>NC_135479.1:125428434-125742809 GCF_052094955.1 Ictidomys tridecemlineatus
TTTTTAACCTAAAATATATGTTGAAATTCCAAAGGTCGCCACATGTAGTATGGTAGTGTTTTATATTCTTTAAGAGTTAACGCCTTTGTGGGTCTGTATAAAATTACAGGGGTTCACAGGCTTTAATACACTCTTTTCTATTTCAGTCTTATTCCTAGAAGCAGGAGAAAAACTTGGGAAGGACCTTAAAGATTGTCAAGCCTCATGGTTTTCAAACTAAGATTCTTTGGAGACACCCAGGGGTGAGGGGAAAGGGAGGTCACTGGCTTTCTACCTGTCTTGAGACCACAGGATCTCTGCTGTACTCTGCTACTTTATTAGGATTCTATGTAAGATTTACTTATGAGAATCCCACGCTGGAGGGGGAAAGGTGAAGAATCACTGAGGCTATCTTATAGATAAGGAAAGCACAGCTTACCTAACATAGCACTCTGAGCCAGTGGCAATATCAATTCTGTTTCTTAGTCCCAGGCTCAATCTGCTAAGCAATAGATTTGCCCTACACAGCCATGTGTTATCACATGCAGGCCTCCTGAACCCTATCGCTGCAAGTATACACTAGGAGATCCATAGTCTTATGTTCAAAATTAGGACGTTCACTGATGATCTAGTATCTAGGTGAATCTAGTGTCTAGTGTTGCAGTTGAACAACACTGAATACCAAAATCAAGCCACTTATTTTGGGAGTGCCATTAATTCTGGGTGTGTTATTTCGGTCATTAAAGTAAAATGTTGATTAATCTTATTTCTTAGTCGAGAAAGAGGTAGTTTTAAATTTTCAATTGTGGTTTCTAAGAAATCCACATAACATTAAACTTACCACCTTACCTGCTTTTAAGCATACAGCTCCTTAGAGTTAACTTGTTTTTTTTTTTCCACAATGGAAAATTTTAATTAGGACTTAAATCTCAAAATAAGAAAACCAAAAGAAATAAAGTTGAATTAAGGGGTTAATTTTCCCAACACACATTTTATGGAATACTATTCCCATAAGTTGTGCCAGATAAAAGAATAACATTGTCAAATAATTTTGAAAAATGAGACTACTGTGTCCTTCTCAAGGAAGTTCAAAATGAGAATATGTACTTGAAAAACACTAGGAAACTGTAGAGATCTCTTTGAATAATACAGAGTACCCCAAACTATTTTCTACACTCAAGTGAACCGTAAGCCCCTCCACCTTTTTAGCCAAAAAAAAACCAAAAAACTTTTTGTTATTTATGTCAGCTGTGTGGCTCTGTGTTTACCCTCCTTTATCTTCATCTTGTGGGTAGAAAAATCCCATTAATTCAATAAATCAACAAATATTTGGGCCCAGTGCTGGAAGTGTAGTACTGAATAAATCAATCAGAACCCTAGACATTGCAGAACTCACAGCCCAGGAAGATGTCACTGAATATGTTTTAGGAGAGAAAGAGAGGAGGAAGAGAAGAAGACAGAAGAGGAGAAGGAGATAAGAGAGGGAAGGAGGAAATGAGGGAGAGAAGGAAGGAAGGAAGGAAGGAACACAATGTTTGCTTCATTTGGTTGTTTGTTTGTATTGTTCCTATTTCTAAAATGAGAGGAGACAGAAAGGAAAAAAGAAAACCAGGTGACCAGTAGTCCAGAAGTTTACAATCTGGTCTTTGAATAAGAGGTTCTCTGTCATTTTTTCCTGAGATCTTTTTATGCACCACTAATTAGGTCTGTAATAGTTCTCTAGCAATCCAAAGATGGACTTGTATTGTTTGGGAGGAAAAGGGGAAGGAAAAGAGAAAATAAAACACATGACTTGGTCTCTTTTTCTATTGTGACTCCTTTCTTAACTGTTGGTATTATCTTTTGGATAAGAAAATTCCTTTCCGGTGTTGGTGGAAGACCTCATTTGGTGAAGAGTCTGCACATGGTCCCCTGTCTTTCTCCCAACTCAAAGACATCACCCAGTCAGATCTGACTGCTGGTGGTAACCATGGGTCCTAGCTTTGTGATGTTTTCTCTCTCTAGCTGTCCACCTTCTTTCTCGGGCTCTGGCCTTCATGTTGGGGAAATCTGTGGCTTCGCAGGAGTGCCCTATGCCTCCCAAGCAAAGGGAAATCAGGCCCATGGGCAAAGTTAGTACCAGGTTCTTGAGCAATCTGCTCATCCCTAGAACATCTGCATGAAAATATAAGGCACAGTCCTGTTAAAGGAAGCTCGGGAATGTGGCAAAGAGCCTTGTCTTCTTGTTGGACAAATCTCTGGGGCCCACTCCCTTGAGTTGCAATGAGAGTCTGGATGCTCACTCCCGTGTATGTGCCTCTTGACTATAACTACTGTATGTGATGACTGGTCTTTGGCCAGAGCTTTGAGAAGCAGGAAAGCTAGCAAAATTGAAAAGGAGGGGGAAAGAGGCTTGTAACTAAGAGAGAAGGAAGGAGGACCTCTAGGCCAGCTGTGGTTTCTCAACTGTGTCTGCCATCATAGATTGTCATAGGGTTTTGTAATTCAGTCCCAGCTCCTCCGGGATATTGCAACTTGGCTTTGCTCTGGCCCTCTTACTCCTCCCAGCATATTCTGGCAGTGGGAGCAGGGTGCAAAAAAGAGCATTGTCATTATACTGTGAAAAAAGAAGAATTAGAAACAATGTGGGATCCTGGAGTTCAAATGAAGAGCTGTTTCCTCCTGCTAGTTAGCTGGGAATCTGTTTTCTAACTCCTTCCTCCTCTCTGTCATCTGCTTACTGATATATGCCAGACCATGCCATGCTTGTCTGTTTTTATTCCTTTTAATTAACTTTTAAAAATCAATTATGATCATTTGTATGGATTCCTATTCTCTTTTTCTCATCAGATTCGTTTGGCTTATTTTTTTTATTTACACACCACTACCCACTGCTGTGAATTAACAATAACAAAAAATCTGCACTCTTCCCTTCTTCCTCTTGAACTGGAGAAACTATTAGCTAATAAGAGGCTAAATGAGCCTTAGAGTATAGGGAAGCTGGAATCCTTAAATTATTTAAATTGAAAAATGGCTGGTTTTACAATCAGAAAAACTCAAGTGGACCGTAAGCCCCTACTTGATTGTTCCCCCTTATCTGGATGATCTTGTAATGACAGCTGGAGTCATCTGCCATCGGCATCACTGTCCACAAAAGCTCCTACTCTGTCTGCTCAACTCCAGCAGCCCTGGGGAGCTGGAGCTGTTTCGGGGGAGAGGGCCCTGGAGGATTGAAACTTTATTAAAATGTAAAGCTGCCTCTGGTGACATAAAAAGCTCAGTAAAAAGTAATGGATCTAAAATTACAGTGCCAGAAATTATCTACAGGGTGAAAAACTGAGATTTCATGTACTGTAGGCTACAGTGTAAAATAAAATGCAAGGTAAAATAAGAAGCAGTGTAGAACAAGGAGCCAGAGGTAGGGATAGGAGAAATATTAGGCGTAAACCACGTAACAGATTCCATCTGTGTCAGACCAGCCCTTTTGGAATTGTGTCTCAGGAAGTGACCCAGTGGGAGGTATTGTGGGAAGTCAAGATAGTTGTCTGCCTTGAATGGTTGGGAAGTACCCCCAAAACATTCCTGACTTTCTTTTAATAAGCAATTTCTTCCTGGGCTCTCACCCATGAATTTTCTGAGACTCATTGTTACTAATACTGTTAGTAGTATAGATAGTAATAGGAATCAATTGCACTTGAAGTCTGAATGTGGCCTTTCATTTCACTAGCCATACGAGAATGAGAAATTGAATCAACAAAATACACATTTTGAGTATATATGCTCAACTCAACCCATTGTATTGTAAAATACAAAATGAGATCTTATTTAACTCAAAGGACTCCGTGTCTGTTACTTAACAATAAGTCGAAGTATTGAAATTAATATTAGGTCACTAAAGTATAGAATAATTAGTTTGTTTTAAACAAAGAAAATTGGTAGCAGAATTAAGAAGAGTACAGGTGATTCCAATGGCATATACTAAGTTCTTCATAACTTTCTCTTTTATTTTACACTCAAAATATCTTTAAAGGAAAAAGGACTTTAAGTAGAAAACATCATTAGTTATATTCAAGATAGTTCAGTATTCCTCAAAAGCAAAGTAGTATATTGCCCCCTGCACATCCCTTCTTTGAAACTATTTCTCAGGGAAGTTTATCAATATCATCATCACCACCTACCAGACAACTACCTACTAATAACCATTCATTAAGGGCTCCCCGGCCCTATGCCCTTCTTCAAATCTCAAATTCAAGCCTCATTTTTCCTTCTGCTCAGGAATTCCAACAGAAGGAAAAAAACTGATGTCGAACAAAACAACCTAATTACAAATTTCTTTCTTCATGCAACTAGCAAATTCAGTTAGCAAACGAAGAAGCTAAATGAAGTACCTATTTCTTTATTTTCATTGGAAGATATCAAAATTACTGGTTAGATCACCAGGACCCCAGGTATAAGGAGAAACCCCATTATCTAACTATTATCTATCAGACTTTGGCCTATTTTTCCTTAAAAATTTGGTATGTACAGTTTGGTAGGTTTATGAACTGATTTTTAGTAATGTAAAAAGATTGATGGAGTTATTTAAGACTTTTTTTTTTTTTAATTTTGAATTCAGGGATAGCTTAAGGTGTGACTTTGTAAACAAGAGTCTTTCTCCAGTGTAAGAAAACAAGATCTTTTCTGTCCCCCGCTCCCCAAAAGAAACTGAATGCCAGAACACAGAGAGGCCCTTTTGTCGGGCTCTGTTTCTAACCCCATTAGTATGCACTGCTGCAAACTTGAGGCTCAGTGAGGAACTTCTTTGACTTGGGAGGTTGGTTTTTGCAAAAGCCCAAGCTTTGTTCCTTGGGGGCCACTCATGTCAAACGGCAGTCCCCGAGAGTTACTGTAACTCAACCATGTTCTCCTATTCAAAGCAGTAAATGGGAGGAGGTGGGGAGCAAGTAAAAGCAATACTATTACAAGGATGACCTGGAATTTCTTGTAATTAATTATTAAATGTGTTGCCTAAACACCTAGAAATTAAATATTATTTCACATTCCTTTAATATACCTCAGTCACTGTGGACCAAGGCATTACCCATCTTATGAAGTTGCAGTTGAAAAATACAAACTTGGCAAAATGGCTGAGCTATGGAATCGTAAGAGTTCCTTAGATCTCTGGAGCGAATCTGAGACCTGAGAGGACCCACTAAGCAACCTCTGGCTCTTAGGAATATTTCCACAAATGATAGGGACACATCTCACTGTTCTTCCCCATCCTGTCTGACGACTCCAGGGAGCCTCGTGCTTATAGGCCAGGGCAGGATACAAGATGCTTGCATTAAACTAGGAGTTAAGTAATAACAATATACCAAAATATTATTAGTGATGTGAAATTAATTGCATGTGCCATGAAAAGGTTTCTTTTTACTAATTGAATTGTTTGCATGCGTTAACTTGAACTTTATGTTGAAAACAAAATTAATTAATTTTGAAAGTCTTATGTTCCAAAGGTCATGATTCTCTAGGGAGCTTTTTAAAAAGTCCAATACTGAGAATACACCACAGACAAGTTAAATCAGAATTTCTCAGGATGGAACGGAAATATCAGTATGTTTTAATGCTCTACAGGGAGTTCAAAATGCAGCCAAGGTTGGAAACCACAGGTCTAAGGAAAAGAAAAGAGCAAGAGCTGAGGGGTGGGGGGAGCCAGTTTGCAGAGAAATTAGGAAATTGTCGCATACTATTGTAGTTGGTGCTATTTTGACTTGTCAACTTGACATTCCAAGAGCTTCTAACTATGGCTAGAACTGAGCCTAAGACATTTCCAGACAGCTATCTCTTTATACTTCTGTGCTTCTGTCTTTGGAGACTTGACCCCCATGAACCAAAGGCCAAATGGAAGTTGCATAGCTGTACAATTCTTAGCTCTCTTAAAAAGTGAGGGCAAACTCAGGTCCAGCGATCATGGGGATGCAACAAACTGATTCAGGAAAACCACTTTCTGCCCCTCTCTCTGTAGAAGCAGGAAGAAGTAGCATTCTAGGCCGATCACAAATGGATTCAGACAAGAGTTTTGAAATATTACAGTATCTTTTGTGAACAAGTTGGTTTTCTTAACTTAATCCTTACCTCAATACCTTGAGGCAAGTATTCTACATGCCCCCATTTTATAGGTGAAGACATTGAGAAACCAATGACTGAACAAACCACCCAAGTTTACAGAACTAAAGTGTGCCTAAGTCTGGACGTTTTACTCGAAGACAGATGGAAAACTGACCACAGGTCACTCTGGCTATTCATGGACAGCTGTCTGTGTCAAAAGAATCTTCCATTCTTTAGATAGAGAATCAAATTAGTATGCTAATTGTGTTCTTTGCTAGTATGTGTAAGCAAGCATTATACTCTCAGACATAGCAAAGGACTTCAGTATTCAGACATCATGGTGGTATTTGTCCTCTATTGAAACATCACCACTGGTTCTCATGACCAATTGGAGTCTATTGGAGTTTTTTCGATTTAAAAAAAAAAAAAAAGTCAGAATAGCTCAGAGAACCTAACATATGCATCTAATCTCAAGTGGAACCTTTGAAAACAGGATATGAACCCTTCTCGTAACATTTCTCCAAATGAAAATCTGCTTGAGTTAGTTATAATAGAAAAAAAGAAAATTTTTAAATACATTCTCTCTCTACCATCCTAGAGTGTGATAGTGCAGTTGGGATTTGGCACTGACCCCAAACACTGAAGCCATCTGTTTCATGTTTTGTAAACTTTTTCTCAACCAGCAATTGCTAGTTACTAAGGAAGCAGCTGAAGGTGGAGTAACTCTCCACCACTTGGAAGACAGCAGTTGATCTCGTGTTCACTCACCCAGCACCTCCTGCACCAGGCACCGTTCTAGCTCTCTCGTTTTCACTCCTTGTAAAGGAGTGAAACTGCTGGGCCCTCCTTGTCCCTGGTCCTGTCATGCTCCCAACAGCTTTATTCCCTACCCCTCTCCTCTAGATTAAAACCTGCTCTCAGATATTTCATTCCTATGAAGGTAAAACTGGTTAATAACAAGTGAAAAAAAATAATGATGATTCCCAGGGTGCCATGCATTATAACAGGGACCAAATCCTTTAAGCTGAAAAAGTGATGCTCTTGTGGTGTAATTAGAGGCAGTGGTTCCTGGAGGCAGATGAAGCTTCTCTGGTCTCGCTGCCCAGGTGGCAGGCTGCCGCTCTCCTGCGGTCATGTCCATGCCTTTTCAAGTGTTTACCCCAAGTGTTTGGCACAGTGACGAGCACAGTGCGAACTCAGTAACGAAGAAAGCTCTGGCCTGAGGAAAACAAGCTACAGTGTTCAAGATGCCCCGACACAGATGAATGGGAAGATGTTGGATTTGTTTAGAGGCAAGCTGGCCTGCGGAGAGCAGGTAAAAGCATTGAGAGGAATCATTTGAATTCTTCTAGAAGCGGGTATCAGTTGTGAGAGACTTCTGGCAGTTCTAGATCTGGTTTTGCTTCGTACCTCTGGTCCATTTCAATTTATTACATGTGAGTTGCAGTAATGGGGATAACAGGTCAATGAATCATTCAAGAAGTATTTATTGAGGACCTACTGTGTACCAGGAGGGTTGCTAGGCATTGTGCATCCAGCACTTTCAAACCCAGTTCCTACCCTCATGAAACTAACATTCTACTTTAAAGAACTGATGGGAAAACATTAATGATAAAATTCAGCATTTAGTTGGAATCATATTAAATTCTATAAAGGAAAAATACAGGGTACTAAGGAAGCATATAAGAGAGAGACATGATCTAAGATAGAATAACAGTCAAAGCCTCTGAGGGAGACAAACAACAACAACAACAATTTGAGCAAACATCAGAGGATGGGAGGGAGTCAATGAGGCAGAGAATTTACAAAAGGAAAGGATATTTCTAATAAGCACCTTTAACATTGTGATGCAGTAGAGCTAATCCACAGATCGATCATTTTGCTCAGAATGATCTTGGTTTTCTTTCTTGACATTGTTAATGTAAGAAACATTTTGAGATCTTTGTGACAAGCTGCCTACTCAACACTGTAAATTCAAATAAAAGAAAACATTGGCATAGAAGAAGAGATCATTTCCATAAATGTCAACATCTCCATGAGATACACACACACACACACACACACACACACACAAGTGTATGATGAGCTCATCTGTTACCGTTCCACGCTCTCACCTAGGTTGGTATCATGATGCCCACTTGGCATGAATACCCACCGGACCCACCCCATCAGCACACTCTGAGCCAAACAGTTTCAAATTTGGAAATGCCCATAGTCTAGACTTTCTGTTTGGCTCTTTCCAAAAACCTTGGGTGAAAGAATGGTGTTAGGAAAAAGGAAATGAGTTCAAGGAAGTGCAAACACCAGAGACAGCCTGCTCTGAACAAAGCCTACTTTGACCACCCCCACCCAGCTCCTTTTTGGTATTGAGCCAGCACTTTGTAAATCCACAGAAAGATGCTTCCCGGCTCATCTGGCTTTTCTATGCATTGCAGTCCCTTGGCCTTTTCCTTCAGCTAATTAAATTCTTGTTCCTTAAAACTCAGTTCTGGTATCCCTTACCCCCTTTCCCAATCTAATTTAGACACACCTCCTCTGTGTTCTCATAGCTTGTTACCCTTCTGTATCTTATCACAACTATATAATAATAATTGATTTACTTATCTGACTTGTCTACTTCTTGAGGGAGAAAGTTCCTTAAGGGCAAGGCTCATGTTTTAATCATTTTGTATCCCTCACCCCTAACACAGTACTTAAGAAAGAATCCATTGATGAATTAATGTTCATGCGGGATAGTTATTTTTCTTTTCTTAGCCTCTGGGGGGACATGGAAACTTGGGTTTTGTATATCCAGCAAATAAAGCTGGTTTTTTATGTAGGAAATTTTTGACCCATGCCAGTCTGAAATTCTTCTCCATTTATAGATAGGCCTGTTGTAGTTACCTTAACTAGGCTTTTGTTCTGTAGTCTTCCTTTGAAAACCTTTTATGAACCAACTAGACCAGTCCCCATGGTCTCACTGACCAATACATGAGTCATAACAAAATTGCTCATGTCTGATCTTTTAGTCAGCGTGTTTAAAATAATTTCAATGTTTTACGTTAAAAATGGCATAATTTCCAAACCAGAAGCAAAGGAGGAATAAACTGTGTCTGCTAGAATATTTTTCAATTAGTAAATTCTTATATATATTTATGTAATGAAGAAAAGGAAAGAATACATTGATGAAAAAATATTTTTGTCCATAAATACATGGATTAAAAATAGTACAATTCACAAAACCCACCCAGACATAAGGTCAAACAGGGACTTCTTATTGGCAAAAAAATGACAAAGCTATCAAACATAAAAAGTAAAAGTTATAGTCAGGTGTGGTGGCACAAGTCTGTATTCCCAGGGGATTGGGAAGCTGAGGCAGGAGGATCGAAAGTTCAAAGCCAGCCTCAGCAACTTAGTGAGGCCCTAAATGACTTAATAAGACTCTGTCTCTGAATAAAATATAAAAAGGGCTAAAGATGTGGCTCCGTGGTTCAGCATCCTGGGTTCAAGCCTCAGTACCAAAAAAAAAAAAAAAAGAGTAAAAGTTATCAAAGAATTTATTTTCTAACCACACAGAATTCAGACATAAGATAGTCGATTAAAAATAGAAAAAAAATTGTGTTTCCAAAACATATTTATTGTGTTTTTTAAAAGTATTTAATGTATTTTAAAGTAATTAGTAGTTAAGTATTAAGGAGGAAGACATTTATGAGAAGTGATATGAAAAGAATGTACTAGAAATCCCAGAGAAACCCTCTTCTTACTCAGTTCCTACTCTTGCAACCCTCCTCCCGCTACACACACGGTCACTAGTGGGATATACAAAGTCTTGGTTGTCTTGTGGCCAGCTTTTCCTGAAAACAAAACAAAACAAGACTCTGATTTAAAAAAGTGTAAGAGAGGTGGCAGAGTGAGAGAAAATTCCCTCCAATTGAACTCCCCCCCCCTTCCATCTCTGCCTCTCATTCTTCAAGACACATGCTACCTCCTGTCTGAAAGTCATCTTTGGTCCATTAGGAGCCCCCAACTAATTGCCCTCTCTCTCTGCAGCCCTGCTATGGCCTACTTCTTTACCTATTTTGCACTTATATCGCTCTCTTTTATTACACTCAGTTTGCTGCATCTGACCTTCCTCTAGAATAGAAACCTTGAAGGAGGTTCTGTGTCTCCATTAGCTTTAGATTCTACTCTCCCTCTCTTCTTTCTTCACTCCTGATCTAGTGCCTGGCCAAAAAAACAAACAAAAAAAAAAGTAGGAATTCATAAAATATTTGTTGGGTGGAAGAAAAGAAAAAAGAAAAAGGGGTGGGTGTTTTAATTTTGTGGTGGGAGTAAGAGCCCCGTGAAGTGGCATACACCTGTAATTTGGGAGGCTGAGGCAGGAGGATCACAAGTTGGAGGCTCGTCTCAGCAATTTAGTGTGACTGTCTCAAAATAGAAAATAAGAAGGGCTGGGGATGTTTCTCAGTGGTACAGTACCTAGTACCAGAAAGAAAAAAAGGGAAAAAAAATAGACCATGTATCTTCTTTCTTCCAAATAGTTTCTCTTTCTAAAACCAGGGGAAACCTTTTATTTCCCCCCTGGGTATCAGGGTGCGTGCCCTTGAACACCTTACCTTGGCAAAGAGCCCACACTCCATCTCCAACCAGCTGAGTCATTCGCAGCTTCTTTGAGGTTCATTCATGCTTTTCCCCTTATTGACACATTAACATTTCATGGTGAGTGGGTCCTGTTCAGCTGGCAGCCCTCTCAGCCCCCTCACCTCTAAGCTGTCCTCACTCCACTAGTTCCCAATGGCCTGCCTCCCAGGGAGCCACACTGTCATCATCATCGGCAAGAAGCAACAGCTTCTTGCTGTTGCTATACCTGAGCTGGGATGAGCAGCAACGTGAAGCAAACTCAGAGAAGAGAGACCTCCAAAGTGTGTTCACTTCGAAAGCACCCTGTGTGTTTCTAAGAAAAAGGGAAAATACACACAATGAATGAGCCAGGCAGGTCTAAAATCAACTCCGTTTAGTGTCTCGTTACAATCCTTCATTTAACACGTTTTCCCGAACACCTGTACACCTTTTACCTGCAATAGTGACTCCGGATGCTTTCCAGTTCTATCTTGTTTTGAAGCTCATCAGATGGCACCTTCCCCTCCCAAATAGTAATCATCCATGAGCAAAGGTAGTCATTAAAAATCTAGCCTCACTAATGCATGGTGGACAGGAGTGGCTGGTGATTGGCTTCCAAAAGGAAATCACACGTACAAAAATGATGTGTTACGAGGTTAGCATTTCAGGATTTCCCTTTGCGCCTGAAGCCCTTAGTAGGTGCTCCAGGGTGCCCTGCTGATAGCCTGATTAGTTTTAGTAGCTCCCTGTTATTTCCAGAAAGACAGCATTTTCCAGACTTTTCTGATCCACAATGAAATGTAGGTTTTTCTTAAAGCTGTGGAAATAGAATAATTCATATTGCGAGGTTATTTATTACCAGCCAGACCCTCATCTTGCTCTACGGGGCTCTGATAATCACCTATTTCAGAGGCCATTAGCCTTCTGTGTGCTGTAAAGCACTCTTGGCTACAGCGCGTCCTGCCTTTGTATTCCGAGGGGAGGAATGGTGTGTACTGAAGTAACAGACCTCTGTTGACCAAGTAAGAAAGTCTTTGATGCACAAATAGTATATTAAACTGCTTTTATTTGATAGTGTTGAAATTAAACAGCGTGTGGAATCCCTACCTAGGTATGGGAACATATAAAACCTCTGAGAAATATGTACATGAATTCAAATACTTAATATTATCGAAACACAGATGTAGAAGAAAAAAATACACATTGGAAGAATGTAATAATCAAGGCTTAGGCATTTACAGGAGGACAGCAGGAGCTGGATTTAACTTATTGATTTTAGAGCCACTGTTTAAAAAAAAAAAAGAGGCAAAATATTGCTTTTGCTGTTTTCAGATAATAATGACTGTTGTTGCAAATTATAAAATTTAATTAGCTATATAAATGCCAGAGGAACAAATAGTGTGCTATTGTCTTGATATCTTTCCAGAAATTAGTCTTTTAAAATAAATTTGCCATATTAATCATCTAAAAATATTTTTGATCACTGAATTAATAGTTTGCAGCCTGTTTTCAGGTACTCATTGCCATAGGTGATTGCTTCTTAATTACTACATGGGCTCTTTCTATTCACTCATATTAATTCATGTTTTCTGGCACAGTCCCAAAAGGCAGCCTTGCCCTATATCTTCTAATTACTTCTATAATTGAATTTGCCCACTTTTTCTAACCTATTTTTTAAACTGACTGTGTTTGTTCATGGTTTATTGTGTCTTTTTTGTGTCAGTTCTCCGCAAGCAGAATGTACATTGATTCTTTCCTCGTTTCTCATTAATTTTCAAGAGCTTTGCTGCATGTCTATTTCTTCAGTCTGTCAGACCTATTGCTAGACCAAAAAAGAAAAAAAAAAAAAACCTTATTATTAAAGGTTAGGTAAAATAGACTGAAGTTAATTAATTCATTAGTAACTCTGAGCCAATTACTGAAGCCTTCTCTTATTTATATACTTGTTAACAAGACAGAAATGAGAAAGGCCAATTACAGGCACATGTCCTTCAGAAGTTCAGGAAACCCAGAGCTTATGCATTTATTGACACCTCTCCAGAAAACCCAGTTCATGTATCAGAGATGTGAAATTGCTTTTAAAACAATTGGTAGCTGACATTCCTTCCCATCCTGTCTTTAATAAATTTTAAAGAGTTTTCCCCATCTAGAGATTTTTCATATATCTCGTATTATTAATTTCCCTAAAGTCCTCCCAAGGGATATTAGTTAGCCTTAGAACAATTGCAAAAAAAATAAAAGAAATTTGATGTATTTTCTGATTTTCATTATTCTCTTCTTGCACAAGCTATTAAATTTTTATTTCTTGAAATGGGATAATTGATTGGCAAATCTCATACACTCTCACCCTTTGAAATACATTTCACTCAATTTTTATTGAATATACCAGAGCTTTACAACCTGTGGAAAAGCAGTATTTTCCTGATTTTTTTTCAAGAGACCCATAACATTTTTTAACTGTTTCAACCATACAAACTAACTGCACAACACATAGTACATCAATTTCCTCCTCTTCCCTGCCTTAGCAGTATTTTGTTAACTTCACAGGGGTTAGCAGAGAAGGGGATGAATGATTGATCAGTTTTCTGTACATCTGTATTCTCTTCATATTTTTATGTCAGCATGATGCCAACAAATCAGCAAAGAGATGATTGACACTAATGTCTCAATAAATCCACTAGTTGTTGGAACAAAAAACAATTTGAGTTCTGGGAATTTTCTTTCTTTCCTTTCACTTTTTGAATATTATCTAGACATGGGTTGTCATAAGTGTTTAAGTGACACCAAAATAATATGGTTACTTCTGCCTAACTTTTTAGTTTCTCATCAGTTCCAAGTATATTAAAATTTAATCAATTATTTTATAGCATAATAATGATAATCAAAGGATTATAGAATAAGAAACAAATCTCAGCAGATGACCCAGTCCTTGATTTTTGGAATTTCAAAGAAAAAAATTTTATAAGATGATGGAGTCTACTTAACCCAGGAATCTTCTTTTGATACCACTTGCATCTGCAGTAAACATTTTCTTGCTGCCAAATTTCTATACTTTTGTATTTATAACTATTTTATGTGACTTTTCACCTTCTACCCTGCATTATAGAACTTATGCCTTCTTCTCTTCTGAATTATTAACTAAGCCAGGACAGTAACTATGTTTTATGCACAGTGTGGCCCCAGAACTTTAGCACAATGTCTGGCAAATAGTAATTTCTCAATAAATATTTGTCAAGAGAATTAGGGATGAGGAACTGTGGGGTCCTGATCTCTCCTTCATTTCTTCAGTGTCTACCCTCCCTCCCTGGCAGCTGGCTGAAGAATCACTTGCTTGAAATCAGTTCATGTATCTTAATTTGCTGTGGTAAGTGTAATAAATTGGTAACAACTGTTCCATTATTATTTCGATCTGTAGCCTTCTTGGCTCCAGGATTAAAAATCTCTACTAATTTTTCATCAAATGAACTGGTTTTCATTAAATGACTATATGACCATTTAAAATTTTTATGGTTTTACCAACCTCAATTTGTTGGTTTGGGTCAAGACCACACAGGCCCTTGCTACACTTCCCACTTTTTTTTTTTTTATATTTAAATTCTCTCTCTCTTTTTTTTTTTTAGAGAGAATTGTTTTAATATTTATTTTTTAGTATTTGGCGGACACAACATCTTTGTATGTGGTGCTGAGGCTCGAACCCGGGCTGCACGCATGCCAGACGAGCGCGCTACCGCTTGAGCCACATCCCCAGCCCTACACTTCCCACTTCTGTGTGTGGTGCAGTGTCTGTATTTTCAGAAACACCTATGTGAATCTGAAATTAGCTTCCCCGAAATCCTTTACTCCCTGGGACTTTTATTCATTAGTTCTTTATGCCGCTGCTTCAGTGTGGCTGATTTTCCTTCAGCCAACCTGTGTATATTGTCTCTGTCTATCTTTGTTCTTAGATTTTTTCCTCTCTCCATTTCTTCTCCTTTTCCTTCCTTCCTCTCTCTCTCTCTCTCTCTCTCTCTCTCTCTCTTTCTCTCTCTCTCTCTCTCTCTCTCTCTTTTTCCTGAAAAAAAAAAGATATTATATAGCCATGTCTCTTAATATCAGTGCTTTAAAATGTTATGAACTCTTTTATACAGGCTCTTTTATCACAGACACCATCTTATTTCATTCTGAAAAGCAAAATATCATGCAGTTGAGGAAACTAAAATTCAGAAAGGTTATATGACTTGCCCAAATCCACACAATTAGCTTACAATTTCAGTTTTTAATTTTTTAACTTGTTTGCCTCCCTGTGAGAATGAAATCCAAAAGGGCTCCTTTTCTAAGTTAACTATCGCCTTTGATGGAAGGAAGCTACCTAATTGTATTGTCCAAATAGCTGGATTGGTAGCCACTGAAGGATTTTTCCAGGGATTATATAGGTCATTAAAAGAAAGAGCACATGGCCTAGAACAATGCTTCTCAAACTCTTATGTTTATCTAGGATGCTGTGAGAATGTGTCCCATTCAGCAGGTGCACGGTTCTCATGAGTTCCCAGGTGACCTGGATGGTCATGGTTGCTCATTCATTAACTCCACTTGGAGTAGTTAGGTCCAGTGCAGAGTGGAGCATTAGAGCTGGAGATATCTGATTCAAAGACCTTGATCTTCTGCTTACTGACTGTGACCTTGGGCAAGCTACATAGCCCCTCTGAGCCTTAGCTTCTTCATCCTTCACATGAGCATATGATATGCATCCTACTGAAAGCTTAACTGGCCTGTAGAGAATTGACTTCTGTCGAGTCAGCCTGCTTCCACTCCACACTACCTGGTTACTCTTCCTAAGCCTCCTCCACTCAGAACTTTCCATGGAGCCTCACCCAGGCAAATAGACTCCTCCCCTTGAGCCCCAGACCTTCAATGTAATAGCCACAAGTCACCTTTCTAGCTTGATGTCTCCCTGCTTTCTTCTTATATAGTGCATATAACTCCCGTGCTAGGGTTCTTCTTCTGTTCCTCTTCCTGGTTCTCCTTTATCCCACCCAACCCTCTATCATATTTATAGAAATCCTATCCTTTCTTTGAAGCCCCTTTGCCATCCAGGCCCTGATTGGAAGAAAGCATTTTTCCTGCTATCCATCCATTTTCACACCCAACAACCTGTCCTGTGTATTTAGGTGGTCTCTCTGTCTTTGAACACTGAATAGTTTCTTTAATATTCCTGTGTTCTAGTTATTTCTATAACTGTGTCAGTTTCATCTACAGTCTGTGATTCATGAGGATGGGGGTCCAGGTATTGTTCTAATAGCACAGTGGTTAAGAGCACAGCTTTGGGCCCACAGAGCTGAGCATGCTTAGCTCTACCATACGTCAGCATGGTTGCCTCGGACGAATCTAACCCATCTGAACAGTCTTCTCCTTTTTGAAGTGGGTGCCCATAATACCTAACTTAAAGATACTGGGAAGAAATTTTATGTAAAAAAAAAAAATACCTCATATAGTATCCAGCACATAGGAAGGGTTCATGTCAGTGAAATTGAATGGATTAGAACTGACTGTCTAATCCCAACACAACTCAGACATTCATTCTAGTTTTGTTAACAACTGGACCCAAGCCCAGACTTTCAATTTGTGTGATTATTTTAACATTTTTTTCTGGTTATGTGTATGTCCCTGTTAAGTCAGAATATTCCATATTCATTCCTTTTGAAATCAAAGCACATTTGTTCACCTAGCTTCAATTAGTATAAAATGATAGTGAAAAAAAAAATGTTATGTTAAAAAAAAGCATAAGTTTATAGTTAAACCTGGATTTGAATCCAAATTGCCAGTTTATAGTAGTTTCCTTAATCTTTCCAACTATAATAATCTCAGAGGTTGAATTTTTTTTTCTTTATTCTTTGGATTTTTAAAAGTAATTAGAGAAAAACATAGAGACATATTTATAGAAATAAATGACATATTATTTCTGTAGCCCAAAATCATTGACAATGTTATAATATCATCATGGGTAAGAGAAGTAACTGTAAGTGTCCCAAATATCCCTACATTTATTAGTCAAATTTATATACATTTAAATGTTAAGAACTTAAGTGTTTTATTTCAACAATTGCTAAAGAGCTATACATTTTTCAAAAATCTTATGAACTAGTTTTAAAGGTAACTCTAGGTCTGGAGTGTAGCTCAGGTCCAGAGTACATGCTTAGCATGTAGAAGGCCATTAGTTATAATCCCAGGCACACACACATATACTATATTTAGTAAATTATATCACTATTTACTTTTACCTATGGGGTTAATTTTTTTAAAAACCAAAAATTAAATGTTTCCAAAGTCACTAAAGTTAACTCTTTGCCAGGATACAGTAGAAGAGATGGACCCTAGTTGCATCTAAACTCTGGATACTCAGAGGCACAATCACAACATAGTATATTGTTTCGCTGATGTGGGTAAAAAGGGTTTTTAAAAGAAAAATAGAAAATGGGGCAAACCTTGTTTTAATCATGGAGTATATGGAAAGAAAATTAAGTGCCTATATTAAAACCTATTCTTTCAAACTACCAATAACATTTTTCCTTAGCCTCAAGGGACCATCATATAACAATGGCTCATAGTGCTTTTAGAACAGGCATGAAGTTGTGTACTGAGCATGTATAGTCTCGCACAAGAGGAAGGCAATGTTTAAAGCTGCTGTCTCCTCCTGGAAAAAAAAAAAAAAACTGGAATTCTGAGCTGAGTATGTATGCATTTTCTGTTTTTCTGTCTTGTGGGTCTTTATTGCTGAAAATATTTTTATGAAATTGTTCTGTGCTTCTTTAAGCTTCGTGTGGTCTTGTTTGCTCATTCTCAAATCTCAAACCATGACATAGTTATGGAACATCTTGAGTTATTAAAAGTAGAAGAAATTGTATTTTGTTCATGAACTGAATAGCACGCCAAGTAATGTCTTCAGAAACAAAGATCTCATTTTATAAGGGGAAAAAATGCTCTTTCTCATTATAAGCTGGGAGGAGGAATGATTTCAGGACAAAGAGAAACAGTCACTTGAAAGCTATAATGTTGAAGCTGTCCACAGAGCTAAAAATGAAGTTAAGATTGATTTCCTTTTCTTGGCCTATTTGGCCAATATAAACCATCTGATTGAATGTTCAGATCTTAAAAGAGGTACCTTGGGATTTAAGTTACCAGTCTATAAGAGAGAGATATTTAATTTTGCTTTATGTAATGTAAACAAACGCTGAGACTCAAATTTCTGAAGTGGTTAAAGTATTGGTTTTAAGTTAGACCCACCTGGATGTGAGCTTTGGTCTGTCACTCACCATCCAAGTGATCTTGGGCAGTTTAACTTCATGAAATCTATTTCCTCCTCTGTAATAGGGGATTACAGGGAGCTCATCAGAATTAAGATGCATTCTTTCTTCATTTTAACATCTCTGGATTCTAGAATACATCTTGCAACTCTCTTAGTTTAATTGGCAATACTTTTTACTTTCTTATTGGTACTTCAGCTAATTGTACAATTTAAAACCTATGGCATTGGAAATTCAAATAAATAAGTGATATATATTTCATAGAGTTGTTTTGCAATATAAAGAAAATCTTTTCCCCTGAACTTAGACCCCAGAAGACCCTCAGGAAGAAGACTCATTAATGTTGTACAGTATGTTTTTTTGCCATTGCCTGTCTTGCTGCTAATCATAATTTCTGTTTTGCCAACAAACTATAAGTTAATTTGTTTGCAAAATCCTTGTGTTGGAATAGTCTGCCCCCTGAGATGTGCATCAGATTTTCTATAATGTCTTTGGCAGCAAGATGTCAACCCTAAGGACCTAAATATAATATGTGATCAAAATAATGGTTTTGAGAAAGTCCACACTGATTTGTCACTTGAGTTGTATATAGATAACTTGAAGAATAAGGCCTGTTGTAGGAACGGGAGGTGGGATGGGGATGGGGAGTTGGGGAGGGAGTTACTGTTGAGGGCCTCAGGAGACCGAGTTGGTTAAAGGACATGGATTCTGGAACCAAACTGGCTGAGTTCCGATCTTGGCTTTTCCCCTCAAAAGGTGTATAATCTTAGACAAATCATTTAACCTCTCTGTGGCCTCCATTTATTTCCTCATAGGGCTATTGTAAGAATTAAATGAGTTGATACACTTAATGCACTTGTACGTAAAAGCTACTTTATAAGTTTGCCATTATTCGAGGAAATACACCCTTATTGTGTTTAAGTTCCTTTGAATGGTCTAAGTTTTCTAATACTGGAAAATTCTCTTCTCATAAAGGGAATATTTCAATAAATGTTCCTCTCAAGCAGATTACAATAATTCTGATGGTAAGAGACTTATACCATATATAACATGTAACATATGAATAGTACTTTTGAGAGACTTGTGATAATGTGATATAGCTGATAAAACTCGTCTAGCAGTAAACATGTGCCTGAAAACAAAATATTAGATTAATTCTGAGGTTGCTTCCAGCCACTGCTGTTGTGTCTGTATAATATCATCTTGTTATGCCTTAAAATTCAGTACAATATAAGCGCACACAAGAAAGAGTCATTAGGACTAGGAATTTGGGAAGGGCCTTCTTCTAACATTTGTTCACTTCTGACCTATATTGTTCTAATTTTTAAAGGTTGTAAACTTAACTATTGTGCTAGAATAATCATGGCCATCAAGCCTATATTGCTAAGTACTGGAGTTGGGTGTGCCTTTTAACTTACTAATCACACTTTTTACTCATCAAGTCAGCTCCAAAATGATATCAAGTTTACCAATAGTTAATCATTATTTTGCAGGGGTTGGGTGATGGATACCGAGCTTGAACCCAGGAGCACTTGGCCACTGAACCACATCCCCAGCCTGAACCCAGGGGCACTTGGCCACTGAATCACATCCTCAGCCCTATTTTGTATTTTATTTAGAGACAGGGTCACGCTGAGTTGCTTAGTGCCTCGCCTTTGCTGAAGCTGGCTTTGAACTCACGATCCTCCTGGGAACCAATGAGATCACAGGTGTGGCCATTGTGCCTGGCTCATTGTTTTTGAAACAGTAATTGTGTGATAATTCACTTGAACAGCTATAATCAATATTACTTTTCAAAACCAAAGCACAGTTTTAGCTTTTTCTCTCTTTGCATTTTATTCACTTTCCTATATCTATCATCAATATCATCATAGACTACGCACCAAGTGTTGAATCAGTGACATCTAAAGAACTTGGCTCCAAACCCAGTTGTCATTCAGCTAACCCCCAAATATTTTTTTTTTAAATTGGGTCATATGTGCTTCCTTTATCCTGTAGCTCTGCCATCTAATGTGTGTCTTCCAAGATTATTTGGTAGGCAAAGCAAGACCTGAAGGGGCCCTCTTTGGAACCAGTCCTGGAAGGGGGCTTCTGAAATTTCCCTCTGGTTCTATTGGCTAACACCCATTCCTAAAGCCCCAACCAAATTACAAAGGAGGCTGGCAAATGTCATCTTCCTAAGTGCCCAAGAAGTGAAAAACAATCTGGTGAATAACGTTTTCTCTACCACAACCACTTCCCTGAGCTTCCGTTTTCTCGTTTGCAAGATAAAAATATCAATTCCCATCTTGCAGAGCTTCTGTAAAGATCAAATGAGGAAAGGAATGGGAAGCACTTAGTGTACAGTGTACTGTAAGAACTTCATGAACTTCTTATGTCTTACTAACAATCAAATACTTTCTCCCTAAAATACCCGAATACATGGAATCTTAGTCATTAGCAACTGAGTTCTCTGGTCCCCACCAGCCCACCCTTTCCTGACCCTGTAGCTCATGCCCAGCCTTGGCAAGATGTAGGACTTTAGGCATGCAAGATTCATGGCCATGAGACCTGACCACAGTGTAATTCTACAGGAGCTGGGCTAAGGGAAACCAAGACTGTGATAAATGCTGGTAATGGCTTCCAGGTCCTCCAAGAGTCATGGAGGGATATGCATTAAAGTAGTAGAGGACAGAGGGGAGAATCTCCAGTTGTGTGAAATTGTACTTAAAAGAGACCCCAAATTCCAAGAGAGCAGCTTGCAAATAAAAGGGGGGAAGAAAGACATCTTAAGATTTTGAATATAACAGACATCCTGCTGTGGCTTTCACTAAAGTGACCCCATTTAGTGCTCATAATGATCTTCAGGTAAGAATCATTACCCCAATTAACTCACTCAAGCTTACAGAGCTAACAAGCAACAGTTAGGATTGCGTCTAGGGTAGTGTTCTTTCTTCTGTGTAAGCATGTCACATCTTTCTTAGAGATTTCGATTTGTAGTAAGGACCAGTAGCTGTCAGGGAATAGGCAGGAAGTTTCTCTTCCTCAGGAAAATGAGAAGTAAATCCATGTAGCTCCTTAAGAAATCCTCACCACCACACACACACACACACACACACACACACACACACACACACACTCTTCCTATGTGACCAAAAGTTTAATTCAGGGTAAGCCTAGGGTACAATGTATTTTTAGTAAACCTCTCCCAAACACACAGAACTATACCACTATGTGTTTGTTAATGTTTCAAATTCATTGTACCAAGAGACATTATAAGCATGTGGATGGATTTCCATCAACACATGAAGAACATACATCTCATTTGGGACCTGTGGCAGATGGAATGATTTTAATTATTAAGGCAAAAATTTGAATTGAGAAAGCTGATCTAACCAAGGCCACAGCTCCCTGACTTCCCGACCTGACAGCTGCCTTCCCCTGTGTACCAAAAAATGGCCCAGATGACGTCTCAAGTCCTCTGTAGACATGCAGGCTTGGAATATGGTGGGAACTGGTCCCATGGAACCATCCCATGAAATGAGTTCTGAGTACCAGGCCATAAAGTGCCCTCAGGGTGTCCAAGTATATCCAAACAAACCAAGGGATTTGGAGCTTAGCATTTTACAGGAACAGTATTAAAACAGAACTATGTCTGCAGCAGCAGAACTGACATGGATATAAGATGAGATTTTTCCAATCTGTCAAAATACATTTATTTGGAATTGTGAGCAGCTTAAACTCCAGTTTAAGTTCCAGTCTCTGCCTCTATTTCTAACTAATGATCTGGGTAGGTATAAGATGTAGCTCGTAACTGAGTATGTCTCTCTTGTTTTCAAGATATTTGACATATTTGGAACTACTGTGTTAGGTCCATGAAATGATGTCTTCCTTATCATTAATTTTTCTAAGTTTGCTTAGAATACTGTTTTTATAATCAGCATGAGAATGAAAGACAGTTGGATGGAGAGGTGATTGGCTAAGAGCATGGGCTTTGAATACGAGCTTTGTCATATACAAGCTGCCTACCTAACTCAGAACAAGTTATTCCTTATCTGTTCACATGGGGAGGCTAATGGTGCTACCTCATAAACTTACTTCAAGGAATAGAGCATTTAATATATGCAAAGCACTTGAGTGACTGATACATGGTCAGAGCTCCACTCTCCAGGAAAGATCTCAAGAATCAGGGAAAGAAGAAGAGGGAGAGAAGAGCCAATCTTACAGGCAGTCACCACGCAGAGAGATGGACGAGAACTAGCAGGGAGTGACTGAAATTTTTCTCACTAATCCACGTCTCAACAATTGGCCAGTGCTCAAACACAGAGCAGTGCGCCTCAAACTTTAATGTTTTTATGAATCACCTAAGACCTTGTTAAAATGTGGGTTTTAATCCGTTAGTTCCAAGGCGTAGCTGGAGATTCTGCATTTCTAACAAACTGTCCTGTGATGCTGCTAGCCCCAACGCCACTTTGAGGAGTCAGGGTTTAGAGAACACCTAGCTCCTGAGTGCCACCTGGACTCTTTTTCAATGTGGAGAAATCTCTCCAGAAGTCTTTCCATTTACCCAGCCTCTTTTATCATTTTGATCATGGGTCATAGGTCAAGAAAATGTTTAAAAATAAATATCACACCTGGCCCAGTGGCACGCACCTATAATTCCAGCAACTCAGGAGGCTGAGGCAGGTGGATTACAAGTTCCAGGCCGGCCTCAGCAACTTAACAAGACACTGTCTCAAAATTAAAAGGTCTGGGGATGTAGGTCAGTGGCACAGCGCCCCCTGGTTCAATCCCCTGTATTGCAATCAATCAATCAGTAATATATATGTCTTCAGAGGAAAAATACATAGATATTCTATCTTTAATTGCATGAAATACTTTTAATCCTTAAACATTTGGCAATTATTCTCCATAGGATTCAAAATTGGCTTCTCCTTTCTGACATTACCTACAAAATAAAGGATTGAGATGTTTCTTGAGGAAAGCAAAATTCTCCATCTGCTGGGTAATAGAATCAGCAAAACTAGGCATCCTTTTGCCAAACGATGACCTTCCCCAAACAACCCATCCTTTAATTATAACCTCATTCACATTTCAAGAGAAATGTAAACCAGATGTTTGTGTTCCACTGACACATTAATCATTGAAATTTCCCATAAAAAAATTTTTAGTTGTTAAGGAGCTTCAAACTTGCAGGGAGTGTTTTGCTATGACCAAAGGTGGGTCCTACGGATCAGCTAAGTTTAATGGCATTCAGATATGGAAGGTCTAAATTCAGTCAATGACAGTTTGATCTTGTGATTTCACAGATTCAGGCTAAATTAATTTTTAATTTGTTACTCAATTTCCTCAATATCTTTCACAGATACTTCTTCCTAGGAAGTCAGAATATGCAGATATTTGAACTCTGTGTGTGTGTGTGTGTGTGTGTGTGTGTGTGTTTTAGAATATGCACATTAGCAAAATCAGCAATAAAATCAGGATCATGTCTATTCTTTTTTATTATTTTGTAATATTTATTTATTTGTTTGTTTGTTTATTTATTTTTGTATCCTACCTCAAGTTTCTTGTGACAATGCTCACAAACCTAAGTCTTAGACTAGGAGTTGGCAAACTTTGTCTCTAAGTGACTGGTAGTAAATATAAGCTTTGTGGGTCTTATGGCCTATGAGTTTGCCAGGATAGCCATAATGAAGTATGACTGGGTGGTTTAAACAACAGAAATTCATCATTTCTGGGTTCTGGAGGCTGTGTATTTGAGATCTAGGTGTTCACAAGCTTGGTTCCGTCTAAGTTGGCACAAACCAATTCCAGGACTCTCTCCTGGCTTCTGGTGGTTTGCAGATCATTTCTGGCTTTCCTGGGCTGCATCACCCCAAACTCTGCCTTCCCAAGACCTGCTCCCTAGATGCATATCTGTTTCCAAATTCCCCCTTTTTGGAAGGTTACCAGTCATACCAGATTAGAGGCTCACCTGCTCTACTATGACCTCCTCCTACCTGAACTAATCTCATCATCAATGACGTAGTTCAAAATACGGTCACAATCTGCAGTACCGGGGGTTAGGACTTCAACACAAATTTGGAGGTTGGGAGAGAACATGGTTCATCCTGTGTCATTTAGTATGTGTCCCAGTTACTCAAGGTGCCCTTGAGATGTGAAAGAAGCCATGGGAAATACACAAACCCACAGGCATGGCTGTGTTACAGTGAAGCTTTACTGATAGAAATGGGCAGCACCTACAGGCCTCTGTCTTTGAGTACTACATCCCTGATCCATTGTGAACAGGAAAGAAAACATGAGGAGGTTTAGCACTGAACATGGAAGAAGAGAAAAAACTATGCCAGTCTTAGGAATTCCTATTTCCTATTTTGTATTCCAGCTATGATGTTTTTACCTTTACTTTGAGTGTCTTACTATTATATACAGATAGAACTGAGTAAGGGAACACAGTTTCAATTAAGCAAACATTTTTTGGGGGGGGGGGGATGGAAGTTACCGGGATTGAACTCAGGGACACTCAACCACTGAGCCACATCCCCAGCCCTATTTTGTATTTTTTTTTAAGAACAGGGTTTCACTGAGTTGCTTAGTGCCTCACTATTGCTGAGGCTGGATTTGAACTTGCAATCCTCCTGCCTCAGCCTCCCAAGCCACTGGGATTACAGGTGTGTGCCACTGCACCTAGCTGAGCAAACTTTATAATAATTAACTTTATGTAAACTTTATAAGTTTATAATATAATATAAACTTTATAATAATGACTCCAGTAATCATCATACACTTATCTTTGGGCTGTTACTGAGTTCTAGAGAAACAGAAAAGCAGACATTTTTGTTTAACATTATGCCAACATACTTTAATATTTAGAATAAATGTGTTCAAAACATTCATGTTTTGATTTTTTATTTCTTTAGAAATGTATGTATATTTTTTTCTCGTGAACACACACATACACACACACGCACACACTCTTTTCCATGTAATTAATATTTAGGAGTGCCTAAAGGCACTGTGTTAGGTTGCATATAATGAGTCTTGGTCAAGACACAAACATTATCTTCAGAATGTCCTCTCTCCTAAAGGATATACGTGTAACACATATTCAGGCAGTATCCAAAGATCTACATTTACATCTGCCACGCGGGGGAACTGTGTCATTCTCATTGAGCCCAGATGCATGTGTGTATTTCAATCCTGTTTTTCATTCCTGTGACCTTAAGTGGAACCACATGGGAGGGTTCTATACAGGGTCGTAGATGTAAAAGCACTTCAAAAAGCTTTCATGGAAAGCCAAAGATTGACGATGCTATGAAGAAAAGATCTCAATCCAGCACACACTGGATGTTTTGCAGTAGTAGCAGAGGTCATGCTCCCATTGATACTAAAACATCGACCCACTTCCTAACGTCCTTTAATATTAAAACAGTAGGCCTCTGGAAACCTGGAACTTTTCTTCCATGCGATGATAAAGGTAGCCAGAGTCAGCGGCCAGTATCTGCTTTTAATTTTAAGGGAACATGTACAAGTAGTAGTGAACAGTTTCATCAAGGATGAAGCGAACCCACTCGCAGGTATCAGAATTGGATGTTGGGGGCTCCTTGCGCTTCAGCAGAGGTGCTCCACAAGATCACTTACTTGGAATGCCCCGAGACTGGCCTTGTTCTTAGAATCTGAAAGAAAATATCCACTGGATTTTACCAATTATAAAATGGGTCAAATTCAGGGCCAAAAAAAGTAAATCATGTGCCTTTAATCAGGCTTGTTACCTTACAGGTTTTTAGTTGAGACGGAGATTTTTCAGAGCAAGTACCAGCTTCACTGAAATACGTGAAATGCTATCTGACCTGAAATGTCAAATGTATGTGGCTTTAATAATTTTAACCCATTTTAGGTCCAAAGAATTATAATTAAAATGTGACTGTTCTCTTTGTAATTATAGAAACATACTGTATTTCCTGATTAATATACCAATGACCTTCAACAAGAGATGCCCAAATCTACCTTTTGATTCCATAATTTACCTTTAGTTGACTTTACATTGCCTGAAGTAAGATTTAAGTGCAGGCAATAAAACTAGAATTTAAACCACAAATAAAACAATAAACCACCCTCACATTATTTTGATTTTGGAAACTCTTTTAATCTCTTAGACTCCCTAGTCTGACACGTAGGGCCACTGTCCTATCCTAAGAATTGCCTACACTCTTTATTTGGAGACACAGCAATCTATCTCATTTCTTTCTATGTTTACTTAAATAAAGGGAAGGACTTCTATCTTCCCTCCGAACTAAAAAGCAGGATGGCATTAAATTACTTCTTTCTTCCCAACACTTTGCAAACTTCAAGTAGGAAATGAAGCACTACAGTGTGTCAATAAAGAATAATGGTAATATTAATAATGGTGGTGATGATGACAATAACGATGAATTAGACAGCATAATTCCCTCCTTATTCTAAGTATGAAAACTGAAGCAAAATGATGAAGTGCCTTTCCCAAGATCAGTGGCTCCACAATTAGAACTTGGGCTTTTCCTCTCTTTCCGGCTCTTCTTCAGAGAAGAACAAATATCACTAATGTCCATCCTCCCCAGGAGAAAGCCATGCTAGCCCATTCAATGGCCAATTAGAATAAATTGTAAATTAGAACAAATATGATAGGTAATACAAAAATCAAAAGCTCTCTGAAGAAAAGGAACAAAAAACCTGAATAAATAAGCTTAACGGTCCATTGTTTGTGGGGAAAATGATGAAATTATCATCAAAATATTCTATGAATTGAGAATGCAGATAAATTTTTATGGAGAGTTTACCAAAAAAAAAAAAAGTCAACCTAGTAAAGTACGAAAGACTCTTCTAAGACTGGTATTAGTTTTCATAAAAGGGATATTGGCATCTTTCTGACAAGAAGTCAAAATAGGCTTTGTGTGAATCTTAGTCAACTAGTCAATCATGCTTCTTCATACTAACCCATATTTAACATAATGTTTGTGCCAAGGATCTGGACATTAAAACCATGTCGACATAAGGGATTGTTTTAATTATCTCAGAATTGACCCTACAGAATTTGAATCACTCAGGTGAAACAATTCTTTTTTCTTTAAGAACAAATTTAGGAACACGGGTTAACAGTAGAAACGATAGCATGTATTTGGCCTGCCAAAATAAATAAATAAATAAATAAATAAATAAATAAAATAAACCTGGTCTAAATACCAATGTGTAGATTTCTAAACCTCTGTTTAAATAATGTGTCTATCTGATTCCACCTTCAAAAGTCTCGGTGAGGTTTTATTTCCACATTCAGGGACATTAGCCCAGCAAGGCAAGGGGGAAAAAAATTCTTCATTTGGACAGTGCATCTTTCAGACATTCCCTTCTTTTATTGATTTGTTTTCTCCTGTCCCTTTTCTCCTTCTTTTGTTTCCTTATCATAGCTTCAGGTTATTACGTGCAAAGTATTGATGGGAATGGATGGTTTTGGTCGATGGAGGGCTAATGCATCCCTAATCCCACTATTGTTACAGAGTTATGCTTTACTCTGGTCTCTGATGGGGGAAAAGGTGCAAAGCTGTTGATCCTAGTTTTATTTGTCACAAACCCATCCATCAATCAAGCGCAAGCATGTCTGAATGCTGAATGACATGTGGGTCTCAGCTGAAAAAATTCGATAACACTGTATTGTCAGGTCTCTCACTCTTTTTTTTTTTTTTTGATAAGAAATACATTTGACTGAAATAGATAAGCATGCAACTACTAAAGACCTGAAGAGAGAAAGTGACATATTGGCACCAAAGGTTATATATCTTTGGTATTAATGATACTTATGAGTAAATAAAATAGGAGGGGGCAGCCACAGCTAGAGCCATACCGCTTCTCTAAGGCTGGCTTGGTTATGTGTAAGGATTGTCACTCTACTATTATTTGGATTTTCAAATATTAATCTGACCATATTTCACAGTCGGCTACCCTGGTTAAAATGCAAACCGGTCTGCAGTTGGTGAAGCTGATGTGATGTAGAAATCAAATGTCACTTGTTTACACTGCCCTGCACAATATAGACAGATCCTTTTTTTGTCCCAGATGGTAGGCAAATCCTGTGCAATATTTTTGTGTATGTATGAACTCGTAAGTTCACAACTGTCTCATCTTGTGAGTGAAAGCATTTAGTAGGGGGAAAAGCTTTAATTATTTTAAACTGGAAATATATATGCATGTCATTTTAATAGTGACTTAACTTATAATTACAGTCTCAAACATAGTTTCTGTGTGTCCCTTTTATTTTAGTTACTAAATTAGGTACTTTAATATGCTATAAAAGCCTGTCTTTTCTGTTATATACAATTTTCTATTCATAGCTATTTCAAGATAATTGCATTTGGAAATAGTTAAAACATTAAGAAACAACACTAGTATAATATAATTTTAGGGGCAAAATTGATCAACAAATCAGAACATTTTAAAAACCTTTTTATTTTCCTGTCATAACATTTTAGAGAAGACAAGTATTTTTTAAATGACCTAAAAAGCCCATCCAGAAAGACAGTTCCAAATTAACACCAAGATGAACATTTTGTACCCTTAAGTGTCCCGTGCTTTGAGAGTAAGCCATTTTTTTTTTCTCTGTTCAGTGACTGGGGGCTAGAAAACTGCAAAAATCAATGTGGAAGTGCTGTAGGTTTGTTGGGTAAATTACATGTGCTTGGCCGCTCCTTTGTGTCTGCCCTATATTCTACACAAGATACTTTAGATGGAACTGTCACATAATACATATACTTCATATTGATTTTTATAGATTTAACAGAACTTGAATGGAACTCCACAATAAAGCAAGAAGAGCGAGTTATCTCCCTCAAATTCCTAATACCTGAACTATTCTTGAAATTAACTAAGTGGTAGATCCCAGTTTTGAATTATGGTGGAAGCAAAAAGAAAAAAAAATCAAGTTTGCTTCCTAATGGTTCCTCACTTTCAATTTTTTGTTTGTCTTTTTTTTTCTCCTTTATATTTTAGTTTAACTTCTCCATCTCTTTGCAAAGATGTTAATTCTAAAAGACTTCCCCAGGACCCTCTAACCAGCCAATGAGAGCTAACTGAACCTGGGGAGTCGCTGGAAGTTCCCGTGGCCTTCCTGTTGATCATTCTTTTGGCTTTCCAGTTGGCTCCAGTTTGAGCTCATTTGCCATGATTTTTAAGCTGCTGTGAATTCTGATACATTTAAATAAAGTATCTGAAGCCACCATAAGGGTCTGTCCTTGATTATCCCAAGGACAGCTACTCCCATCACAACACTATGAGCCTCCAAACAGCCCTAGTATCTGGAGAAGCTATTTAACCTCCACTCAAAAAAGAGGCTATGAGGTTGTTCCAGCTAAATCTGTATGCAGGGATTGGGCTCTGATATTCCTTTGGGATAAGAATTTATTGATTCTGCAATAGAAGTTTCAGACTGGGTCCCCAAGGATAGTATGGACATTTGTAATTTTGCCCAGGATGGTGAAAAAGAACAGCCACTTCTAGTGTATAAGGAACCATCTTGACATTTGGTTCCACTGGGAACTCGTCTCATCCAGAAATGCCTTGGAGAGAAGGATGAAG
This sequence comes from Ictidomys tridecemlineatus, assembly GCF_052094955.1. Lineage (NCBI taxonomy): Eukaryota > Metazoa > Chordata > Mammalia > Rodentia > Sciuridae > Ictidomys > Ictidomys tridecemlineatus. The sequence goes on from NC_135479.1 coordinate 125,457,936, forward strand.
ACCAAGAGATTCATGTTCCAGTGGCATTTTGAAACTATTTTTTGGAAAAGTTTTTAAAATACAGAAGACTATAAATAAAATGAAATCATTCCTAATGCCATCACCCACAAGTCACATTTGTTGCTTTTTTACAATGTAAACTATGTGCTGTGATGTAATATTGAGAGGTACTGTGATGTAATATTGAGATGTAATATTGAAATCAATTGGTTTCATGGGAATATTTTTAATGAGCTAGTTCCACATTAATAATTATATTTCAGGAGACTAGGGATGTAGCTCAGTGGCAGAGCACTTGCTTGGTATGAGCAAGGCCCTGGCTTTGATGCCCAGCACTGAAAGCATGCCAAACTTCCTCTGATTTAAGCAGAATCATCAAGAGGGTCTGTTATTTAGGAGTGACTTCCAACCAAAATGTTTTTCATATAAATTAACTCCAAGATGTTAAATAATATCTCTTCCTTGGGGACAGAAAATGTTGAGGTCTACTTTCTAAATGTTGGAAAGATCCACAAACAGCTTTGTCCTAAAGACTGTAAGATGAAGTAATCACTTCTGCCAGCACTTTTAGCACAACTGTGTGTGTGTAAATTCATTTGACTTTGGGAACACTTATTATAGTAAATAAATATTTTTAATCAAACCTTTTTTAAGAGGGCAGAGAATTAAATTAAGAAAGTAGGAAGATGGGCGGGGTTGTGGCTCAGCCTTAGAGCACTCACCTAGCACAGGAGAGGCCCTGGGTTTGATCCCCAGCACCACATAAAAGTAAATAAATAAAGATGTTGTGTTCAACTACAACTAAAAAATAAATAAATATTAAAAAATGTAGGAGGATGAATGAAGTCAACTCTAGAACTCTACTAAAGAACACAAAAGATTTGAGAAATTGGAGGCCTACTCTTTTCTCTGATCAAGATGATGCAATAAAATAAAAATTAATTCTTCCCAAGTAAGTGTGTTGATGTAATACAAACAAAATAAAAATCCTAATACTATTATTTGTAGACAAAGTCCAAAGTTTATTTAGAGGAAAAAAAAAATGTGTGTTCATGATCCCCCCAAAAAAGATTTTAAAAGAAGATAAATGAGAAAGGATCTTTTTTTCTACCAGGTACCAAAGTAAGTTTTAAAGCTTCAGTATATAAACAGTTTCTGTTCCAGGAATTTGAGCTCCAGGCTCCGCATTCTGGTGGTGCTCACTCTTTAACTGTAGTGTCCTATAGCCTATGGCACTTTCCAAACCTCAAGGGGAAGAAAATAGGCAAAGCAATAGCATTAGTGATGAGAGCCAACTTTTATTCCTGCTCAGATTTTCTCCAGCAAAAGACCAAAAAGGAAATGACAGCCACCATGGGACACAGAAAGAACCAAGACAGCTTCTTAATATCCTCTCTATTGTCCCATCGTAGAGGACTGCTAGGATTCATTTCAAAAGCACAGGTAGAGAATTTTTTTATTCTTACTCCTGTCTGTACCGCATTAGTCAGTGACAGTAATTGTGCCTTTTAATAGAGTTCAAAATTTCCCCCCCAAATAGTAGGAATTCTAGCCCTTTTGTAGAAGAAAAAGTGGGTAAAGAGCACATTATATGAAATTCACTCGAGCATTTCTGAAACACAGTAGAGGAAGAATTGTCTTAAATGAGATGAAAAGTTGAAATTATCACATGACATTTAGGCCTAGTTCATGTGTAACTCAAATCCTACCAAATCAGAGAGGTGTTAGTAAAATAGATAAAGCAGTAGAAACAAATAGTCTGGAAATAGACTCTGGGAATTTGGTTATTGATTAAAGTGAGACTTTAAGTAAGTTGGGTTGCTCTTTTATACTGCTGGTGTAAAAGTAAAATTGAACCGGAATGAGAATTTCTGGCACACATTGCACTGTAGGGTAACTCTAGAAAATACTACACTATACATTTTAAAAAGCTAGAAGAAAAGATTTCGGAAGTTTTTACCATAAAGAAATGATTAGTGTTTGAGGAGCTAGAAATGATTAACCTGAATTGTTAATGTTAAATTGTTAATGTTAACTGATAAACAATGTATACATGTTTCAAGACATCATCTCTTACCCCATTAATATAGATAATCTTTAGGTTTTTAATATATTAATTGAAATAAATTTAATTTAGAAATAAAGAAAATAAAACTCGTGAGCCAATTTAGAAGCCAATTTTGGAGTATTTGTTAAAAAAAAAAAAAAAAAAAAAAAAGATGTGCACAGCCCATGGACCCAATGATTCTACTTAAAAAAAAAAGATGTGCAGGACCCAATGATTCTACTTCTCCATAGCCACCTGGGACACATACGCACAAGTCCACAGCAAGGAAGGCAGGAGGGTACAGCAGTGGTTGGCATAGTGAAAAACGGGGAAAACCCAAAATGACTGTCAACAGAGTAAATAAACTACACAAAAGGAACAGGTGAAATAGACTGCTTCATTCAGGTACAAAAAGATCTCCAAAAATAAAAATACTAATAAAACTTTTAAAAAATCTCCAAAAATATTGCCAAGTGGAAAAAAAATCAAACTTCAGAATATTCCTACACAAGGAATTGCATGCTGACATACATGATCTCACACACACGTGCATAAAACCACACTGATACCATGAAAGAAAGATCAAGTAAGTTTTCATCAACTCTTACTTCCAACTATCCACAAAAATATATTTCTAACGGATTAACAAGTTAAATGGGACATTTTCTTTTAATTACTAAAAGAAAATGTTCGAGAACATTTATTTAATTAATCTTAGCATAGCACAAAGACCAGAGACCATAAAGAAAATCTCTGGCAGCTTTAATCCTTTATGACAAAATGACAGTAATAAAGTTATAATTAGCAAACAACACCATAACAAAAATTAAAAGAAAACTGTTGAAGGAGTTTAAATAGCTACAGGGTTCTTAAGGGAAAAAAATCCATCAATTACATTTAAAATGCATTTACCCTGCATCCCAGTAATCCCACCTGTGTTTGTGCCAAGGAAGTAATCATTCCTACTGCCAAATGTATGTGAAAAGGATGCTTAGTTCAGTATTTGACCTTTATAATTGCACATAAAAGGTGATGCTAAATGTCCACCAATAAGAAAGTGGTTGAGTAGATGATGGTGCCCTTTTTTTTTTTTGAGACTTTAGTTTTTATTTTTATTTGTTCTTTTTTATTATACATAACAGTAGATCTGTTTTGACATATTTATACAAACATGGAGTATATCTTATGCTAATTAGGATTCTAGTCTTGTGGGTGTACATGATGTTGAGATTCACTGGTGTATTTATACATGTACATAGGAAAGGTATGTCCAGTGTGTTCCATTTTCATTCCTATCCAATCCCCCCTCCCCTCCCTTCATTCCCCTTTGTCTAATCCAATGAACTTCCATTCTCCCCATCCCCCTTGTTGTGTGTTAGCATCCATGTATCAGAGAGAACATTCAGCTTTTGGTTTTGGGCACTGGATTATTTCACTTAGCATGAAAATATCCAGTTCCATCCATTTACTGGCAAATGTCATAAAGTCATTCTTTATGACTGAGTAATATTCCAGTGTGTGTGTGTGTGTGTGTGTGTATCACATTTTCTTTATCCATTCATCCCATCAAAGGGCACCTCAGTTGGTTCCATAGCTTAGCTATTGTGAATTGAGCTACTATAATCATTGATGTGGTTGTGTCACTGTAGTATGATGATTTTAAATCCTTATCTAGTATGAGATAACTGTATTTATGTGAGTTTGTCTCTGTGTCTTCTATTCTGTACCATTGGTCTACATGTCTATTTGGTGCCAAGACCATGCTGGTTTTATTACTATTGCTTTGTAGTATAGTTTAAGTTCTGGTATTGTGATGTTTCCTGCTTTACTCCTCTTGCTAAGGATTGTCTTAGCTATTCTGGGTCTCTTATTTTTTCAAACAAATTTCATGATTGCTTTTCCTATTTCTATAAAGAATGTCATTAGGATTTTAATAGGAATTGCATTAAATCTGTATAACACTTTTGGAAGTATGACCATTTAATGTTAATTAAATGTTAATTCTGTCTGTCCAAGAACATAGGAGATCTTTTCATCTTCTAAGGTCTTCTTCAATTTTTTTCTTTAGTGTTCTATGGTTTTCATTGTAGAGGTCTTTCACCTTTTTTTGTTAGATTGATTTCCCAATTTTTTTTTGAGGATATTGTGAATGGGATAGTTTTTCTAATTTCTCTTTCAGTGGATTCATCACTGATGTATAGGAATGCATTTGATTTATGGGTGTTAATTTCATATCCTGCTACTTTGCTGAATTCATTTATTTTAGTTCTAGAAGTTTGGGGATGGATTTTTTTATATTCTAAATATAGAATCATATCCTCAGCAAATAGTGATAGTTTTGAGTTCTTTTTTCCTATTCATATCCCTTTAATTTCTTTCTTCCGTCTAATTGCTCCGGCTAGAGTTTCAAGGGCGATGTTAAATAAAAGTGGGGAAAGAGGACATTCTTGTCTTGTTCCAGTTTTTAGAGGAAATGCTCTCAATTTTTCTCAATTTAGAATGATGTTAGCCTTGAGTTTAACACAGATGGTTTTTACAATGTTAAGGTTTGTTCTTACTATCCCTAGTTTTTCAAATGTTTTGAACATGAAAGGGTGCTATATTTTGTCAAATGCTTTTTCTGCTGGTTTTAAGTCCTTTGGATATAAACCTAGGGAGTAGGATAGTTGGGTCAAATGATAGTTCCATTCCTAGTTTTTTTAGGAATCTACTGCTTTCCAGAGTGGTTGTGTGCTTCTTGATACTGGAGTACTATATCGAAACTGAGATGACTAATGTTAGTATTCAACTTTACTAAATTCCTCCAACAAAACTCTGAGTTAAATATACTATTTCTTTTAGTCTTTTCAGCAGTGTTTTGAGATAGATATGATCGGGATTTTCATTTTAAAGATGGTAATACCGAGAGTTAGAGAAGTTCAATGTCCCCAAAACATACAAGTGTCTCACCCCAAAGTCAAAACTCTGGGACCTGTATATACTGACATACAAAAGGAAGTAAGAGCTGGGTTGTGGCTCAGTGGTAGAGCACCTGCCTAGCACGTGTGAGGCACCGGGTTCGATCCTCAACACCACATAACAATAAATAAAAAAGTGAGGTATTGTGTCCATCTACAACTAAAAATATTTTTAAAAGAAAAGGAAGTAAAGGAATAGCATATATAGTGTCATATCACACTTAAGTAAGTAAATTTAAGTCTGGTGGATAAATAAAAATATGTTAATGTGCCGCAGTCTGGCTGCAGCATAATAACCCGGGGGTGACGAATAACTTGTGTACGTTGATGCAGAAGGAATGGAAGCCGTTTATTGTAGGACAACAGAGCTATTTATACATTTTGCACAGCTTATCTTAATTAGCATAAACTAGATACATCAGTCAACCAATAAGGAATCTCCACACTTAATGGCTTGCTTTTGTTACTTCTCAAACCACTCCCTCTGGCATTTTGCCAGGCACCATCCAGACTTGTTTACGAACTCTAACATTTCTCTGGCAAAATACCACGTGTTATTTTGACTTGTCTACAGACCTTAACATTAATGTGCCTGTCTCTATATAGATTAATTTATGGGTGTTTTCTTCCTCTTTTTACTTAACTGTATTTTCTGATTTTTTTTTTCAGCAAGAAACCCATTTTACACTTTTAAAAATAAACTAAATAATTCCAGGATAAAAACCAATAATTTTGAAACATAGAGCAATGAATATTTTCAATAAGGTAGCAAAGGTAGATATTTAAAATGATGAATTTTGAGACTTCTTGGAGTTTTGCTTGGACAATACACTCTCATTGGTATATAAGTGAGGATATGAAAAGACAATAGTCTTATTTAATGATCCAAAATTGGCCTAGAAATTGAGATATAAAAATAATCTCTGTGTTCTAATTACCTAGAAGGATTAGGAATTATAGCTTTATTTTATTTATTTGTTTGTTTATTTATTTATTTATTTTTGTCAATATTAGGGTTCAAATCCAGGGCCTTGAGCATGCTAGGCAAGTACTCTACCCCTAAGCCATATCACCAGCCCCACAGTTTGTTTTAAAGTATTAGGAATTACAGGTCATATGCAGTCTAGCCTGAATTGTGGGTTATTTAAAAAAAAAAAAGAATGAGCAAAGAAGTTACCATAAAGCTATCATCTCCATTTTTCAAAACTCAACCTTCCAGATGAGACACACTTTTTCTTCCAGGCAATGTGCTGCTCTGGGGCTGCACGGGGCTCCACGGGGCTGAACCTGATAGATCAAGACAATGAAATTTGTCCTTGACATTCACAGGACTGTGGTTTCCAAGGCAAAATCATTATTAAGCACCAATTCCAACCAAACCATGATCCTATCAAAAACCCCACCATTATTGCTCTTCTATTTATTATCTTCTCTCTCTCTCTCTCTCTCTCTCTCTCTCTCTCTCTCTCTCTCTCTGTTTCTCTGTCTCTCTCTCTCTCTCTCTCTCTCTAAGTAAAATCATTTTAAAGGGGTATGAGGAAAACTTGAAGGCACTGAAGCAAAATAAGTAGTCCTTTACTCTCACTGACAGAGTGTTAAATGGTACCTGAAGTATCAAATAACCCTCATAATCCTACAGTTGGAATCAAAGCTGAAGTCTCCTGACTCCTTCTGGCACAGAGTTCTTTGGGTACCACTTAGTAATATTCATTGGGGGTGGGGGGGCTTATGTACACAATAACACAGGGGTTTTGCCTTGGGTATGGTGGTGGGTGGCCGCGAGGGTGCTCTGAAGAATCAGGGATGTGGGCTGATTGTAGACAAGTAAGCTTTAACACCAGCACCCAGAGCCACTTTCTTTTCCCTTAAGCACATTTCCCTGAGGACGATGAGCCAACAGTTCCAATATTATAGATTCCAAAATGCCATACCCTAAGCCCTAAGGAAGGTTCATAGCCATTCATGAAGAGCTAAGGAACGGGAAAGAAAGTACTAAAACTTTACCCTCTTCCTCTCATCTGTAATTGGAGGGAGGAGGGCTAATACACATAAATAACCACTTACAGGTAAAATTTGAGGAAAATAGCCTTCCTGACTCTAAAATAGAACCTTCAGTCACTTACTGATGTGTTCAATATGCCCACATTACAAAGTCATTCCTTTGGGACCACCATCTACATAGTTAATATTGAAGAAATATTTATCAAGAACTCCTGTGCCAAACACTGTTCTTGGTTCCGCACCCCCCCGAAAAAAGCAATGATGAATAATAAACAGTGTCTCTCCTAGAGGTACTTAAAATTTAAACAGGAATCAGAAAAGCAACAAGACAATTGAAATAAAATGTGAGAAGTTTGGCACAGGGTAGGAATGTCTGTCACTCAAGAGGAAGGGAAGGTGAGATACGCCAAGCCATGTGCCTAAGTACGGCGGACCCCAGAAATGGAAAGAAGTGGTAAGAGATGAAGCCAGAGAGTAAACACAGGCTGGCCATGAAGAGCCCCTTGCGGCCCAAGGAGGAGGAGGAGGGCAGCCATGGAAGGGGTTCACGCTGGTGGAGGACAGTGGGCAGGTAAGGATGGGCAGGATGGTGACAGGTGAATGTGTCATACTTACGTTTTATATCATAATAGAGAAAACGTGTCGATTCCTCAACAAGCATCAACATGGATGAAGAATTTGTTCCAGACAACACGAGTCACAGGGAGACACCCAGGAGATTATCTCAGAATCATATTTATGTTCTAAGACATGGGGGTTGGGAACCCCAGAGCTATAAAATCTTGTTGGAATTCGTGATCTATTAAGGAAGTCAAACCCTGGCAAACACACGGCGTCGAAAGTGCCATGTGAACCTGAACCTGCCCAATCAAGATTTCAGAGCAGTAGGGCTAGGGATGTAGCTCAGTTGTTAGAGTGCTTGCCTTGCATGCAGAAGGTCCTGGGTTCAATCCCCAGCACCACCAAAAAAAAAAAAAAGATTTCAGAGCAGTAGAGGCTGGGGGAAGGTGCACGCGCATGCTGGAGTGGGGACTGAGAGAAAAGGGAGCCTCCTGGCCAAGGTGCCACTTGAGGGTGTAGACGGTGAGTAGAGACCAATGAGAACTCTGAGGCCAATTCGATCAGCTCACAGTACAGAGTCTGTCCTCCTGAGTCCATCAAATGCACACAGTCACACACCTACACACACAAACTTCTACATAACGTACACGTTATATGCCTGCTGTGACCTTAGAAGGGTACATAGAAGGTCCTTAGATGAAAGTCTGGCTCTAGATCGCTTGATTGCAACATGTTTGTATTTTAGAAGAGCTGTCTTTCAAAGACTTTATTGCTTAAAAAAAAAAAATGCAAGAGATCCTTCCTTTGGTGTGAACAAAGAAGCTTGGGGAAAAGAAGAAAGGAAAAAAAAATAAAGATGCTTTTATTTCATGTGTCATTTAGTGGACGGTTTTTTAGGTTTGTTTTTTGATTTGGTACCCGGGATTGGACCCAGTGGTACTTAGCCCCTGAGCCACATGCACGGGCCTTTTTATTTTTTATTTTGAGATAGGATCCAACTAAGCTGCGTGGGGCCTTGCTAAGTGGCTGAGGTTGGCCTCGAACTTGCAATCCTCCTGTCTCAGTCTTCTGAGTCACTGGAATTATAAACATGTGCCACCACGCTGGCTGAAGGTCATTTGGTATGGAAAAAGTGGGTGTGAAGGACACAGCAGACATCCCGGACCTTGGCTTAAAGAGTTTGTTTTCTACTCAGCACATCATTATTTATTATTTTAAATTTATAAGGTACAGAAAAATATGAAGGAAAAAATCATTCATAGTTGGCTATCGTGAATATTTAAATGTAGTTCCTTTTAATTGTGTGTATTCTAACCAATTATCTCTTTAAAACTAACCTTGCACCATATGTAATAATACATATCTGTAATCCCAGCTGCTCAGGAGGCTAAGCAGGAGGATTATGAGATCAAAGCTGGCCTCAGCAATTTAGCAAGATCCTGTCTCTAAATAAAATATGTGGTTAAGTGCCCCTGGTTTCAATCCCTAATACAAAAAAAAAAAAAAAGCCTCACCTTGTTATTTATTTGTAGATGCAAAAACCCAGAACTCTTATTAACTGACCTGAGTTTCTGGCCTGCTAACCTAAAATCTTGTGTTTGTGTTCAGGGTGTCACAGATTTCATGTTTTGAGATGAAATGAACCTCAGGGATTAAATTCATTGCCTTCAAATAGTGATTCCCAAAGTGTAGACTTCAAAACAGCAGCTTTGGCTTCCCCTATGAGCTGGCTAGAATGAAAATCTTGTGCCCTACTCTGACTTGCTGCATGAATCTCTAGGAACAGGGACCAGAAGGGAAAGTTTAAGCTCTCCTGGCCATTCCTGGGCAAGTCAAGCCAAGAACCAATGCCAGAGAAGACACAATGAACTAGTAATAGTCAAAATCCACAGCAAAACCTGTAGTGATGTCTCCTAGGACTCACATAGTGACTTGCACAGAGTAGGTGCTTAATAAATAAATGTCCACTGAAAGAACTTTCTCTGAAGTTCCCCCAAATTACTAACCTTTTCCCACACTCTTTGGAACAAATAGCACCTAAATTTGCCTTTAATCCATTAAGCCTCAAGTTTTTTTTTTTTTTTTTTTTGAGAGAGAGAGAGAGAGAATTTTTTTTTTTTTTTTTAGTTTTTGGCGGACACAACATCTTTGTTTGTGTGTGGTGCTGAGGATGGAACCCGGGAGGCACACGTGCCAGGCGAGCGTGCTACCGCTTGAGCCACATCCCCAGTCCAAGTTTTTAATTCTGTAAATATTTATTTATTTATTCTTTTTTAGATACACATGACAATAGAGTGTATGTATAATACACTTATTCTAATTAGAATCCCATTCTTGTTATTGTATATGATGTGGAATTTCACTAGTCATGTATTCATATGTGAACATAGGAAAATTATGTCCATTAATTTCACTGACTTTCCTATTCCCATCCCCCTTCCCATCCATTCATTCTCCTTTGTCTACTCCACTAAAATTCTATTCTTCTCTCCCCCCCATTATTGTGTGTTAGCATCTGCTTATCAGAGAGAACATTCTGCCTTTGGTTTTTTCGTACTGGCTTATTTCACTTAGCATGATAGTCTCCAGTTCAATCCATTTACTGGAAAAGTCAAAGTCATTCTTCTTTATGGCTGAGTAATATTCTATTGTGAATATGTACCACATTTTCTTTATCCATTCATCTGTTGAAGGACACCTCGGTTGGTTCCATAACTTAGCTATTGTGAATTGAGCTGCTATAAACTGTGTGCATTTATTTATTAATATGAATTGAGCTGCTATTTATGTGGCTGAGTCCCTGTAACATGCTGATTTTAAATCCTTTGGATATATACAGAGGAGTGGGATAACTGGGTCAAATGGTGGGCCCCTTCCAAGTTCTCTGAGGAATCTCCATACTGCTTTCCAGAGTGGTTGCACCAATTCAATTCTGCAAATATTTCAACAAAATTGAAACAGGGATTTTTTTTTTGTGAATCATAATCTAGAGCTTACATATTATGTTAATTAACATTAGCTAATGTTAGCTCATATTAGTTAATATAATTACATTATAATTACATTCTTATTATATAATTATATGATATGTACTATATTTAAGAATTTTTTTTAAAGAGAGAATTTTAATATTAATTTTTTAGTTACCGGCGGACACAATATCTTTGTTGGTATGTGGTGCTGAGGATCGAACGTGGGCCGCACGCATGCCAGGCGAGCGCGCTACCGCTTGAGCCACATCCCCAGCCCTATAGTTAAGAATTTAACCAACATTTAAGATGTTCCACATCTGAGGCAATGGGACAAAATGGGTTAAACTGAACATTTTGTTTACTTCCTCTAGCATTCCCTTTGATCCCTACTAAAAAAAATAATCAGCTCTCCTAAGTTTTCTTGTTAATTTTTCTCATTCTAGAGCTTCACTATTCAGAGTGTGAGTAGCACACTAGCAGCCTGGGCATCACCTGGCCACTTGTTAGAAGTGGAGAATCAGCTCTGTGCAGTGGTGCAGTACCTGTGATACCAGGCTGAGGCAGGAGAATTTCAAGTTCAAGTCCAGCCTCAGAAATTAGTGAGACCCAGGCTAGGTCTCTCTACCACCTGTGGCTCAGTGGTAGAGTGCTTGCCTAGCATATGAGGCATGGGGTTCGATTCTCAGCACCACATATAAATAAATTTTTTTTAAAAAAAAAGGTCCATCAACAACTAAAAAAAAATATTTAAAAAAAAGAAAGAAATTAGTGAAACTCTTAGCAATTTGGAAAACCTGTCTCAAATTTCAAAAAATAAAAAATAAATTAAGAGGACTGGGATGTAGCTCAGTTGTAAAGAAAGCACCCTTGGGTTTAATCCCCAATACCCAAAATAGAAAAGAAATGTAGACTCTCAGACCTACTGAATCATAGCCTGCACTTTAGCACAATCCCCAGGTGATACATCTACACAGTCATGTTTGAGAAGCAGTGATCTATGAAGTACTTTCTCACTCCAATTCTTGCTCCAGTGAGTTTCGTAAAAAGTAAATTTCAGAATTACACTAAGGGACATTTATTCAACAAGTGGTTTTTTGTTTGTTTGTTTGTTTTGTTTTTTTGTGGTGCTGGGAATTGAACCCAGGGCCTTGTGCCTGCAAGGCAGGCACTTTGCCAACTGAGCTATATCCCCAGCCCCCTCAACCAGTGTTTCTTGAGCACCTACTATATGCAAGGATGTGTAGTATAGAAACACAAAGTTGAAGACATGATCTTGTGCTCCTTGAGGGATGTAGAGCTGGGGGGACAGATAGGCTGTGCCCATTGACAGCCACAATGCCTGACAGGACATGGTAAGAGTCTTCTGAGTCATCTCAGGTCTTGGTATTTAGAGAGGGCAGAGGACATTTCTTCACAGAGTGATGACAATGACTGTCCTTACATTCAGATGAGGATAGTGAAGTCATTAAGTTAGCAAACTTAGGAGGTCCTCTTCTAAAGAGAGTGGAATATGATGGAAAGAGCATCCCCTTTAAAAATAGAGAGGCCTGAGTCCAAATCCAGCCAAGTGATCTTGAGAATCTTGCTTAGACTCTGAAGCTAACTTTCTCATCTACACGGGAAAAAGGTTATAATAACAACCTGTGCTTATGAGGATTAGCCAGGACGCATGTGCAGCTCCTAGAACCATGTCTAGCAAACAGCAGGCGCTCAATGAGTGCTATTACTGCTGCTGTTGCTCCTGACATTTCCTGTGACTTGTCCCTGTCTCTCTTCATCTCAGGAACGTGGCAGGAGCTGACTGAATGTGGGCACACTTGGCCTGACAAGGTTTCAGCCACTAATTCCTAGTCATCGTTCTGACTTGTAGCACCTTCTTCATAGTTCAGCCCCAAGTGGCCCACAAAACCTGAAAACCATGTGCTTTTCTGTGACAGCACAAAACATTTTCTGTTTACACAAAGGTACAGATCTGGTTATTTTTTATTTGGACTGAATAAAAAGTGAGTTTATATTTGGATAATTGGTATTGCATACATGTGGGCTCCACTCTTCTCGATCCATCTAGATTGATTCACAACTGATGATGTCAGAAGCCACCAGGTGCTAGGACTTGAAATGAATCTCGCATTTGCTCTCTTCTCTCCCCTTCCCCCTCCACCCCCACCTCCTTCTTCTCTGCTTCTCTCTCTCCCTCTTTCCCCCACCCCCAAAACTACTAAGTTTTTCACTCATGTTCCTTAGGAACTGGGCCTCATTCTAGCCCTATGCTGCTAAGTAAACAATTATATCAGATTGATGTCTTGTGCAAATAATAGGTAGTCAAAACTTGGGCCCCCAAACAGTGACTGCCTAGCACCTATCTCATAGCCCTTAAGAGGTCTTCAGAATCTATAAGGGATACCTGAAAATCTCTTTTAAATGGTAAAGACTCAGAAAATAGTAGTTTTGCTCTTCAATCTCTCGAAAAGAAAAAAGAAAAAAAGAGAGTTCCATAGTCTGACGGGTCCTAAGAGACAAGAAGACAAGAAAGAAAAAAAAAATCTTGGTGCTTCGTCTTGAATACCAAAGACTTAAAGTTCAAAAAGACTCTCTAGTGGACTGACCCAGGCAGAGGGGGACCCGCAGAGCTGCATCTCCAAAAAGTTGGGCGGTCATCATACTTTCTCACCTCTAACTCTTTTGACAATTAAAGGGGTGTCATTAGCCTGGTGTAGTGGCACATGCCTATAGTCCCACTAACTCAAGAGGCTGGGGCAGAAGGATCACTTGAGTCAGGATTTTGGGAGTCGTCTGGGCAATAGCGCAAGATTCCATCTAGAAAAATTAATGAATAATTTTTATTAATGACTATTAATTGCATTATTATCCAGGATGGTCCCAAGGATGTATAGCTAGCCCACCTAGAGACAGGCGATGGTAGGAATACTATTTGGAGCAGAAGTAATGGTAGGTAATAAAAGGTAGACAAATATTATTTTTCTATATTTGACATTGCTTGACATGGGAAGCGTGTTTCTAAGATCTGCTGGGCCACAGCTCCATGGGACTTTGTTAACTGCTTAAAAACATACCCCAGGGCTGGCTAGGGTTGTGGTTCCGTGGTAGAGTGCTGTCCTGGCATGTGTGAGGCCCTGGGTTCACTGCATATAAATAAATAAAATAAAGGTCTATTGACAACTAAAAAAAATATATACTTTAAAATTTTTTTTAAAAAACCCATACCTCATCTTATTTATTAAGCAGTCTTGGCTATATGGAACGGAGCTTAGAAGGAAGCACTGGAGTGGTAAAGCACACCCATTAATATTCACAGCCTGAGAGATCACAGAAGAGAAGCCCCCGGAACCTTCCCTCCGAGCTGACTGAACCCTCCTTGAAACGCAGCTCGTTAACACGTTTAGTTAGTGAATTCCAGCCCACAGTCCTCCAAAGAAGAAGTTGCATATCAGAAAATATAATGAGCCTGGCACACTCAAAAGTAGCAGAGGGACACCTAATCGCCTCATTAGGACAAGATAGAGAGACAGAAGAACCCCAAAGCACCATCTCCGTGCCCTGTACACCCAGAGCCTCTGAAGCCGTCACTGTCTCTGTACAGCAGCTAACTCAGGCTCGTCATTATCATCCAGTCACCCAGAGAAGCAGCGTGGTGGTTTAAGCAGTGTGGTGACACTGAAAGAGCACTGACCAAGGCTGGATTGCGGTCCTAACTCCACCGTTCACCAGCCTTGTGACCCTGGGCCAATTACTTAACCCCTCATTTAGAGGGGCTGAGTCCTGCGTTTGGTGGCATCCTCTACAAAAATGGGAAGAATCCCTACTAGAGGCTGATGAGAATGCTGCAGTGTGATCAGGTTTTTAAAGGGTCCAGCTCTGTGCCTGGCACATGGGTGCTACTCAGTCAATGGAAGTTATTATTCATAATAGTAAAAAGTTCTCTATGTTCTATGTAAGAAGAATGTTATTTTGAATGGCAAGACGGTCACTATTTGGGAATCCCCCTCCGAGGTGCTCCCCCTCAAGGTTTGCTTGAAGTGATAATGATCATCTCAGTACCTCAAATTCAGCCTCCAAAACCATCTGCTTAGGTGGAAATTCTGCTGTGCCATTTACCAGCTGTGTGAATTTGGGAGATTGACTAACATCTCTGTGCCTATTTCCTCAGCTGTAAATTTGAATGATAGTACTACCTACTTGAGTTTTAGTATGAGGATTGAGTTAATGCATATAAAATAGTTACAAGAATGTCTGGTACATAGTAGATGGTCAATAAATCTTATTAATTGTTGCCATTCATTTCCTAAGATTGAGCCATTTAGATCACTTTCAATCTCTCTCTTTTTTGGGGGGTACTGGGGATTCAACCCAAGGGTGCTTAACCACTGAGCCACATCCCCAGCCCTTTTCATTTTTTTTTTATTTTGAACAATTACCTTGCTAAATTACTCATGGCCTTGCCAAAATGCTGAGGCTGGCTTTGAACTTGTGATCCTCCTGCCTAGGCCTCCTGAGCCACTAGAATTATAGGCATGCACCACCATACCTGGCTCAATTTCTCACTATCACAAATAATTATGTGATAAACATCTTTCTAGATTGTAATATTTTCCACAACCCAAACTCTCCAAACATTTATTTATTTTTAATTTGTTTCGGTTGTCTGTTTTTGCTTATAAAGCAATAGCTGAACAGAGTTCATTTCTCTGGAACCACTAGTCTTATCAATCTTTTTTTTTTAAAGAAGAATATGTATTTCTATTGTTTTCTTCTTCGGTTTTAAATTGCTAACATTATGCATAAAATTTACTACAAGGGACATTTGATACCTCCACAATTATACAACTTGCCCATATGTTTTCAGGCCATTGATTTCAAAGGTTGTCAAATGGAATGCATAGAATGGAAGAAAGGAAACATCATTAGCTTCAAAAATGCCTTTCATTAGAAACAAAAATAAGACTACCCTGATAGTGCATGCCTGTAATCTATCTCAGTGATTCTGGATGATGAAGCAAGAAGATCACAACGTTGAGGCCAGCCTGGGAAACTTAGCAAGACCCTCAGCAACTTAGGGATGCCCTGTGTCAAAATTAAAATAAACAAAAAAGAGAACCTGGGATGTATACAACTCATTCCCCAGGACCTGCCCCTTCCCTACCCCACTCCTCCTCATGATCCACTTCCTCTACTCTTCTGATCTCCCTTCTATTATTTTAATTACTGCATTATGATTATATATATAACTGAAATTCACTATGGTATATTTGTACAAGGGTATAACATAATTTGTGGATTTTATTCCCAGTACTTCCCCATGCCCTCCTCTCCCCACTCCCTCTCGACTCCCTTCCTCTACTCCACTGGTCTCCCTTCTATTTTAGTTTCACAGCTTTTCTTAATGGATAATATAGTTTTCCTAAAATTCCACTTTCCTCTCTTGCCATCAGTTTATCACCCACATATCTCAAAATCCCTGAGTCTTTCTGAATGGATTAGCTATTAGTGCTCAGTTCCATGGTAAAACACAGAGTTGTTAACCCAATAAGAAATGGCCACCGGGCGCAGTGGCACATGCCTGTAATCCCAGCAGTTTGGGAGGCTGAAGCAGGAGGATTACGAGTTCAAATGCAGCCTCTCAGCAATTTATCGAGACCCTAAAAAATTTAGTGAGATCCTGTCTCCAAATAAAAAATGGACTGGTACGTGCGTGGTTCAGTGGTTAAGCGCCTCTGGGTTAAAACCCTAGTACCAAAAAAAAGAAAAGAAAGAAAAAAAAAGAAAAAAAGAAATTGCTTTAGACTTGCATTAAATAAACAGAATTAGAGATCTCAAAAAGTTTTCTCTCATCTTCTATGACAATTAATTTTTTTCATATTTACAACAAACATATTAACCAGAAAAAAAGGGGAAATGTTTTTTTTTTTTTAAGTTGGGATTGAACCCAAGGTCTCTTCACCATTGAGCTACATCCTCCCAAGTGGTTGAGATTACAGGAGGCATGTGCCACTGCTCCTAGCCAGGAAAATGGTTTTTTTTCATGGGAAGCATCATCAGAATTTAATGGTAGAAATTAGCAGTGAAAAACTGAAATTGTGTTCATAATGTTATTCTGCCCCAGATGTCATTTTTTTATTTGCTCAGTACTTTGAGTTTTGTATAATGCTCAGTTTTGTTTTGTTTTGTTTTAATTTGCAACTTAAGAATTATTAAAACTTTAGTGCTGGGGTTAAAACAAGAAGACTTGCTTAGCAGGCACAAAGCCCTAGGTTCAATCCCCAGTACTGCAAAAACAAAACACCCTTATGACTCTAGGACATAGAAAACCATATTTATTGAGGACTTTGGTATAAAGTGTTACAAAAGCATTGATTTGTGCCTGGATCACCTAGCAGTGCATCAAGCACAATAGCAAAATTCTAGGGCTGGGAAGAAACCAGCTGCTGTGAACATGGTTCCCTGGGCTGGCCAGCCCTGAAAGATGACTCTATGGTGATTGTTCAGTTCACCTTCTAAGTCACTAATGCAGCGAGGCTGCAGGCGCCTCCTGTAAGCCATTGACGTTGGAAGCCCCTAAAATTTTTAGTATATTGCACATTAAGTGGGTGTATACTTCCATCCCACTTCTCTGTTCCTCTTCATACAGAGACCCCTTTCTGCTTCACCTGCTTGCTTTCCTTATACTCCCCCCCCCCATTCTACACTTATCTCTGAGATAGTATGTGGCTTTCCTAATGTATTACCAATCTACAAGGGTGGGGGGGAGAGCCAGCAAACACTGGCTTTAGGGGAAAAACCTCCTTTTCTAGATGAACACAGTTGACCACCCTACCACATAGTCTAAACAGAATTGATTTTTTTTTTTTTTTTTTTTTTTTTTTTTTTTGCTACTGAGGATTAGATCCAGGGTACTTTACTACTAAGCTATATCCCCAGTCCTCTTTTATTTTGAGACAGGGTCTCTCTAAGTTTCTAAGGCTGGCCTCATGCCTCAGCCTCCTGAGTTTGCTAGGATTTCAGGCATCCGACACTGCACCTGGCTAGAAATGACCCACGTTAAGTGAATTTTCTACTTTAAAGAGGTGCCACAGTTCCTCAGTCCTATATGTAGTTCAGTGTTTTTCTGGAGAGTCAACATATGCCCAAAGAGCACAGTACTCTTTTTCCCCTGCCCCCACCCCCAGAGGGACATTCATCTGCCTAGACAAAATTAACTCCATCAGCAGAAACAAGAGAAACAAGTTCACAAAACAAAGGCCATGCAGATTCACAATGAAATCTCCTTTAAAATCTAGAATCTTTCCAGAGCATTTACAAACAAAACAAAACGAAAGAGTTAAGTTTCTCTTTCCTTTCCCCTTTCTCTCTCTCTCTCCCTCCCTCCCCCCCCCCCTCTCTCTCTCTCTCTCTCTCTCTCTCTCTCTCTCTCATATGAATATTTTGTGAGTCTTGATAATGCCATGGCTTATAACAGTAAAATGGCTGTGGGAAGTCAGTCACTTTCAACTTTCAGTAAATAAGGAAGAAAAGTACACAATAAAAAGGAAAGTATTCATGAAACATTTTGTAGTTTTCAAGGTATGAATACTAGAGCTGGGGATATAGCTCAGCTAATAGTGTGCTTGCCTAGCATACACAAGGCCCTGAGTTCAATCCCTAGCACCACCAAAATAATAATAATAATATATGTGTTTATATATATATATGTATACATACACACACACACACACACACACACACACACATTAGTAACTGTTGTAACCACAAAATAAAGGATTGGGTAAAATTGTCATGTTGAAATCCCCTAAGGATTGCTGCTAATGACTTATGACAGACTTGTGATTTCTGAATATTTGGACTGGTAGACTCTTAATGCTTATTAAATCATTACAGAGAAGATTGCTTACTAAGGAATATGAGGTTCGATTTTTGAAGGCATGACTATAGAATGTAAATAATTAACTTATAGAATAACTTGCATCAAGAAAATTTTTAAGGAAAAAAATAACTGAAATCTATCCATAGATAATTTAGAAAATATCTATAAAAATTATAAATGCATGATACCTTTAATATACCAATCCTACATCTAAGAATTTAGTCTAATGAAATAATGACATATATACAAAATTATTCATAGTATCTTTGTAATATCAAAATATTAGAAATAACTTAAATGTTCATTAATAAGATGTTTTTAGATAATAGTAGGTCTATTCTCCAGAATAGGAAGCCATTAAAAAACTAAAAGGAAACTCTATATAAATTGATTAGAAATGACTACAAAATATAATGTTAAATTTAAAAGGCACAGATTGGGGTCATGGATATAGTTCAGTGGTAGAGTACTTGCCTACCACGTGCCAGACCCTGGGTTCCTTCCTGAGTACTAGAGAAAAGAAAAGAAGGAGGGAAAAAAAGACAAATTGTCCCTGGAATATTGCACAAAATTGCAATGATACAATCTGTGAGGAGGGGAACTCAGGAGCTGAGTTGAGGATGGGAGAGAAAACCTTCTATGTTTTGAATTTTGAAATACAGTAAGTAGTCTGGTCAATTAGGTCAAAATAACTTCTGTAGCTGAGTGTGACAGCTCGTGCCTGTAAAGTCAGCTACTTGGGAGGCTGAGGCAAGAGGATTGCAAATTCAAGCCTCTCAACTACTTTAGTGAGAACCTGTCTCAATAAAAAGGACTTAGGAAATAGCTGCAATATAGCTATATAGGAAGGAAGGAAGGAAGGAAGGAAGGAAGGAAGGAAGGAAGGAAGGAAGGGAGGAAGGGAGGGAGGGAGGGAGGGAGGACTAATGTAGATACAGCCTGAAATAGTTACAATCTATCGATCCATGTGTCTTTCAAACTGCTTTGCAACAGAAACACTTCTATAAATATTCCTCTTACAAGTGATTTCAGAAATAAAAATAACAAGTTTAGTAAAAAATTTTAAAAGCCAGGTGGGGTGACACACACCTGTAATCACGGTTACTAGGGAGGATGAGGGCTGAGGCAGGAGGATCTCACACTCAAGGCCAACCTGAGCAACACAGTGAGACACTGTTTTTTTTTTTTTTTTTTTTAAGTAAAAAGGGCTGTGGGTGTAGCACAATGGAAGAATGCTGCTGCCAAATTCAACACACACACACACACACACACACACACACACACAGATACATATAACAAATGGCAATTTAATTTTTTGCCTTTCACATACCATACCATGGTATTAGGTACTATTATTTATTTGGTTGATTAGGAGGGCAATGATCCATGTTTTATTATCTTAAATAATTTTTGAGCGTGCATAAGGTACCAAGTACTGGACTGGATTTGAAAACTCAACATTAAATAAGACAGACGTAGTCTCTGACCTCCTAGATAGTTCTGATACTTCAACCATTAAAGACAGAAAAAGCTCCTTTTTTTTTTAGAATGATACATGCCACGCTCAATAGCTGCTTTCCCAGCTCAGTAAAATAGTAAACATTCAAATGTGAAATGAAAACAGCTGGGGCAGCTGGATACAATTTAACTTTACATAAAAAAAGTCCTCAGGCATAGATTACTTATTCTCTCCACACACATGAGGAACTTCTGTTCTGAGTCAGATGCTCCGTGTATAAGGGGGAAATGTGAAGACTCCTCTCTTCGTCCTCTCCTCTTTCTCTATCTGCACACCTTCCTCGGCCCAGAAACAGGAAAACATGGGCGGAGTGCTTTTAACAAGATTCCATAATTTGTGATTGGATTAAATGATAACTTGCTGGTTTTAAGTGGTTCGTGCGATATGTGCTCTATTTTTAGGGAGTTTTGAAACATGTTGCTTAACGCTCATGAGAAAATGATTGCATGGGCCCTACTAAGATCTCATTAGCATACTTGCTCCATTTATTTGAGTGTAGACATACAATTGTAAATCTCCCCAAATTAGCAAAGCATACTTTGGAGAAAAGTGGCATGGGGGATTTTTTTTTTTTTTTTTAAGCAGTGGGAGTGAAGAAAAAAATAGTCAACGTGTGATGTGAGTAACTTCAGTCTCAAGTGCCATCTTTGCACAAGAGAGATTTTTTTGCTTTAGAAATAAGATGCTCTTCAAATGAGGCAACCAGAGTCATGGAAAGAGAGTATTCAGCAGATGAGAGAATGGACAGGAGGCCTGAATGGCTAATTGATGCTTATTCCATTAAAGTCTGAGTAAATTACAGGAAGGAGACATGGGGGAGCCCATTTCTTGAAGAATACCCTGGCTGCAAAGGTGGAGCAACAGCATCAGGGACATATTGAATGGCTAGACTGGTCTCACCACTGACAATATGATAAAGTTCCATCTTTGCCTTCATGATATTTTAACAACCATTGGACATTCACACTCATGAAGGTATGAACAGATTTTACCAGTGATAGACCCTCAGGAGAACTAGAAACACTTTAAAAACCCAAGCTCATCTGCTGAACCAGAGATTTTTTTTTTTCGTTTGATTTTCAGGAACTTTTCATTGTACCTAGGGGAGAAAAACAGCCCTTATTTCTATTCTATCATTGCATTTCTTTTGGCTACCAGAATAGTGGATATGATTTGAAACAACTGTATGTCACTAACTTTATACTGTAAAGAATTCTAATCTGCCTCACAGTTTGCAAGACCACACACTTTCAAAAGTCTAGCACACACAATGGAAACAATTAGTGAGTACTATACCTCATGCATTGAGAAGAAGGGAGGAAAGCACAAATATATTAACATGAAATAAACTGGTAAGAGCAAATTTACTGTTGAAAGTTGCAGGGTCCCACATAAAGAGTCCAATGTTGTCTGTTATCACATGTATATTGAACACCAAAAATTTATCTACTAGAATATTATGGACTTTTTAAAAAATTTTTTTATGTTTTATGTTTTTGGTTATAGTTGAAAACAATACCTTTATTTTATTTATTTATTGTTATGTAGTGCTGAGAATTGAACCCAGGGCCTTGCATGTGCTAGGTGAGCGCTCTACCGCTGAGCCACAACCCCAGGCCCATATGGACTTTTGTACATTTAAAGATTAAATCATCAACATATCAATGCAATTCTTTGATGGCAATAACCCAAGAAGTGATTTATATATATATGTGTATATATATATATATATATATATATATATATATTTTTTTTTGGAAATGAAGTCCTGTAAACTGAACTGAAAGTTAAATTTTATGTATATCATATATATAAGCCATATATATGTATATGTATGTATGTATATGTGTGTGTGTATATATATATATATTGGTATTAGGGATTGAACCCAGTGGTACTTAACCTCTGAGCCATATCCCCAGCCCTTTTGATTTTCTTTCTTTTTTTTTTTTTTTTGAGATAAGGTCTTGCTAAGTTGTTTAGGACCTTACTAAATTGCTGTTTATCATATACTTAGGGCCTTGCTAAATTGCTGAGGCTTGCTTTGAACTTGCTATCCTCCTGCCTCAGCCTCCCAAGCTGTTGGGATTACAGTTCTGTGTTACCACACCCAACTAGGTCTATATTTGATCAGACTTTAAAAGGCTATCTCTGAAAAAATGGCTAATTTTTATGAATCTTAGTTTCATTTATTCCTTAACAAAGTTTGACTTTCCAAATAACCTACAAAATTATAAAAAGCAGTTTGTTTTTGATGAGTGTAAGCAATCTTAAATTAGGCCTGATGCAATATAGCCCAGTGTGTCAATAAGATCTTTGAAAATTAGTCCACATAAACAAGAAAGATCATGCTCAGAGACACACTCCAATTTTATTATTGATAATTTTAAGGAGTTAATGATGACTTGAGGTCTGTAAATCTGTTACTGTTAGTGGAATTCTTTGCATGAAGAAAAAGCTCACTGATGTTTTAGAATTTTAAGGATTTAGGACTATCTAAACTACAAATTCTATGGTCTTCTAGTTATGATATAAATTACAGTAGGAGCAGGTAATTGGCAATACAAAATTTTTTCAAATGAATGCTTTTGAGTATCACCATTCATATCATAATTGGTAGAGCAATTGCTAGCAAGTAAGATTATATTGCCTGGATTTTAAAAGACCTTCAAAAACCTTTGAATTTATTAGCTGTTCCTAAATTCACCTTCCTTGGCTTCCACACAGTTCTCCAAGGCTGCTGCTCCTGCAGATTCCTTCTTTCTCCTTTCATATTCTTTATTTACCAAATGTGATGGTGCACCTGCTGTACTCTAGCACCAGAGCTGCAAACAAAACAAAAACTTTGTAGTGTGCATTTAATTGCCTCGGGGACTTCACTAATCTCAGGTGCTCCTGCCATTTCTGACCTATCAAGGTTGCAAAAGTGGCCCGTCTACCCTCTTTAATCCTAGATTTGTTTGACTAAATGTAAAAAACCCATTTCTTAAATCCAAAGGCAGAAATTTTCCAAATCATAACATTTCAGCTGCTTCCTTAGCACATTCTTCAGGTCAGGAGTGCTTTTCTTTTCTTTTCTGGGGGGTCGGGGAGCGGTCGTAGGGTGGGGGCGGGGTTGGGGGGAGATACAAGGGATTGAACTCAGGAGCACTCAGTAGAGACAGGGTCTCACTGAGTTGCTTAGCATTTTTTGCTGAGGCTGGCATTGAACTCAAGATTCTTCTGCCTCAGCCTCCAAAGCCGCTGGGATTACAGACGTGTGCCACCAAACCCAGCTAGGAGTGCTTTTCTTAATATCCTTCTGAAGTCACCCCATCAATTTTGATGACCACTCTGAACAAATTTATTCATTAGTTTGTGGATATATAATAGACTATATTTAAATGTTAATTTACAACAATTTATGTCTCACTGACCTGAAGAAAAAGTGAAATATTAGGTAAATTCGACATTAGGTAATTTCTGAGTTTTCACTTTTTATGGAGATGTTTTAATATTATATGAAATAGGGTTCCCACACTTGTAGATTTGAAAGCGAATAAAACTTTTTAAACTGAAGAAATCTACAGAAAGCTGCTATCAAAGTGGTGGAGTGGTGCATGCCTGTAATCCATCAATTCAGAAGGGTGATTCTGGAGAATAGCTTTTTCTATTTGAGGCTAGCCTCAGCAACTTAGGGAGATCTTCATCAACATAGCTAAACTGTGTCTCAAAATAAAAAATAAAAAGGGCTGGCATGTAGCTCAGTGGTAGAAAGCCCCTGGGTTCAATCTCCAGTACCAAAATTAAAAAAAAAAATGTTTCTATTAAAAAGATGTTTAAAACACACTATTATCTCTATTTTCTCTCCTTGTTATTATGTCATAAAAGAATGAACATTGAAGAGTAGAAATGACATAAACTCAGATAAAGGCAGTCCTTATGTGAACTGGTTTGGCTTGGTGATGAAGAAGTCACTCTCTTCCTCTAGTTTCTTGATATTCCTATTGAACTTGAGATGGGTGAAAACTCAACCACTAATCACTATGTAGGAACCACTGCTGTACCCAGATGACGCCCGGTCTAGAAATCCTGTCACTTTTGGGAATAGCATTTGAAAATATTTGTTAAAATTTTGCTGCTTTATTTTAAATTTTAGAGAAAAATGATTAAAATTAGGCTTTTCTGACTAAACCATAAATTAAATAAACAAACAGAAAACCCTATCTCTGCTGGCCTCTGTGGAGCAGACTGTAATCCCAGTGACTCAGAAGGCTGAGGCAGGAGGTTTGCAAGTTCCAGGCCAGCCTAGTCAATTTAGGTAGGCCGTAAGCAATTTAGGAGACCCGGTTTCAGACAAAAAATTCGAAAAGGGCCTGGAGATACAGCTCAGTGACAAAGCACCCTTGAGTTCAATGTGCAATATTAAAAAAAAAAACAAGCAAACAAAACCTACCTCTGCTTTTAAGGGAAGTGTTTTGTTTAGTTTGTTTTGTTTTGTTGTGACACTGGGAATTGAACCCTGGGCCTCATATAGGCTAGGCAAGTTATCTACCGCTGAGCTATGTTCCCAACATACACACTTACCCCTTTTTCAATTTTTATTTATTCACTTATTTATTTAATTATATTTTTGAGACAGGGTCTTGCTAAATTTTCCCAGCCTCCTGCCTCAGCCTGGAGAGTAATGAGATTACAGACAGGTTCCACCAAGCCCATACCAGGTGACACTTTATTACAGCTATTTTAGAAATTAGGGAATCTATCCTGTTCTTTTATAAAAGCAATTTATCAGAGTTTTCAACACTTCTCAAGAACTTTGAAGATCCGATACCTTTGTATATAAAACCTCAAGCTGGGTCTGTGAGTAAAATATCTGCTACCTATTCAATAGTTGGATTTATGTGCCCTCTCAAAAATGAATTCCAGATGAAGAAATCACAAGCTTTCCATAAACATTCTCAGATAGACAGACAGTATAACATTTCTGTTAATAATGAGAAAAACCTTCCAGGGACTACTCCAAGGCTGTGTTCCTGTTCCTCCCACGTTTGAATGGGAAGCAGTCACTGCAAAGGAATCCTCATTCCAACCATATGTGAAAAGAGGGCAGTACTGCCTCCAAGGTTGAAATGACGCCATTCCCAGAAACTTCTGTGTGACACAGTAAAGACAAAAATGGATTCTGCACTGGCTGGATTGTTTGATTTTTTCCTCTAGATGTAAAGCTTTATCACTTGCTTTTCATAACACAAAATGTAATTTGAAATAAATATGAGGCAGTTTGAATTCATCATGTGGGGTAAACTTTGGAGAATGTTGACCTTGATTTTACTAGTTATTAAAGAGACCATAGGATAATAATTGTTAGAAAAGTAAATAATATTTTAATAATGAAGGTGCTATACCAAAAAAAAGATCACTACCTAGAGGCTCAGGAGGCTGAGGCAGGAGAATGGAGAATTCAAAGCCAGACCCAGCAACTTAGCAAGACCCTAAGCAACTTAGAAGACCCTGTCTCTAAATAAAAAGTAAAAAAAAAGCTGGGAATGTGGCTCAGTGGTAAAGTGTCCTGGGTACAAAAAAAAAAAAAAAGAAAGAAAGAAAGAAAAGAAAAGAAAAACTACTAGCTGGCTGCCATGGCACTACCAGGTACTCAGGAGGCTGAGGCAAACCTGGTTCAAGACCAACCTGGGAAACTTAGTGAGACCCTATGATAAATGAATTATTTGTGTCAACATATGTATATGCCCCATAAACACATATGCAAAACTTTAAGAGGCCTCATCCAACAAACTAAATTGCATCTTTGCTGTTTTGCCATTATATGTCAGTAATTTGACACCATATAATGTATTTTGAACATCTGTTGTTGACACTTTTAAAAAAGGGGAAGGCTTGGGAAATAAGTCAGTGCTAAAGCTCATGTCTAGCATGATCAAGGCCCTGGATTCAATTCCAAGCACTGGGGGGAAAGTGTTAAATCAATGCTAAAGTATTAACCTTGTGTGGTGGCACACAACTGTAATTCAACTGACAGAGGAGGCTAAAGCAGATGGATCAAAAGTTCAAGATCAGCCTCAGCAACTTAGTTAGGCCCTGTCTCAAAATACAAAATAAAAACGGGTAGGCCCCCTCTGGGTTCAATCCCCAGTACAGCAAAAATAAATAAACCCAAGAGGTTATCACAATTACAATGTGTAATAAAAGGAGTTTATACTTTATATGTGCATGACAATTCATGAGAGTTTAAGAACAGTGAGGCATTTGATTTTGTTATTAGCCACATATGTTAAATATATTCTACATTATATTACAATACACTAAGTATATGTGGATTTACCAGATTCTAAGTTTTCATGCGAACTTAGAATCAAGCAATTGACTTGTATGAGTATAAATGTTCAGAAATCAATAGAGCAATTATAAAACCTCAAACCCAGAGTTCAGCAGCCCAGCTCTGTTTACATGTGCACAAAAATTTCAAAATTTTCAGGATTCCATTTATATACTGTAATATAGATGCCACTTTATTGTTGGTAAAAGATGATGACCAGAATTCTGAACTGCTGGAATCTCAGACAGACATATTTTTATTCACATAAAGTCGTTCTCCCTTCAAAGATATTTTTATTCAGGTCTGAGTAAGGGAACATGATGGAAGCTCAAGTTTATGAAAATAAAAAGAAGAAAGGATGAAGGAGGAAGGGTGAGAAAAAAGATAAAGATGGTGACCCCAAAAGGAAGAACAGTGGAGACGAAAATGAATTCTGCCTCTCATGTGTACCATTATCATAAAATCTACCTATGGCAATGCAACATCATTGTTCATTTGTTTCTTTCATTTCATTGGTATATTAAGTAATTACTGAATGTAAGGCAAAATTACACACAAATTTCATTTTTTCACTTTGGCAAAAGACAGATTCTTTTTTGTCTGTTTGTTTGTTTATTTATTCATTTATTACAATACTAAGGGTTGAGCCCAGGGTCTCATGCATAGGCGGCAGTGCTATACTATGGAGATACATCATCTCTAGCTCTTCCATCTCATTTCTTTGGTTGGTTGTTTTGTACCGGGGATTGAGCTGAGGAGTGCTTGACCACTGAGCCTCATCATTTTTACTTTTATTTACTTATTTTTCATTATTTCCTTTCTATTTTTTACTTTGAGACAAGATCTCACTAAGTTGCTAAGGGCCTCACTAAATTGCTGAGGCTGATTAAACTTGCCATCCTAGAACCTCAGCTTCCCAATTCACTAGGATCACAGATGGGCATCACCATGTCTGGCTTCATCTCATTTTCTTAATAGCCATAAAAAAAATCTAGTACTTGTCAGGAGTATATAATTTTTTTAAATCTTTTAAAACTATTTAATGGCTCATATATTCAAAAAATTGCAAAATAAAATATATTTAGTTAGATATTCGGTTAAAAGTCTTCCTCTTATTGCTGCCCACAGTATGTCTTGTTATCGATAACAAGATGTAACCCATGTTATTATTTCCCTACTGATGGACAGTTAATTGTTTCTGAACTTTTGTAAATAAAACAATACCAAAATATGATAACTTTGTTTAAGTATCATTTCACATATATTTATGTACAAGTCCATTTGTAGGAAAAATTCCTAGAAGTAGAATTTCTTGGGCAAAGGGCAATATTTTCATTTTAAATGTCTTTCTAAATTGCCTTCCACAAAAGATATACCAATTTGTACTTCTAGAAGCAGTGTACAAGATTATATTTTTCCTTACAGTGTTGCCAATATGTTGCCAAATGTAAGAATTTTGTCAGTTGATAAGTGGTAAATGATATTTTGTTGTAGTTGTAATTTGCACTTATGAAGAGTAGTGTTGGGCATCTTTCATGTGTTAAAGATCCATTCACACTTCCTTTAATGCCAATATTTTGTATGTTTCCATTCTTCTCTTATGTTGAGGGGTTCTTTATATATTAAAGAGTTTAGTCATTTATTTGTCTCTTGACTTTATGGCATGTTTTCTTGTCATGAAGAAATGCTTCTTTACAAAAGTTGCAATGCATTCTTTTCTTGTGTAATTTCTGAAGTCATTGTAAGATATACTTTTCCTAGCTAGGCATGGTGGCATGCACCCATAATCTCAGTAATTTGGGGAGGGTGTGACAGGAGGATTGCAAGTTCAAGGGAAGCCTGGGAAATTTAGTGTATAATATAATAAAATAAAAAGGGCTGAAGCCAGGCATGGTGGCACACGACCGTAATCCCAGCAGCTCAGGAGGCTGAAGCAGGAGGATGGTGAATTCAAAGCTAGACTCAGCAAAAGCAAGGCCCTAAGGAACTCAGTGAGATCCTGTCTCTAAAATAAAATACAAAATAGGGCTGGGGAGGTGGCTCAGGGGTCGAGTGCCCCTGAGTTTAATCCCTGGTACCCCCAAAAAAGTAAATCAATAAAAATAAAATAAAAGGACCTGGGATGTAGCTCAGTAATAGAGCACTTCCGAATTCAATCTCCAGTACCCAAAAACAAAAACAAACCAAAAAAATATGTATATATATATATATATATATATTGTCTCCACCTAGCATTCCAAGGGCATTTACTTATTTTTTTAAGTTGATATATGAAAATTTCTAAAGCTATGATGCAATCATACTAGGAGAATATAATCCAAAGTAAATCAATCTCTCTCTTTCTCTTTCTTTCTCATTACTGACTTCTCCCTCTCTTTCTCAAGTAACTTCATGAACCTCCTCCTAACTGTTGTTTTGAGCCCTTGGAGGAGAAGGTAAGCAATTCAATTCATAAACCTTCAAATTTATGAAATGGGAAGAGACAGAGGCCTAAGGTGTGTGAAATCCAGTACCAATTCTCAAAACAATAGTCATCTTAGTACCTATCAGGACAGTGGCCCTAAACTGTCCTAATATTATTGTTCACCACTATGCAGAGGTGGGGAAACAGGTATACTTTAAAATGTCTTCAATGTAGAATGTAGAAATATCTTTAATATAGTCAAAATGTAAAGATTATCAATTTTATTAAATCTCATCCTTGAATATAAGTCTTTTTTCTTCTTTGAGGACTAAGGATTGAACCTGGTGTGCTCTACTAGTGAGCTACATCCCCAGTCTTTTTTATTATTTTGAGATAGGGTCTCACTAAGTTACTGAGGCTGGCCTTCAACTTGTAATCCACCCGGTCCACCTACCTAGTCTATTTAATATTCTGTTTGATAACACAGGAACTATGCATAAATCACTCGTGCTACATACTGAACAGATGATATTTTTTTTTTGTCTCAAAAATTACAGTGAGTCTGTAACTTTAAGGAGGTAAAATTAAAATTTGTTGCCAATGGTACAACTTAAGCTTTCATATAAAAATTAGAATTTGGAAAACTTGTATCTTCTTGGTGTGAGCTTCATAGCTTCCCAATACTAACACACTTCTGATTTTTTAATATTATACATGATATGAATAATTCAGTAAAACAATATTTTCCAAATGACCAGTGCATGAAATTATAAAGTCATGCATGAGAAAGAGTTGTCAAAATACAAGTCATGCCCATGGATTTTAATATAACAAACTTCAAAGAGTCCATTGATAATAGGTTTAGATTTCACATTGCAAATAATCTTTAAGATACTGCCACTTGTTGAGCTTTGGTGCAATATCAAAGAAAAATATTCACAGTTATCTGAAAAGTCTGCTAAAATACTCCTCACTTTTCCAACTATATGTCTGTGTGAAGCTGGATTTTCTAGATATACTTCAATCAAAACAATATTTCATAAGAAATTGAATGCAGAAGTAAATCAGAGAATCCAGCTATCTTCTATTAAGTCAAGTATCAAAGAGATTTGTACACATAATGTGATACCACTTTTTTCACTAAATGTTTTTATTGCCAAACCATTATTTTTCATCTTAAAATGTTATTACATTAACACTTAATGGTAGTATGATTGTTATTTTGAAATTATTAAATAGTTAACTTTTTTCCATCTTGATTTCCAGTATGGTAAATAATAAAAATACTGGGATATTTAATGATTTTTAAGAATATAGTCTGGAGGCAAAGCTGTTTGAAAGCTGCTGAAGTAGAATTTGTCCCTTGAATCACTAAAACTTCAGCTCAGTCTTGACCACGTGAACACACTGTATATTTGTAAAGTACAAAACTATAATTTTGCTTCTGGATGGAATGCCATGTGTGTCTCTTAGGATAAGATTACAAGCAGAGAGGATGCCCCAAAATTACATAATACAAGAACAATGATTTATTTTTCAATTAGAGAAAAATGGCCAATATAGCATAATTTGAAATAACAAAACACTGAAATATAGCTTAAATCTTGGTTGGTTTGTTGTTGTTATTGTTAGATTTTGAACCAAAGGTACAAAGGGGCAGTAGGTTGGTTTAATTAGTGGCCTTATTTTCTTGGGGTATTATCATCATTGGCCCACGCAAGAGCCCTCTCCATTTTATTTTGCTCTTTCTTCAGTTCTCACTCTCATTTTCCTCCTGTGAACAGTCACCAATTTTTTTTTTAAATGGATATGTATTTTTCAATGGGTTTAGTATTATAAAATAGGTATGCTTATTTTGTGAAGAATCATGTTTCCATGTGAGTAAACAGTGTTGGTATTGTAACTCTCATCATGTTGATTTCTTCATGATCATTTAATTCATTACTTCTTACTGCTGTGTGGCATTCCACAGTATGTATCCACCATATTTTACTTATTGACTCACCTATGGATGGTCTTCTCAGATCAATCTCACTCCCTACTTTCATTTGTGATAATACCATAACATCCATAAATTTGTCTCCACCCAAACTTTTGCTATTTTTCTGAAAAACATGTCCATAAGTGGGATTGGAATGCACATTTTACTTATCTAAAAATTCCCAACTTACTTTTAGAGTGGTTGTACATTTATACCCCTACCTGCAATGCAGAATCTCCACTGCTCATATCATTTCCAATACTTGATATTATCCACCTTTCTAATCATGCCATTCAAACATATGTGAAATGATATCTCATTGTTGTTTTAATTTACATTTCAGCTCTTTATAATGAATTTTAGTAATTCTTTATCTATTTGTGATTCATCTGAGTATCTTCTTGTGAGCTAATTATTTACCATATTCTGAATTCTTCTCTTGAATTTTCCATTTTTTTCGTATTGATTTAAGGGAGTTTGTGTTTTGTTTGTTTGTTTGTTTGCAGTGCTGCGGATTGAACCCAGGTTCTCACACATTCTGGGCAAACATTTTACCACTGAGCTACATTCCCAGCCCTAAGGAGTTCTTATATATCTTGGATAATATTCCTTGTTTGCTTTAAATATTTCAAATATCCTTTTCTAATTGATACCTGTTTGTTAATGTTATTTAAACATTACACTACATTAAACAAAAAGCTTGAATTATGGTGTAGGCAATCCTAACACACTTTTTGACTTAAAGTTAATACTTGAAATTTTTTTAAGAATATTTTCCCTCATAATCTGCTTGAATCAAATGTATGAAATATGATATGTCAAGAGCTTTGTAATGTTTTGAACAACTAATAATAAAAAAAGAATAAAAAAATAAAACACACACACAAAAAAGAATATTTTCCCTACTCGTTGGTCTCAAAAACATCAACATTTTCTTCTATTATCTTTGTAAAGTTATCTCTAATATTTAGATCTTTAATCCATTTGGAGCCAACCTTTGTGAAAGTAAGACATTTGTATTTTTCTTCATATAATGAGCAGGGGTATCCTAACATCACCTACTAAACCATTTTCTTTTTTCAAATGTTTTGTGATACAAATGTTTATCATATAGCAAGTCTTCACATATACATAGTTCAGTTGCTGAACTCTCAATTCTGATGCATTGATTTATTTATATTTTGCTGAAACATTTTCATGTCATTGCCATTTATAGTATGTCAATATCTGATATGTAAGTGAAATCACATCTTTTGCCACATCTTTTCCTATACTTAAGATAATTTGAGCTTTCATCCATCCATATATATTTTACAATTGTATTCCTCAAAAATCTAGTTAGAATTTGTATTGGAATTTTGTGTACATCAAATGTGTACTTGGAAAGAATTCATGAAGTTAAGACATACCAACCACAGATTTGGTATTTCTCTCCATTTATTCAAATCTTAGTTATATACTTTCTATTCTTATACCAATGGAAACAAAAGAAAAAGGACTTACATTTCCTTCTTATAAATTTAATGTCATTTTTATTTAAAAGAGGCTCTAGCCGGGTACAGTGGCTGCATCTTGTAGGCTCAGCTTCTCAGGAGGCTGAGGCAAGAGGATTGCAAATTCAAAGTCAGTCTGGGCAACTCAGATCCTATTCCAAATAAAATAAAAAGACTTGGGATGTACTTCAGTGGTAGGGTACTTACCACGGTTCAATCTGCAAAATAAACAAATGAATAAATAATAAAAGAGGCTCAACAGATAACAAATCTAGTTACACCAATTTCACCTTCAAGAAGTGCTTTTTTCTTTCCATAAAATTCATAACATATTCCCCAATAGAGATTATCATATGAATAGGGCATTTGGACACTGTTTTAGTCATTTTTTTTTTCCTGCTGTTACTAAAGGACCCAACCAGTACATTGTATGGGGAGAAAAGGTTTATTGGGGGACCACAGTTTCAGAGGTCTTGGTCCATAGAATGCCAGCTCCATTCCATGGGGCTCAAGGTGAGGCAGGACATCATGGTGGAAGAGTGTGGCAGAGGGAAGCAGCTCACGTGATGATCAGAAATCAGGGAGAGAAACACCACTCTTGGGATACAAAATATACTCCATAACCATGCCCCCAATTCCCACCTCCTCCAGCCATACCCTACCACTTCAGTTACCACTCACTTAATCCCTATCCCAGGATTCAATCACTGATTGAGTTAAGATTCTCACAACCCAATCATTTCTCCTCTGAACCTTCTTGCATTGTCTCACATGTGAACTTTTGGGGGACAACCTCACAACCAAACCATAACAGGTACTTAAAATACAGATGGGAAAATATAGCTATTACATTGTTAAACCACCGGAAGGAGCCAATTAACATACAGGGAGAGGACAAACATCCCCAGCACTTGCTCTGGCAGTGTGGTTTACTTATGATTTTGCCTTCTGAGCTCCTATGCATTATGTATGTAAGAAAAGATGTCTCTCAGAAGAAGGCACAGAAAGACGCAAAAATCAGCTGGTAACCCAGTGAGAGGCATTTAGTGGTCACTGTGTGGATAAAGAAAGAAATATAAAGAAATGAAAACTGGTTCTTCTTGATTTTTCCCTGAAAGGTAATTACACATGTTTTCTTTTAAATGTGTAAATATTGAACATGAAGTTTAATATTAATAAATTTTAAATGTATCATACATAATTATTGACTATAATATAATATTTTATAGTAGACACTAGAATATATCCATCTTGCTTGGCTGAATTTTTATGCCTATCCATTACTAATTCCCCATTTTTCCTTGTCCTTAGTCCCTGGAAACCACCATTCTACCCGTTCCTGGATTCTATGAATTTCACTATTTTAGATATTACTTTATTTAGGTTTTTTTTTTTGTCTCTGTGACCAAAACAAAACAAAACAAAACAAAAACAGCTTACAGGAGGAAAAGTTTATCTGCAGCCTATGGTTTCAGCAGTCTCAGTCCATAGATGGCCAACCCTGTTGCTGTGAGCTCAAAGTGAGGCAGCACACTGTGGAGGAAGGACCCAGCAGAGGAAAGGTGCTCATCTTGTGGTGGGGTCAGAAAGCAGAGACAGAGGGAGGGGGAAAGGAGCCACACAAAAGATGCACCCTTCCAGGGCATACCCCAGTGATCCACCTCTTCTAGCCGTGCCCCACCTGCCTATAGTTACCACCCCATCAGTCCATTCAAACAAGCATGGCCTGAATAGATACAACCCTCACAATCTAATCATTTCACCTCTGAATATTGCTGCATTAGCAGGAGCTTTGGGGGGGACACTGCATATCCAGACCATAACAGAGAGACCATGTAAACGGATTCAAGTAGTATTTGTCTTTCCATGACCAGATTATTTCACTGAGTATAATGCCCTCAAGGTTCATCTGAGTTGCAAAATTTCCTTCTTTTTTTTAAAACTGAACATATATATGTACAATAGTATTTCATTGTAGTATATACAGAGTATCAAAGTATCTCTACTCATCTATCTGTTGATGGACACTTAGATTGTTTTCACATCTTGGTATTTATGAGTAGAATTGCAGTGGTCACAGGAGTATATCTCTTCGAGATCCTGATTTCAATTCTTTCACCAGGTAGTGGGATTGCTAGGTTATATGACAGGTCTATTTTTACATTTTGAGGAACCTCCCTGCTGTTCTCCATAGCAGCTACACCATATTGCATTCCTCAAAAGTTCAAAGGGCTCCAATTTCTTTACATCTTTACCAAACTTACTGTCCTTTGTTTTCTTGGTAATAGTCATCCTAACAGGTTCAAAGTGATGTCTCATCATGGTTTTAATTTGCATTTTCCTAATATTTAGTAAAATTGAGCAATTTTTTTCATATACCAATTGCTCATCTATATGTTTTCTTTGAAAAAATGTCTATTCAAGCTCTTTGCCCATTTACAGGGTTTTAGGAGGTTCTACTATTTACTTGTAGAATTCTTTACAAGTCTTGGAAATTAACATTAACCTCTTATCAGATGAATGGCTTGCAAATATTTTCTCTCATTTCTCAGGTTGTGTTTTCACTCTCTTTTTTTTTTCTTTTTTCTTTTTTTATTGGTTGTTCTGTTTTCACTCTCTTGATAGTTTCCTGCGCTGTGTAGACACTTTTTCATTTAATGATTTAATGTAGCCCATTTGTTTTGTTTATTTGTTTGATGAGTTGGTTGGATTTTTTTGTCCTGGTTGCCTATGCATTAGTGAGCATCCATAAAAGCATTCATTGCCAAAATCAATGTCATGAAACATTTCTTTTTTTTTTTTTTTTTACTTTTGGTGCTGGGGATGGAACCCATAGAACCTAGAGGTGCTTAACCTCAGCCATATCCCCAGCCTTTTTAAAATTTTTTTTTTTTAAATTTAGGGTCTCTCTAAGTTGCTTATTGCTTAAGTCATGGAGGCTGGCTTTAAACTCATGATCCTTCTGCCTCAGCCTCCTGAGCTGCTGCTGGGATTACAGGTGTGTGCCATGGCACCTGGCTTGAAACATTTCTTTTAATTTTTTTTGTTTTGTTTTGTTTAGGATTTTCATGGTTCAGGATCTAACATTTAAGTGCTTATTCATTTTTAGGTGTTTTTTTTTTTTCTTTTTTGGATAAGGGTCCAATTTTATTCTTTTAGACACATATGTCCAGTTTTTCAGCACCATTTATTAAAGAAACAGCTCTTTCCCCATGGTGTGTACTTGGCAAATTCATCAAAGATCAGTTGAATGCACATGCATGGATTTGTTTCTGGGATTTCTATTCTATTCCATTTCTCTATGTGTCTCTCTTTATGCCAATGCCCTACTGTTTTGATTTATTATAGTTTTGCGTGTATTTCAAAATCAGAAAGTGTGATGCTTCCTGCTTTGTTCATCTTTCTAAAACTGATTTAGTTATTCGTAGTCTTTTGCAATCTTGTATACATTTTACAATTTTTTTCTATTTCTGTAAAATTTCACTTTCAGATTTTTTTCAAATACAGTTTTAGTTGTTGATGGACCTTTATTTTATTGGTTTATATGTGGTGCTGAAAATTGAACCCAGTGACTCACACATGGTAGGCAAGCGCTCTGCCACTGAGCTACAATCCCAGCCCATCACTTTCAGATTTTGATAGTAGTTCTAGAGAATCTGAAGACTGTTTCAAGCATGGATTTATGGTTCTTAAAATAATATCTTATTTCTATTATATAAGTAAATTGGTTGGTTGCAAAAAAAAAAAACTTTTTTTAAGCAACTTGCATATTTCTATCAATCTTGAACTTTTGTTAGAATTCATAGTATGCTGATTGTATCGGATTTCTTAATATATATAGATATCATATTATCTGCCAATAATAACTTTTATTTCTTTATATCTAACCCTAACATTATTTATGCCATTATCTTATCTTAAAAGTCAGGTAAGACCTCCAATATTTGCTTAGATGGTAATGGAAATTTTCTTCTCTTTCAATGGAAATTCTACTAAAGTTATTGTAGTAAGTTTGTTTTCTCATTAGGTGTTTTTGTTGTTTTAGGGTTGAGTGGCGTTTTTTTTTTTTTGTTTTGTTTTGTTTTTTGTTTTTTTTTTTTAGGTTTTTGTTTGGTTTGGAATTTTTTTGGAAGTACTGAGTATTGAATCCAGGAAATTTCTACCTCTGAGCTACATCCCAACTCTATTTATTTAATTTAATTTTTGGAGACTGGATCTTGCTAAGTTGACAAGGTGGGCCTTGATTTATGATCCACCTGCCTCAGCCTCACAAGTAGCATGGATTACAGATGCGAACTATTATATCTGGCTCAAAAAGCTTTTAATACTCTTAGAACTCTGTAATTTTATCCTAAATAAGGATTAATTTTTTGCTTTTGATGCTGGAACCCAGAGGTGTTTATTCTGAAACTCTTATTATAAATAAGGTATTTTTTTCATGTCTTATGAAATCTTATGGTCTGGTATTAAAATGAAATGCATTGATACTTTTTAATGTTTTATTAACCTTTTACTCTTTGAATAAATACTACTTGATCAACATGTAAACTGTGTAAACTATTGAACTTGAATAGCTAATATTTTAGGGGGGACAGTTGCTGGGGATGGAATCCAGGGCCTCCTGCCTGCTAGGTAAGCTCTCTTCCACTGAACCATGCCCCCAGCCCAAAGGCTATTATACTTACATCCATTAATGAAATGCATTTATGCTTTTCTTGTCTTGAATCTTCCTTATCTACTCTGAGATTCAAAACTGTATTAGATTTCAGTCGTTGTGATAAAATGCCTGAAAAAAAAATTAAAAGGAGGAAAGATCTCTTGGGCTCATCTTCAGAGGTTTCAGTCGGGGGTCACCTGACGTCATTGTCCCTGGGCTTGTGGTAAGGCAGAACATCATAGTAACATGTGGTAAAGCAAAGATGCTCACCACCTGGTCACCAAAAGCAGAAAGAAAGAAAATAAAGGGCTGAAAACAAAAACATATGCTTCAAGTGCACGCCCCCGTGACCTATTTCTTCCCATGAGGCCCTGCCTTCTAAATTTCCACCACTTTCCAATAGTCATTAAGCTATGAATCCATAAATGTTTTAATCAAGTCACAAGATCAGAACTCTTTTTTTTTTTTTTTTAAGATCAGAACTCTTGAGGTCCAACCACATGTCAATGCCCCCACCTCTGAACACTACTGCATTGGGATCAAACTTTCTCCACATAAGCTTTTGCGTGACATTGAGGATCCAAACCAGAACAAAAACTATAAAAACTTCATAAAATTAGCTGGGCAACTGGGAAACTGGGCACCTTTACTTTGTTCTTTTTTTTGCTTTTTCCATTTTCTGGAGTAACTTATATAAAATAGGTATCATCCCACAAAATAATGATAAGTACATAAATGCATATTCATTAGCTCATTTTAACCATTCCACAGTGTGTTCATATTTCAGAACAACGTGTTATTCAGGATAAATATATGATTTTTTTATTTGTCAACTAAAAATCAAAGAAAAAAAGATATTTTAGCTCTTGAAAGCTCTTAGAAAACTGTCTAAGTGGGGCTGGGGATGCACACTCACCTAGCATGTGTGAGACCCTGGGTTCGATTCTCATCACCACGTAAAAATAAAATAAAGATATTGTGTCCACCTAAAAAACTAAAAAATATATATTTTTTTAAAAAAAGAAAGAAAACTGTCTAAGCTAGGAGTTTTTTTCTGGTATAAGTTTTTGCTTGTTTTTTCTTTAATCATTATTTTATACATTGTATTATGTGAATATGTAAGATATGCATAAAATTATGCACACAGACACACTCACATGCATATACACACACCTCTTTAAAAAAAATAGAGATGTGACTGGGGTTGTGGCTCCATTGTTACACACTTGCCTAACACTTGTGAGGTACTGGGTTCTATTCTCAGCATCACATTTAGGTACTGTGTCTATCTACAGCTAAAAATATTTAAAAAAACAAAACAGAGATTTAATGCACAATTATTTTTAGGTTAGTACAATCCAAGTTGTCTTCCATTTGCCAGCCCAGACCCTTGCCTGCCCCGCTCTGCCTCAGGAGGCTGCCCTGTGTGTATACACGTTCCCCTGAGATCTAGCTTCTTGAACAAGAAATCCTGGAGGGAAGGAACTGTGATGAGGGTATTTATCCCCGTACTTGCCTTCTTGAAGTTTGTTTCTTTTTTTAAATGGACACAATACTTTTATTTATGTTATTTGTTTATTTTTACGTGGTGCCAGGGATCCAACCCAGTGCTTCATGCATGCTAGGCAAGCGCTCTGCCACTGAGCCATAACCCTGGGCCCCTAGAAGGTTCTCTCTGGCTTATTTCCTCTATCAAAGTGGCAAGCCTTCTCCAGCTGGTCTTTCCTCCACTACTCTTTCTCTCTGAGTCCCAGAAACTGTTCCCTCTGCTCATCTTCTTGGACCCTGGGATGTTCACAACCCCCACTGTCACCTGTGCTGCATGCTACCCTATATTTTCTAATTTCCCTACTCCACATCCACGTGTCTGTAAACAGTTTCTTTACTAAGCCTTTTAAATTATCCTAATTTGAATGCCATCTTTCCTTCTGGGACCCTGACTACTACACTTTAATTTATTTATAGAAACAATCTGCCACCACCACCCACTGCACACACACATACACACACTCACTCGGGTTAGCCATTACTAATAGTTTCGGTGTGCATTTTTGCAAACACAGACTTGTGTGATATATAACATAAAAGCTGTGTGGTGTATTTGAAATCTAAACAATAATTTTAAAATGAGACCCTTTAAAAACAATTTTTTAAAGATTTCTAGTTGCTACTGACCATGCCTCATTTTTCAATTTTTTTTGATCCTTAAAACTCTTTATAATTCTGTACTCACTTAATCTTTTTGAGGACCTGTATCTCTTGACATAGACTTATTTTTCTTAAATGTAGGTGTTCAGGTTCTGACTGCTATTCAGGCTATCTCTTTCTCTCTCTCTCTCTCTCTCTCTCTCTCTCTCTATATATATATATATATATATATATATATATATATAGATAGATAGATAGATAGATAGATAGACAGACAGATAGATATAGATATATAGATATAGATATATATATATATATTTGCGTAACTTCAATTATCATTATTATACAAATGATTCCAAAATCCTTGTCTCCAGCCTTGGTTTCTATCCCATGTTCATCCATTTTCATTACTTTCTGGTGACTGGGCCCAACCTGAACATACTAACAGCAATTCATATACAACAGGATCACAACCAAACTCATGCTGGGTTTCATGGCACATGTCTGTAATCCTAGCTATTTGGG
This sequence comes from Ictidomys tridecemlineatus, assembly GCF_052094955.1. NCBI lineage: Eukaryota > Metazoa > Chordata > Mammalia > Rodentia > Sciuridae > Ictidomys > Ictidomys tridecemlineatus. The sequence goes on from NC_135479.1 coordinate 125,497,396, forward strand.
AGGCTCAAGCAGGAGATCACAAGTTTGAGGTCAACATGGACAACTTATGAAGACTCTTCCTTAAAAACACAGTACCTTAGGACTGGGAATACAATGGTAGAGTACTTACCATGTGTGTTGTGTGTGTGTGTGTGTGTGTGTGTGTGTGTGTGTGTGCAGTGGGTGGAGGGGGGGCTGGGTTACATCTCCAGCACAACCTCCCACACAAAAAAATCCTATTATCTGATTTAAGAAACAATTTACCCAGCTGGACACAGTGGCACACACTTGTAATCCCAGTGACTTGGGAGGCTGAGACAGGAGGATCTCAAGTTTGAGGATATCCTCAGTAACTTAGCAAAACCCTATCTCAAGGTAAAAAAATAAAAAGGGCTAGGAGTGCGACTTAGTGGTTAAGGGCCCCTGGGTGGAAGGATGGAAGGAAGGAAGGAAGGAAGGAAGGAAGGAAGGAAGGAAGGAAGGAAGGAAGGAAGGAAGGAAGGAACCACCCAGTGTCCCCTAAATTTTAGTCTAAACTTCATGGTTCATAACCAAATGTCTCTACTATATGACTTTAACCTACAAAAGCCTTTACCCCAATATTTCCACCATGCTTTTATCACACAGCCTGAACACATGCCATCTTCTCTGCTTATCAAATCTTCCAAACACTTCTGCCAACTTGAATTCTTCTAGGTGCAGCTCAGATCTTACCTCCCTACTGAGCCTTTCTTGAGACCTTCTTACACTCTGCTTTATATTATTTGTGTGCTGTCAACTTCACGAGATTTAAAGTTCCCAGAGGGCAGGGACTGCTTTATATTTCTTTTTGTTTTTCTCATAACACCTCCACAACCCTTTTCACATAACCAGGAGTCAGTAAATTTGGATTGAATTAATTGATTAATAAGGAAAAAAGAAATCATCAGGAAAAACTAAATTTTCTTTAATAAAGCCTTGGAAACGATTTCCTTTTTACTCCAAACAGCTCTTTTCTTTTTACATTCACACATAGCAGCTGTTTATTTTAAACTTTTAAAAGGTTATAGGGGTTGTGGGTATAGTACTGGGGTAGAATGCTTCCTAGCATGCATATGTCCCTGTGTTCAGTGCCTTATAGTACTAGGGGGAAAAAAAAGTTATAGATTCCTCAAATTGTATACAGGGATGCAGTCCAATATGAAGTATGAGATTGATCACAATATGACACATAATTGTTGTGTTAACTGAGGGTAAGTGTGACTTTGGCACAAGCAAAAGAAAGAGTAGAATAAAAATTCTTACTCTGTTGGGTTGTTTAATGAAACACTCTTTGTGGTTACTTTCTCTTTAGAGCTACTGCTATGCAAATCTAATTTAATGGAATTGTCCTCACTGTATGTTTATAGACAATTAGTGCAAATAAAAAATAAACATGGATCCAGGCACAGTGGCACATACCTGTAATCCCAGGAATTTGGGAGGCTGAGGCAAGAGGTTTGAAAGTTCAAGACCAACCTTGTCAACTTAGCAAAACTCTCAGCAATTTAGCAAGACTCTGTCTCAAAATAAATTAAAAAGGGCTGGAAATGTAGCTCAGTGGTAAAGTACCTGTAGGTTCAATTCTCAGTATAAACAAACACACAAACAAACAAACATGGTACTTTTGGCTTTTAGAAGTTTAATTGTTGAGTGACAAGCTAATCTTAGATGCTAAATTATGAAGCATTAGTATAAAATAAAAAAGCAACTGTGTTTCAACAATGGAGTGACAAAAGTAGCTGAGGAGATCTTTTTACTAACTCAATGAAGCAAAGATTAACTATATTTATTCCTTCTTGTATTCTTTTATTCAAAAACCTATACTATGTTCCAAAAAACTATGTCAGGCACTAGAGATATAAAGGATGGAGACATAAATTTTTCTTTAAAGGAGAGATAGAAATATTTTTTAAATGGTGGGGAAATAATTTAAATGTAAAGTTTGTGCCAGGTACAGCAGTATCACACAAGAAGGGGAAAAAAATGATTGTTACAGTTTCACCCTTGAGAGTCTTGCTAATCTGCCTTTCTGTTACTTAGTTTAAAATATTACCTACTGGACAAAACCAGGAAGAAGAAAAAAAAAAGAACATATCATAAGACTTTAATATTTGGATACTTGATAGTTATTTCATTGCTTGGAAAACTTCAATTCATTTTGGCAACATGATATGATCACTGGTCTTAGAGCTGAAGATGGAACATAGGACATTGCAGAGCCTAAAAGATGACATACAATTACAATTTTTTAAAAGGGAGTTCCAAGGCACGGGGTGGGGGTGCGCGGCATGCTTGGGGAATGCTTGCCTAGCATGCATGGGCCCTGGGCTTGAACCCCAGAACCACCAAATAAAAAGTGTAATAATTATTGGTTTCTGTGGTCAGGACGAAAATACTTGTTTATTTCAGATTCCAATAACATATTTAACTACCTTATATTTCTTTTCTCTGAGCTTAACAAGCCATTTTCATTTCAAGTGCACCTACAGAGTATTATTTCTAAAAAGTCATATTTAATCAGTTGCTTATTTACTGGGCCTTCTCCTCACTAGACTGGCTGCTTCTCCTAGGACCGAGACTATTTCTTTCTTATTCACTTTTATATCTAATGCCTGAGCACAATTCCTGGCACACAGCAGACAATAAATACCTGCTCAAAGAAAAAATGTAAATACAGACCTTTACATCCTTACCAGCTCTTTGATATTTGATTATTTTAATGTCCATCATTTGCCTCTTTTTCTTGTTCTCCTTCTATTGGTAAGAACAAATGGGGGAGAAGGATTTCTGAATAGCCTCATAAATAGTGTATCGGGGTTTCAACAAATAAAAGCCCCAAGACTCATCAGGGAACTTCAATTCTCAAAAAAAGGAAAAGAAACCTATTCACATTTAAACTCCAAATTGGACACTTCTTGAAAATGTTCCTCGTGTTGTGTATCTGTGAGATGCCTTAGCAAATAAAAAAAATGCATAAATGGTCCTAAACTTCATTTCAAATGATTGTATTTATTTAGTTTATCCTCACTTTTGCTGTAGTTGCCGTAAATGGCTTGGAACATGCAAAATATGCTAAACAAGAAACACAGCCCGTACCTGAAGAGTTAGCAGTTGAAAGGCATAAGAAGCACAATGGATTATAAAAGCCTCTTGAAGAACAGCCTTTTGCTGCATAGATGCCAGACATGACAGTATGTGGCAGGAAAAGAGTTGGGGAAACTGCTTTAAAAACCTATTAACTAGGAATGTGAAAAAGCAGGGAACAATCGGGAAAGGAAGGAGGTGCTCACTGTTTAAAAGGCTTTTAAATGTGACCATATTTTTGTTGGCTTTTTGCCTGCAACATAAAATGAGGATGGTGTATTGAATGGCTAGCTGGCTGTAGAAGGTGGAATGAATGGGAGCTGGGTGAGGAAGTCAAGGCTGAATTTTGAGATGCCACTCTGGACCATATGCAGCTGTTGAGACAACTCTCAGCAATGATTTTAGTGAAGTAAACACAAAATTCAGCCAGGCTGCTCAATCACCCTTTCATTCTTGTGTTTTTCACCATCCCATAAATATTTGCATGTGCCATCTTTGCTGCAGATATTAAGGAGTTAATAAATTAGCCAGCCAACAGGCAGGAATCGAGAAAAGCCACAGAACTTAGAATTGAACAGCTGACAGCAGATTGTGCAGGTGCAAGATGGGAATCAGCTCTGTATTTTCTGGGTAGCACAGTTCTTTCTGTCTGGCCTGTGGCCTGATTTCTTGGCCCCTTGAGGATAAACTGAGTTCTGTCAGAGAGAATTCCAGAGGTCTCCTTCTGTAATCTTAGGAACTCTCACCTTACAAAAAGATGCAATCCCCTTCTATATTGAGACTGATAATCATCACATATCGGTGGTGGCCTTGTAAGATTTTGGTTTCATGTTAGGAAAGAAAAATGCTCCAGATATATAAATAAGAAATGGTGTATTAAACTTCACAGCATAATAAATCAGTATCCGGTAACTGGGTATTCAGGCATGCATGCATATGTGTCTGTGTATAAATGTGAGAGAAAAGAGACCACGACTTGTTTTGAAAATATAAGTACTGTGGCAAATAGCAAGGTCATAACAGAATAGAAGAGACATGGGCCTCACTCGAGTGCATATTTCTTACCAACTAGTTTGTGGATTTCTTCTAATCAGTCGATTTGCTGGTAATGGACATTCAGGTCTATCCTTCACACTGTGGCAGTACTTCCAAATCTTTTTGTCTCTATAGTAGCAAAAATATAACACTTGAAAATGTTTGATATGATCAATCCCTGGTTAACAAAACATTCCAGTGTTTCTTCTGTTTCTTCTGTAAAGGTTGCCCGCAAGTAAGATAGTGAGTGTGGCTGACTGGATTGATAGTAGGAAAACTGATTTATTTTACACAGGTGAATTGGACTGTGCATCCAAAGCCTTTTGACCAAATTCTGACTGGAACTACATATTTATAATAAGGGTAGAAAAACTAGGAGAGTTTGGAGTTGTTGTTTATTTTTTTTCCCCCTAGATAAATTCTGGGAAGGACAAATAAACATCTTCAGTTAGCAATGGTTAAAGTAGGAGCTAGTACCTACTATTAAATCCTACTTAAAATCTTCTGTTTCTTTCAGGACTACCTTAAATCCCTAAAATTCTTTGCTTCTAATTCCCCCATCTAAAAATTGAAGAGCCTATGATTTCTACCATAAAAGACTAGATACTTCCAGAAACACTGGCCTTAGATTAGTTTATTTTAGAGAGCTCTGAAAAGACCTCCCAATTAAAAAAAAAAATGCCTTCCCTCATGTTTTCAGTAGGGACCTAAATTCCATCATTGGGAATTTTCATATTTGAAACTGGGTACAGTGGCACATGCCAGTAATCCCAGCTATTCAGGAAGCTGAGGAGGAAGGATCTTGAGTTCAAGGTCAGCCTGGGCAGCATGGCAAGACCCCTGTCTCAAAACAAAACAAAGCAAATGATATTAATAATAATAATAATAATAATAATAATAATTAGAATAGCTCTGTTTCTTACTGACAAACTCCATTTCAAAACACTTTAAAATTAAATAAACAGGAAAATGCAAAGATATATGTAAACCATAAATAAATTTTCAAGTACTTGTGGGTCAAAGATCCGAAGGGAATACAGAGAATATAAGTTATTTATGGTTTAAGGTGGTAGATCTTAAATGACAAATTATATTTTTCTTTAAAAATTTCCTTTATGTGCTTGTAATAAATATCAGTTGGGAAAAAATTAAGATCACTTTTAAAGATTCCAATTGAAGTTGACCACTGTATCTCTCTACCTGGTGGAACCTAAAAATAAATGAACAAAACATTAAAAATAAAAGAATCCTCGATATTTTATAACTAGATTTAGGGAGAAAGCCATACAACTCAGAAAACAATTTGCTCACAAGTTAATGAGTGTTAAGGGGAAGGCACTTTGTAGGGTGACACAGAAGACACAAAAATGACCAAGATCTGTGCCCCTTCTTCAAAGAGCACATGGCAGAAAGCTAGTAACTTTGAAGCAAGAGCAGGTTGTCATTATCAGTCATCATTACATTTCAGTGAATCTATTTATTAGCCATTTGTTTCAGATTTTGAAAAGCAGAAGGATGGGGGAAGCCCAGGACACTACCTAGGAAAGATCAGTCTGGATTAAGACACTTAATGAAGGGAGATGAGGGCAGTGGTCACAAGCAGGGACAGGCGATAACACAAAGGAGGGAGGAAGATGAGAGCAGCAAACTGCGTTTCAGAGACTTGATCAGAGCTAGCTCTATCTTCTAGCAAATAATTTTCAAATATCAAGTGGGCCATAACAAAGTATTGTTCTTATAACTCAAGGAAAGATTTTTACAAATATCAAGAGGGATATTGGTAGACGAATGTGTCCTCGTATTCACAATGTAAACCGTGACAAGACACGCATCTCCTTGCAAGCCCCACTTTAGCAAGGTGGTTTCAATCCGATCATCTTGGGGGTTCACTCTAATATTGGAGGTCACAGATATCTTTATTCCATTATTCTGTTTCAAACATTTAAAACCTGATGGAAAAAGTAATGCCCGCTAAAAATATTTCCCAAGTTGTTTGGGAAATGGTTTGTTTTCTCTTCCTTCTCTTTTTCCAAACCTCAAAATACATGAATGTTTTTCCTCACCAGTAAGGAAAGATGATATTGAGCCAGGTACAGTGGCACACACCTGTCATACCAGTGAATTGGGTAACTAGGGCAAAAAGAGTTAAAGGTCAGCCTGGACAATTTAGCAAAACCCTGTCGCAAGATATAATTTAAAAAAATGCTAAGGGATGAAATGACATGGAGAAATATCAAATGAACCCACTTCAGCAGATTTCAAACTCAAACCATGAGCCTGTTGTTTTAAAATATGTATCTTTCTAGGAGCTGGAGTTGTGGCTCATGCCTAGCATACATGAGGCACTGGGTTGGATCCTCAGCACCACATAAAAATAAAATATTGTGTCCACCTAAAGTATTTATCTTTCCAAGAGTCATTTCCTATAACTAACTGATCACTCTCTTTAGAAAACGCCAATACTCACAGGACCCAAATTTGCATTTGGTCCCTAATATTCCATTTGGTAATCAATATCCTGTTTTCCTCCTCCCTACCTCCTTTTTCTCCATCAGTGTCCATCTCACTTTTCATTTGCTTTTGTTACCTTCTTCATTCTTAATGCTTCCTTTTGGGCCAAGCTGCCTGCCTCTTACATCTATATTAACTTTCTCCTTCTCTTTCTCATTTAACCATTTCTAGATCTTTAGATTACAAATGCCAACATTTATGACTCATTTCTTTTACCATAGTGACCCCCCCCATTCGTAAAATTTCCCTCCTCCACGAGATCGTCCTAAGAAAGCACATGTGTTCAATCAAATGTGTCCAATAGCACCATTTCCTACTCTCATTCAGTATTTTCTGTGACTCTTCTTTATTACACCTTTCTGATAGGACATGGAAACTTTGTTTATCTATGGTCTAGGCTGAACTGCACATGGGACAGAGATAATAACCTTCTGACCTTACAGTTCTTCCTGGCTGTGGGTAGAATTGATAGCACATTTTCAATTTCTCCCTTGTCTTTGCTTGAACATACTGGAATTACAACCTCTGACAAAGGTAACATCCCTTTTGTGGTGGAAACAAAGGAGTGTGTAATGAATTGGTTAAGATTACATTGCATGTTTAGATGATGAAATCCAGCTGCAGCTCAATTCCTTTATTTTCTCTAGCTGGACCTGGTCTTTCAATAAGACATTATTGACTGGCATCTTTCCCAGAACAGGTACTTTGGAATATAGTCTTGCTGCTTTGAGTTCTTTAGGCTGAAAAACAACTATAGTACAGGTCAAGAGAATCAGATATGAGACAATAATGCCCAGTATCTTAGGATGAGCATTTTAGATTATCCATATGCAGATGGCACTAAAAGAATGAAAGGTCCTTGGATTTACATGAGGTCTGAGCCACTTTCAAATTAACTTTAGCTGCTAAGGTGGCAGGATATGAATTATAGTTTTATTTGCCATTTCTCAGCAAAATCCTGGGGCCAAGAAGAGACAGGAGAGAGACAATCTTAAGAATTCACCACAATAAATTGTTCTATAGTGACATTATAAAATAAATTTTAATTTTTATAAAAATAAAATCAATTAATGCCACAATTGTGCAGTGTTATGAAATGCTGGTTTTTGTTGTTGTTGTTGTTTAATCCCAAATCATATCACCTTTAGTTGCTCTCAATCACAAATTACTGGGTTCTTTCTTCTTTTTCCTATATTTTGCTTTTGCTTGTGGCTTGTCTTTGTTTTTCAAAAACAAGACTACTTACAATTTCTGCTTTTAAAAATGAAATATACCCAAATTGGCTGCAGAAAATATTTAAAATGTACACTTTTCAAAGAACAATCCCATCATTTATTCATCTTTTAGATAAAAAATGATTATATTCATCTCAATTATTTTTTGCCAAGGATTATAACACTAATTTTACTCTTTCTAAAAATTAAAATAGCAAACAGTTTATATAAGGTGTTGATAATTACCTATATTATTGTACTGCTGTGACAGATGTTGGCAAAAAAGCCTAAAATGCCTACAGCTGTGCACTCCATGACATCTAGTTTATACTCAGACAGAAGGCTAACAGATGTTCTGAACTGTCACTTTGCCTAAATGTTTTTAAAGTCTAAGGACCTGCTTTATAATTCACCAGGGTCTGGTTTGGTTTCACAGAGGTCCTCAGAATTCCCATCTGTGACAATTAATGGTGAAGACATTGATAAATCAACCCTTGTATTTTTCTATTTCTTTAACAAATAGACATCAGTTTATACACGAATTGTGGATTGTGACAGCTGTTTATATACATCCCATTTGTAAAATTCTTTCCTTAAACACAAATAAATTTGGGTGATCAGTATACATTTCCTTGGTTTGAGCCAAGGAAAAGGCCAGAAAATCACCCATTCTTTTTATTCAATTTTGTACACCTTGAACGTAAGATGTTAACAATCTCCAGTGATCATTTTCAAAAGTTGTATTTTTTTCTAGTAAATAAAGTGTTTTGTTATTTTTATTCAGCATTTTAATAACTCTTCTCATAACAATCACAATTAATTGGGTAGCCCATTAGAATAATAATTTTGGAAGCAGAAATGGCATTCAGAAAGTATACAGCCCATCTTCTCCAGCTTGACACCCTAATACTTCCTCTTCCCAAACATACCTTCAGATCCTTCATACAGAATTACTGCCCCGTGCAAAGGCCATCAATGCCTTATTTGCTGTTGCTCTTAATTTTAACAAGCTGGATTCCTGTAGTACACTTGCTTAATAGTTTAAACATTCTGTTAACAATCAGGTGTTTGGCCTATCCTGTTTCTTCTCCATTCTGTATAGAAATATAACTCCAAATAGTACATCTTTTTAGGTTTGTTTCTAAATTAGTCCCCACACTTAATTATGAGGATGAGAGGGATGCCTTATTCCTCTTTGTTATAGGCTAAGCTCTCAGTAATCCCAAACAAAAGAGCCAGTTCTGGAAGATATAGGATTTGCTAGCAGGATTATGGTCTCATAGATAATGATGTGCAGTCAGCAGAAGCGAAGCTTTATTTTAATTCAAATAAGCTAGTAAACAAACCACTGACAAGTCTGCTGGTGAGAGTAACTGGCTGCTGTTGCCACATTGGCAGCTAAATTATAGAAAATCTATTATACCCTGTTCACCATATGTTTAATTTAATACAAGATACAAATTAAACTATCCATAGTGCCTATTAAAATAACAATGGTTTTTTTATATTTAAATGTCTTAAAATAATTTCTACTGACCTTTTAAAGGGCAGTTTTGATACAGGTGATTATCTGATGGTGTGGGGGGGAGATAGTTAATAGAAAGCAAAAAAAAATTTAATTGCTTTTCTGAGAAAATAAAAATATAAATGCTCACTGGTTTGTGGTTGTTAATAAGGTTAATTAGCAGTCATGTGTTCTGTTATTACTATATTTCCCTCCTACCTTTTTCGTTTCTGAAGCTGGGGTTTTAAGAATGATACTTAGTTTGACCTATTCGAGCCTGAACTCATGAAATTATAACCTGGGTCAGCCCGCTGTATGGGCAGCCTTAGACCTGAGGCCGGTTGAGTTCTATATTTGGAAAATTGAATTTAAACTCTAGGCCCAACTTTGGTATGAAAAAGACATGACTATGATATCCCTGCTTCCAGTCAATCTTTCCGTAGCCAAAAGATCCTAAGCAGAATAAGAAATAAGAGGCTGTCTTCCAGAAAAAAGAAAAAGACAAGACCGTTTACATTGTATATGACCAGCTTCTTTCTTTACCCACAGCAATCAGGAACCAAGAAGGCTTGCTTGGTCCTTTTGGACTTAGTCTGTCAGATTCTAAAGACCTGACTGGGTTGTAGAATTGGCTGGATTTAAAACCCAAATCTACTATTTTCCAGGTGTGAAAAACCATTGACATTTAATCCAGCTGCATCTCCCTTTATTCTGTTTAAGGGGAGAGGGGGAGTGTTATAATTCCAATTCTATAGGATTATTGTGAGAAGTAAATAAGACAAAGTATCTGGTACATAATAGATACTCATTAAAGGTTAGTTCCTTTCTCTTTCACCCTTAAGCAAATAAATGTTGGTCTTTCTTCAAGGATAAAGAAGTATGAAGGAAGGATGGGGAAGGAGAGATTTAAATAGAAATTCTCCCTGGAATCACTTTCACTGGGTCATTAACTCCTTTCTAGACAAATCCCAGAATGGCATGTTCGTTTTTCTTCAAAATGTATCATAATACCTGCTCTTTAAGAATGTATCTCTAAGCCACTCAAACCAATTGAGTATCTTTAGGCCTAGGAAACAGAAATCAAAAATAAATCACCACACTTTGGGATGTCATTTCAAAGTTTTTAATACAGATATTGCACTGAGTCTGCAACTGTGTTACATATGGTGAATTTTGGTTCCGAGAATTACAACACAGCAGATCCAACTATGTTCTGGTAAATTATAAAAGCACAAAAGATGTTGAGTTGGCAGATGTTCTCAGTTTCGATCATTCTTGAAGTCCAACCGATGACATTAATGTTTCACCCGCACTAAAAATGTTTAATCTTAGATGGATGCAAGAAGCATTTTCCAAAGTGTGGTACTAGTTGTACTAGAAAGACAGAAGACAAATATCCCGTGGTCACTTTCCCTCCATTCAGTACCCTGTTGCTCAGAGATTAAAAGACAGGAGACATTTCTACTTATGGAAATACTGACTATATTAATAAATGAAGAAACTGAAAAACAGGATCACAAAATTTGTGGCATATTTTAAATGTTCAATAACTTTAAAATTAATATTTTTATTCATTAAGATAAAACCTGGTTGTAATATAACTTTTTAAAAGGAAGTTTAAAGAAGTCCTTGATGAATGCTCCCCATCGCCCTCGCTTTTGCCTCCAAATTTTCAATTAGCTATAAAGTACACGTTTCTGTAAATTCTTACTGTCCGTTTTAGAATAAAATAGACTGAGGGAGTGCCAGAGAGTTCTAGAAATATGAGCATGAGTGGGAAGGGAGACCATGATGAGTCTGTGGCCACTTAGGCAGGTCTCCAGCAGCCTGCACTCAGCCTCAGACACCTGAGGGTTTCCACATCAGTGGCTCAGCTACTGACCCAAGAACTGCCTTCCTCAGGGAGGTCCTCTGTCCCTAGCTAGCTGGACCTTCTTACTCACTTTCTATCCCCAGGTCCCCCAGCCCCCACCCCAGGTGACCAGGATCCAGGCCTCCTGGAAGAATCTCCCAGGCTCGGGCTCCAGTTTCCACACATAGGATATGGGAAGACAAACCACACTGGCCACACTGTGTGCTCAAAGGAATAAACAGTTCCAAGGTCACTTGGACATCTGAACCTCGAGTCCGGGAACTCTTACCCCGCCAGCCTGTGCCTTAAAGCAGCCCTAGGATCTGCGAAGGCGCGTGGGTAAGGGTGACCAGGGAAGCCCAGGCCTGCAGGCCGCTGGAGAACTCAGGCTTCCAGTGTCTCTGGCGGTCTGGTCACTCCGTGGAGGGGCCTCCCTCTCTGAGGCCGGCAGCGCCGGGAGGAGCAGGCCTCGTGGGCCGGGGCCAAGCCGTGCTGGGACTTGCCGGCCCGGAGCGGAGCGTGGGAAAGAGGGTCGGAGGGCGCGGCCGGGTGAGGGCGCAGCTGGTCGGGGGTCCGAGGGAACCCAGTCCGGCCAGCCCGAGCCTCCACTAGGATAGAGCGGACCTCCCCTAGGAGGCCCGGCCTCGGCCCACTTGCCCTCGGGTTTGCACCGATCACCGAAAGGATCGAGGCTCCAGAGAAGAAGCTAAAGCTCTGCCTCGAAGTTTATTCTAAAAGGGTTTGAAAAAATGAGGTTTCCAGGTTTCTTCACACGCACGCGCGCGTGATCTTGAGTTAGAATCTATAGACTCTGGGTTAAACCAAGTCCTTATTCGGGTCTTGTCTCGCGGGGGCGTCGGCCGGGTCGCGCTTCCCAGTGATTTCCAAGTGCGCGTCAAGGGGGGATATTACGTGGTTTTGTTTTGGTCTAAGTGAGTAATTGGACCGTGTTGAGCCAGTTACATGTTCATCATCCCGTGGCGTATATAAAAACACCTGCATCTGGAATCCTCCCGCAGACCAGGGGAAGCAGTCGCCTCCCCACCCCAACCTAGTGCGGATGCTCCAGTGGGAGCCGGGCGGCGAAGGAGGGTGAGGAGCGCAGCAGGTCCGAGGACCCCCGAGAGCCCGCACCTGGAGGCCGAGGGTCCCCGGCCCCGGTCAGCCGAGTCCCAATTATCTCCATGTGGAGAGGGTAGAAGGTGGCCAGTTAGTGAATGATTGATTACTCAAGAAGAGAGAAGTTACAGCTCTCACAGTAGCCGATGGCTCTAGCATGACACGATGCCATCTCTGTGCAACTCGTGGTTTGTATGGTATTTGATTTGCTGGAACATGCAGACCCTGATCGTGCGTATCGTGTTTGCTTGCAGCATTGTCAATTTAAAACCAGGTCCTTAGTGCCCCTCTTGCTAATCCCTTCTGCCTTTAGTCGTCTTAAATCCTATTTTTGAAAAATCCCCTCTCTACCTTTCTCTTCTCCCTCCCTCCCTCTCTTCCTTCTATCTTTCCTGTTCCTCTTTCATTCCTTAATCTGGGTCGTTCACGCTGCAAATCAGTCACTCACCGCCGTCCCATTCCGAGGGTGAGGGAGAAACTCCTCCTCTCTCCCCAGAAGGCTTGCGTTTGCAGAACTGGGGAGTTCAGCTTTGCCCAAAGCGCTCTTGAATTAGTGAAGCTTCCAATTCAGAGCCACCTATAAATGTCCATAAATAGGCTCTCACGGTTTTCCCAATCCCTTCAGAAATCCCTTTCTATAACCTAGCACGGTTTTGGTACTGTGTTTGCTCCAAGTCGTGTACTCTGGATACAGTTTCTCCCCCCTGGATACAAAAAGTGTGTGAGTGAGTGTGTGTGTGTGTGTGTGTGTAGGTAGGTAGGTAGCTTCCCAGTTGTGAATAAATGGTTCTCCATTCTCTTATCTACCAAAGTAGTTTGTCACTTTGACCCTTCACCTGGCAGGACACATTTTACATTTTTTAGTTAAATGCTGAAGTCTTCTGCCATGTCAGGTGGAATGTCATTGCATTACAGCTTTTGATAGCAACTTGTGTGACACATTAAAAAACAAACTAACAAAAACCTATCTTCTTGTCCTGTCTCAGAAGACCGTGGCCTTATGGATGGAATGAAGGAGATTCAATTGATAAGATTATCACCTTGCTCACCTTGAGTCACCTTAGGCTACTCCCTGAGGCCTTCCTGTCTTTCAGTCCGAGGAGGTCCTGCCCCAAACCCCTCAGTAGGGAGAGAGTAGTTCAGATTGTTTTTTCAGTACATTGTAAAATGGAAAAAAAAAAAAAAAAAAAAAAAAAAAAAACAGCTTTTAATCATGTTGGGGAATCCTTTCTAATTCTTGATATTCATGAAATAATTTGACAAGGGAAGCAAGAAAGAATCATTCTGTAGGTTAGATGGTTACTTTTTAAATGAAAACATAGAGAACACATTTTACATTCACTTTGCCCTGTTCCATCTTTAGTTGGGGAAAATGTTTCCACAATTGACTCTTAATTTTACATAATGCCTCCACCCCCTTTCAGGATGGCAAGGATAAGTAACAAATGTGAACTCCTCCTCCTGATCTCTTAAAGGTCACTCTTGATTTAGACTCTTCCCTCTCACCTCCAACACACTTATACAGGGGCATTTTTCTTGATCCAGAGTGTTTAGAAGTGTGTAACTTTTTTTAGTATTGCTCTGACTTTTCACACTGATATTAGGCTATTTATCTTGAAATATAAATGGATTATTGTGAAAAAATGTTTAATTTTATATTTTGTTGTCTTTGTTTTTCAAGTTTCATGGAAAAGACTTTAATTGATATTTAGGTCATAGTTTCCCCAAATCCCTTATTAGACGACCAGTTGTAAAGCAATAACATAATTGTTTCCAAAAGGGAAAGTAAAAGTTGAGATCAGTTTTGTTAAGTGATTGAATCATTTGAGCATTTATCTTTCTTTTATTTTGAACAGTTTGTGGGAAGAAAGGGAGAGATCATTTGAGCAGTGGGGTAGGGGGACAGAGATAGAGAACCCACTGAAAACTTATTTTTAAGATGAAAGGCATTATTCCAGACCATTATCTAGCCACAAATAACAACACAGAGAGCAGAAGTCACGAAAGTGGATTACTGTCACTCTGGGCTATTGGAGGCCTGGCACTAATTCCTTTAGAAAGGTAGACAGGCCTAGTCAGAAACTAAGGACTTCCTCCTACAGTGTCCCCATTGCCTAGGTGTTGGGGGCTTGCTCAAAGTTGATATAGACCTCAGCTGGGTCTAGGTGGTAGGGTTTCCCGGAGGGGGTGGGCGGAAGCAGATGCTCTATGTGGAACTGACAGGGAGGAAGCTGATGGGCTCTAAGAGAAAGCCTGAGTGGAAGGGATGCTGTAACAGGGGGTCTGTAGTCACCAGTGTACCCCCACTCCCTGCACAGGTGCAATCAATGCATCAAAGCTAGCTAGGATCAAATCAAAGAGCGCCAAGAGTAGGACCCTTTGGTGCTAGAGACTGATCTTTAGCTTGCTCCACTCCTCTTGGGTTCCCATCCTAGGTTTTCCAGAATTGGAGACCTCAGCAGAGGGGAGGGTGAACTTGGCAAGGGCATCCTTCCCCTGTCCAGCACGCACACACTGGTGGGAGCTTGTAGAGATGAGGAGACACGCCTCGGGATGAAAGAAGTCTTCATTGATCTGTGTGTCTGGCTCTTCAAGTTGTGTGCATGGCCAACCAGGGAGCAGAGGAGGGAAAAAAAAGCCCCCTCTTCTTCAGTTGCTCTAGCTGGGGTTGCCTGTCTCCTTTCCCTCAACCCTCTGTCTCACCCCATCAGGACCAAATAGAATAGAAACTCCATTGCCTTTGCCTGTACTGAGCCTCAAAACTAAGGATTTGATAAGGTTACTGCACCACTGATACAATTGCTGATTTTTAAAGCCTCCTCCAAGAGACAGATGTTTGGGCTGATTAAGAATTGAGGAGGAGACCTGCAGCTACACCAAGGAATAATCTATTGGGCAAATATTTTAATAAAAAATATGAAGAGATCAGCCCGACCTTGCAAGGTCTTCTGCTTTAAAAAAAAAAATCTTTATCAAACCCCTATTCTATGGCTTCAATAAACAGAACCCATTACCTCACGGCATCTTTTGTTGGCCCCATACAAGAGAGAACAAAATGGTTATTCAGGGGAACGCTTTCGATTTTTATTGTGGGTAGCCTGCACAAAGAGCCGTGTTATTGTATTTAAAAGAACCATCTGTAGCAGAAACAATGGCATCAAATTATCTTTGAATACCCACTGAAAAAACATAAAGCTTTTTTTTTTATTCTTCTTCTGTACGGTGGGGGGACAGAGCAGTGTTAGGATAACTGACTTTTTTGTTGTTCTCTGGGTGCATTCTTCTCGCTCCCCCTCTCTCCCCCTCACCCTCTCTCCTCTCTCTCTCTCTCCCTCTCCCTCTCTCTCTCTTTTAAAAAATCAGCCATTTGGGGTTTTAAGCCATAAACGATTTTTCTTGTTGCAGGGGATTGCAGTGGCAAAGCTAGGCTAGGTCTTGGAGGCTGGTGTAAGGCGATGCGGGAAGGCAGGAGGCTGATGGAGAGACTGGGGGGAAGAAAAGCCGAAATGGATTCACGGTGCCTTGGATGGAGGATGAGAGGGGAACTGCAAGCTCCTTCAACTCGTTCTGTCCGGTGAGAAGTGATCAAGCTTGGGCTGACAAGAGGCTCAGGGAGCCCTCACGTTCTTTGCTTTTTTACCTGCCAATCAAACTGCTACAAGACAACACCCTGATCTGGCATGGACATGTAAGTAGCTTGCAACCCAACTTTGACATTCACTGCTAGCTCACTCCTCCCCCCCCCACACACACACATACACACACACACACTTTCTTCCTCTCTCATTCTGGTTTTTTTTTTTCCCCCTTTTGACCTTTACTAGATCTGGAAATACACCCTATGTGGCAGTCATTTAACACAGGCAGATTTTAAGTCCGAAAGCGTTAAATTTTGGAATTAAATGCTAATTGAGATTTCCTTAACAAATGCAGAATTGAAATGACATTATTTATTCTCTTCTGAACAGTTTTAGTACTCAACATAATAAGTTCCTTGCAAGGGTGTGTGTGTTTCTTTTTCTATGAAAATGAAGAAATAGATTCGTGAGCCTCCAAAAATAACCCCAGTAGTGAAAAATTCAGGCTTCCATCTTTAAAATGTTAAACTCTGGCATTTCATTCCTACAAAGAACCTTCTCCAGACCAGTGTTACTTAGAATGGAAAGAGTGATTTGATTCAAAAGGTACATATCATTAAAAGGTTGCTACTACTTCAACCAGCGTCTTACTGTTTTGGTGGTGATTGAGGATGGGAGGGAGCTTGCAAAAAGAGAGGATGGGGACAAGGCGAGACCTCGTTCTTTGAGAGACTGACACAGAGGGAGATAGAAACGCAAGGGGGCAGGATAAGCAGGAAATATTACCTGAGAGAAGGAATTACAGAGCATGGCGAAGCTGGAAGCTGGGAGGGCTTTCTGCTGGAAGTTGTGCGAGGGGTGATGGGGCTTGCTCTCTGGTGCCCTCTAATGGCAACTAGAACAATGTTTTACTTTTGTAATACAGTACTGGGAAAAGCAGCTGGGTTTTTGTTGTCAATACTGGGTTTTGTTTTTTTGTTTTTTTTCTCAGAAGACTTAAAAACTAGAGATTACTAGTAAAAGAAATTGATTGTTTTCAGCCCAGAAACTTACGTATGCCTTAAAGTCATCCATGTTTTATCCTCGATCATCCCCTCCTCTCCCGAAATCTTGTTAGACTAATAGAAGAGGAGAGACTAAAGGCAAATTGATTTATGGAGGGTGGCCCACGCCCAATTAGTAATTCGGGGAAAGATATTAATTTCCTACCTGAACAGCATTCTGACTCTTCTAATATACTCGAGAGGTGTAAGGAGGTGGAGTGGGAAGGGATGATTTGGAAATTGCAGATTCTGACACTGGCTCATTATAATACAATTTAAAGGGGGCTCTTAGGAACCTCTGTTACTGCGACATGTGGTGGTCAGGGGGCTTTCCTTCCTGCCTCCTTTTTCTTTTTTCTTTCTCTTCATTTTTTTATTCTTTTTTTTTCCTTTTCTTTTTTTTTTTTTAATTTTTGGTAGATAAAGGTTAATCTTGGGCTGAATGATAGAGCTATGATTGACAAGAGAAAAGGTGTTGAGGGCAGGTCGCGCTGTCTTATTTACAGCCCACTGCTTGCTGTAGAGTCTTTGTTAGGACTGGAAAGCTAATTTAGTGCTGATCAAAAGCACCACAGAGTTAAAGGACTGGTAATGACTGCTAATTTCATTTCAGCCTCATGCATCCCCAACTGCTGTAATTAAAGACACGCTATTTAAATACAGGTGAAGGTTTTTTTTTTTTTTTTTAAGTTGGGGTGGGGGCGGGTGGATTACAATTTTATTTAGATTTTTTCATATACTAACTTGGGTGTTATGTAGTCCAACATCAGATTTTAATGTTGTTATTATTTAGAGCTGCTTCTTGTCATTTATACCTGGCTTTGCAGAATCGACAGTATGAAATGAGTCAATCACATAAAAGCCCTCTAAAGAAAGTAGAGGAAAATGATGCAGAGGAGGAACTATTTAGGGGGATTTAAATATTAGGGTCTTCCCCCCCCCCTTCATATTAATAGTAGGGGATTCGATAGAGCTGAAAGTATTTGAAACTTGGGGCAAGGTTAGCAGGCCAAATGGATCAGTGTCAGCTTTTAAGTACTTCTAAAAAGATCATGTGAACAGATGGAAAAATATATTTTTAATTAAATAATTTCCCCCACACTGTAGCTGCAGTATTGGCTCAAAAACCTTGTAATTTCTCAACCGATAGGAGTTTCTTTATGAGAACATCAAAGGATAAAAAGCTCTACATTTTCGTAGTTGGTTAAAATTGATAACCCCCTGTGCACGCGCGCGTGCGCGCGTACGCGTGTGTGTATACACACACACACACACACACACACACAAAGAAAAAGAAAAAAAAAAGAATTTAGCCTTTAATCTCTTTTTATCCACGAAGACTAAAGCTCTGTACTCGACCCCGCGAGCGGCTCTCGCCTTCCGGGGCTGGAACCCGGCTCAGATGTGAAGCGGCGCTGAGCCGCCGCGCAGGTTCGTGCCCAGCGCCCCCTGTTGGACACAGTAGGAGCTGCGCAGCGCCAGTCCTGGAAATCGCTAGAACCTTGCTCTGGGGTTAGAGAAAACTCTTTATTACCCTCCAAAAAGGAAATGGAATGCAGAAACAAGTTTTTATACTCTTAAGTGATAATATTTTAATTCAATAAAAACTAAAGAGGAGATGATACAATCTTAATTCAATAAAAAAATACAAAGATTAACTTTCCTCCTCCTTACATCCCAGCCATCTCCCACCCGGGTTTGGTTTGGGGACTCCTTTTAAAGACTATTCCATAGTAAGAGAGTTAGAGAAACAGGATGAAAAACAAAGAATTTTTTTTCTGTAGCTATGAAGAGTAAAGCAAAGGCTCCTTCTCCCGTTTTGTCCGCATTTCAAACAATTAAACGGGAGATAAGCTGCTTGCTGTTTTGACGTTGTCAGCAGCCCTCACAGGCTCTAAAAGTACTGTTAACAGAGTCTCCAAGTAAACGAAATAACTTATTCCTACTTATTTATTTCCCGAGTGTAATTAAAAGTCCAGCTTCTTCTTTGAGTGTTTCCCATCCCCCAAATCAATCTTGGCCAAACTTTTCCTTTCCTGGCAAGCAGTTTGATTCTAGATACTGTGTCTGAGACAGGTGCCTGGCATCTTTGTCTTTTATCTTAGCCATGGGATTTCAGGGAAGGTGTGTCAGTGGTAAAGTGTATTTTCTTTGAAATTCAGCATGTAATTGACCAGGAATCCAAATTATCCTAGAGAAAGGAGTATTTTTGCACTTCCAAAACCTATCTGTCTACATAAGAAAGAGCTCTAACTTTCTTTGGCTAGCAAGGGAGGGCAAAAGTAGCCTTTGAATTATTTCAGAAAGATAAACTATAAAAATGGCACATTCTCTGAATTTGAAACAATGAGGAAATCTGTGTTTGTTTAGTTGCTTAAAATTATAACAGTTTTTGTGCTTAATGATCTCCGTCTTCAGTGATGCACTTAACATTTTAGCTTTCAACCTTAAGAACTTTAGGGCTTGCTTTTCTCTCTTAAGTTTGCCTAGTGGCGGAAACTAGCTTAATTTTCATGACAGAATGGGTTTTAAAACACGGTTAATACTGTGGCTGCGCAAGCTTTATGTTGCCCTTATGTTTATTCCTCTCACCTCCCCAAATTAGCGGATGCGAGATGGTGTTTCAAGGGGAATTGCTGTTCGGTGCGATGAGGTACTTACTCCCTCTGATTCCAGAATCGGATCTCGGCTTAGGTTTTTCACTAAATAGGTTCAGAGGCAATGGTAAGAAAAGAACCAAGCTTTTGATAAATCTCCATCCGGAATTCGATCGAAATGACAGGCAAGCAGGATTCCCTGCCATAGCACCCCCAACCCTGTGCTCTGCGAAAAGCCCCCATTACGGAAATATGAAGTCAGGATTAGCTTTGTGAACCCGCGCCAACCGCAACGGCGTAGGTTAAGAAACCGTGCACTGACAGCGGAGGTTCGAAGGCTACACGGTGGCTCCCGCAACGCAGCATGATAGGGAGGCCAAAGCCTGTAAAATCGTGGTGGCGACCTCAGAAAAAAAAGGTATATGCCTGCTATTTGGAAGTGACTTAGAATCTGCAGTAGCAAAGCCCCGGGGATTGCGACCCCGTTCAGCTCTCCCTTTTGTGCGGTGAACACTTGGGCAACGACAGGAGGGAGGAGCCGCACCTGGCTGCGGACGGGTGTGTGCAGGCTGCATGCAAGTCCCCAACTTTCCAAGCGTCCAAGGAGAAAGCTTAGCCCCTAGTTGAGCAAAAAGAGCTAAACAAGTGGGTGGCCCAGGCCTGAGCAAGTCACCTAACACTCCTGGTGCAGGAGTGTTATTTCTGTGGTCCCAGGTAACTCTGCCCCTGCCGGAATCCCACACCCCAAGGCGGCCAGCAGGAAGGCAGCCCTTCCACCTTTGGGGGCTGGAGAGGCGGGCAGCGCGGGACTGACTCCTTAGCAGCAGCGGCTGGCAACCGGCGGTGTTTTTCCGCAGCGGCAAAGCGCCCTTTAGGGGCGGGGCGGTCGCCTTGGGTCTCATGTCCCAGCGTCCAGGCCTGAGCCCCAGCGGGGTTGGCTGGGCGCCCTGCTCTGTAAGTAGCCAGGCTTGCCTGATTCTGTGGGCGATACAGAAGAATAGGCCACCCTAGCTTAAACCCACTGAGCCCGAGCCAACTCCTCAGCCCGTTCTTACTTTGATCCTTCACACCTTTCCTGATGAACCCAGGGAGAAAGAAAAAAAAACCCGCATTCTGAAAACCAGCAGATGTGTTTTGGAGCTTGGTAAGACTATAGGGAAGTGGAGAAAATTGACATTATTAAGACCAAGATTCAAGAACGAGCACTCGTGTATTAAATTTACTCTTTTGCTTTGTTTTTAAAATCAAGAACCTTTAGATTCCTTGATCCAACCCCGAGACAAAGGCGACAGAGAGAAAGCCCTGTCTTGACTTGAGGAGCTGAGGTAGAGACAGATAGTCATCTCTCCACCACTCAGCCAGGCAGACAAACCCTGCCAGACTGTGAGTCCTAATCCAGGGCCCAGCAGCTACGTGGGTTACTGAAGGGTGTTGAAACCACAAGTACAACTTGACACCATTGAGCCCACAGTGCTTGTCAATAATCTGTGAATTAGGTGCAGAGATTGTCACTGTAGATCATAACAGTTTCTGAAGGACTCATTACAGCCTATCGTGTCAATGATCTCCAAATTAAGGAGGGGGGTGTGGGGTAAGAGGGAAAAGGAGTGGGGAGAGCCAACAAAAAGGGAAGAAGGGTGGGAGGGGAGATAAAAGTCAGAGCCCCAGCTCCGAAGGAGCCTTTAAAGATTATCAGGCCAGCGATCTGAGAATTCCATTGGGATGAGCTTGGAAGCCCAACTCCATCTGAGCTGGGATTGGAAGGGGGGCGCTAGGGGGCAAGCAGAAGTAGGCCTCTGGGAAGGATGACTTCTCAGCCATTTCTTTTGAGGCTAGAAGAGCTTTTGGAAGAGGGCTCCAGATGTCAATGGGAGGCCTGGAGGATGCCAGCCCGCCCAGGATGGGTGTACACTTTGATTTAGAGCACTTTCCAGGGCGAGCCACAGCTGCAGATCTTTGTAAAAAAAAAAAAGTGGTAATAGTTTCATTTAGGGCAGATGGTGATTGTAGGGTGATTTGGGGTTTTTTTTTCCAGTGGCTTGCTTTAACTTCTTTTCATGCCACAGGTAAAAGGTTTCCCTCCTTTTCTTTTGATAATCCTGTGCTTCACATGTTAAACAGATCTCATTTCTTTCCCCAACTTGCTTTTGGGGATGCCAAACACCTAGGCCCTCTGAGATTTTGTCACTTTTGCAGTTTTGATTATACCTGATCATACTTCCGGAAGGGAGCTTATGAGTGACACAGGAGTAGTGTATACCATGAGATCACCAGTAGCAAGAATCTTGGAATGGCCTAGACTGACGCAAAGAAGTTCTTCCTTCATGCAGTGCACATGTAGCCCAGTCCGCACTGGTATGTCACTTAATGCGGGCCAGATAAACTTTGAGGAAGATGTAGGTTTGTTTTTCCCATAAAAGTTGTGGTCACAACTAAATGTAATAATCATAGTTGGATATTTTAAGTAAAAGTCTTTCGTGAAATTAGAGTAACAATCCTAGCTACAGGATAATTAGGATTTTAAGGAAGCCCCATTCCTATTCTATTCCTTTGATATGATTAACTATACCAAGATGGTGTGTTCAATCAGAGAGATATGTACTTAGGCTTCCAAGTGATGATTCAGAGATACAAAAAGATTCAGGGATTTGGGGAGTCACCTTGAATTCCTGGTAGCCTCTTTTTTTTTTTTAATTCTCTTCTAATTTTTAAAAACAAAACCATAGATTTCGTGCAACTGAAAACCACTGGTGGAAGCTCTTTAAGTTTTTAGCTTGTCTTTTTAAAAGAGAATTTCTATTTTAAAGAAAATTAGATCATTTTAATGGGCAAATTGCATTTTCCCCTGGACAACAGCTGCAGTGCAGGGACAGAATCTTATGTTAAAATTACTTGATAATTCAGAAATAGAAATGAAATTGTAAAATATGAAAATATTTCCCAAAAATATGTGAGCTGGAATATATGAAATATATGTGCAAATATATGATACTGTAAGTAATGTGATGATTATTATATATAATCCAGAAGGCATGCACAAGTGATTATATATTATTTTTGTTGCTATAATTTGAAGTAAGGGAGAAATTTAGTTTTCTAACTACTGAATTCTTTTAAAAAAATGCATTTATTTCATCAGTGTGAATTAGATGAAAGAGAATGAGTAAAAAAGGGAATTGAATTCAAAGCAGCTCTGCATTCCTTAGGTTTCAAGGGTCCTTACAGCTCTTCAGTGAAATTATTTGGTGAAATTGGGTCTGGACTGAAACAGCATTTGTTATCCCTTGTTCATTTGTTATGTGTAATGCCACTTCTGAGAACTATAGGCAAGGTGCTGAAGAGACTCACAAAAAAGAAAAAAATATGATTAAGCAATTTTAAATTGCCAATCTACCATGAATCCATATGCATAACTAATCTCAGTAAACAGAAAGGGATAGAAGTATATGTTTGTTCTTTGTGTTATCAAGAAACATTTATTATAGTTCCTGTCAATAATCCTTCACACTTCCAAAACCTGACAGATTTGGTATAGAAAGAGAATGGGGAGAAATGTAGATGAAAGAATTTCTATCATTTTGAAAATTATGCTATAAAAATAAAGGTGTCTCCTGTAAGATTTCTGGTAAGGGATCCTTCAGTCTCAAGGAAAGGAAGTTTGACAATGAATGGTACAATAATCAGTTTCTAATTTGTGCTCTTATTTTCTATATATATATATCCTAACTTATTTCTTGTTGTTTGTTTTTGGAAAGTATGCGATACATTTTTAGAGAAAAGAAATCCCCTAATGTACTTCTTTACCTTCATTTGTTTGTGTTTGTTTCTTAAATCCGGAAGGATCAAGTTTTGGTCGTTCTGGGAGTCTTGTGGCTTGCTTCAATTTGGAATGACTGAGGATTTCTGTAACTTAGAGGGGAGAAGGGAACATTGGAAAAATTGACTTATGTCAGTGTCCTTACTCTGCAACTCTCAGTTTGCTTGTATTTGGGGATAGATCTAAATAAAATTCAACTCATCAAATTTTCCAGTGTTGTGCTATCCATTTTATTTTCCCTTTATCTTTGGCTTTTAAAATCAAGAACTTTTCCGTAGTTGCCATACTTCACTTTTTAATTGTATGTGCCTCTTCCATACCAGACAACTGGTATCACTGCTTCACTGTAGTATGATTACTGCTATGGTCACTTTCATAGAAGATGGTTGGAAGGTCAGGATTCACAGGAAACGACCAAAAAAAAAAAAAAAAAAAAAAAAAAAAACCTTCATTTGGCCAAATCTGGCTCCTAATATATTTAACCAGTTCCAGAATTAGAAAGCCTTTCTGTACATTTTCTCCTATTTTTCCAGCTTTTTTTCCTTACGTAATGAAATTAAAACTTTTGGAGCCCACAGTTGACATTTTTCAGAAAATTGAGTTATCAAGGCAGTAATTATTTCACGGGGAGATAAAACTCTCATAGCCCTAACTGTCAAATAGGGCCCTTTTCAGATTTTAATTACAAAATAAAATTAGTCTGCTCTTCCTCGGAATGGTTTGTGAGTGGTTAAACAGAGCTTTCCCCCAATACTGGTGGTCGTCAAACTCGGCTAATTAGCAATGCTGAGAAATTCCAGTTAACAAGGACATTCTCCAAGACTCTGCAGGTTCCCTGCCGTTTGCCTTCATTTCCATAAGAAGATTAAGAGAGGAGGGGAACACACTCAAATGCAGATGCAGAAAAGAAGCGTTTTTTAACAAGCATCATAATAGTAAGATGCTTGGCTAGTTCTCACCTAATTACTGCAAGTTAAACCTCTATTTGCCACTAAGAAGAAAAAATAAGTCTACAGTCCCCTATC
Source organism: Ictidomys tridecemlineatus (assembly GCF_052094955.1). Taxonomy (NCBI): domain Eukaryota; kingdom Metazoa; phylum Chordata; class Mammalia; order Rodentia; family Sciuridae; genus Ictidomys; species Ictidomys tridecemlineatus. The sequence continues at coordinate 125,521,775 of NC_135479.1, forward strand.
TCCACAAAATTGTTAGTTGGCTTCAGATATAACACTTGAGGATGTAGAGGGAGAGGTTAGGAGAGAAAAATCAATGTAAAAGATTCTCCAGTAAAATTGAGACACACTTAGCAGTTAAGGCTTTTTGGCTAAGACCGGGAGTAGAACAGAATCAAATCAGAATATTCCAAAAATTCTGCATTTGTGTTCCTAATTAACAATATTGCCCTAGAAGTATGTAGCTTTTCGCTGCCCATGGAAGGAAAGTGTTACATTGTCTTTAGATTAAGCACTTTCAATTTTCATATCCTGCCAATGCAATATTTTAAGTTATCTGAGGTTGAAGTACCCTGTTCCAAGTCTTTCTGGGATTGTCTAGTAGTCAATGGTGTATTATTGTCAGTACTGTTAGCTGACCTCTTATAAACCTAAAACAGGGTTACTTCTGTTATCTATTGGGATTGTTAGAGTTATTAGTAAATTTAGGGGCAGTGATGGTGCTAGATTGAAATCGAATGTCCGGTGATCTGATTTTTTTGAATGCATATGTCTTAGAAAAAAATTCTAAAGAGAAAATTGTTTCTGCTATCACCATCTTCTTTAATCTTATTTTCATAGCACATTATTGTGCATAAATGCCAGCCACAGTTAGTTTATTGCCTCGATAAGTACAACAAGCTTAATTAAAATAAAGCTGTAAATAAATGCAACCAATGATAATACAATTGTAATGTATTTCCACAGCTTATTTAATGATAAAAGCAATTAACAAAAACTTAGACAGCCCCTTTAACCTTTTAAATGCATTATTATAGAGTTCAGACACAAGCACATACATCTCAGAACATGTAAATGCTTTTATATATCATCCCAAGAAAAAATTTTGTGCCTTTTACTATTGCCCCTTGAGAGAAAGAGAGATTTAAAATATTTGCTTTCATAACCATTTGTTATTAATATTTATTTTAATAAATATACACCACCATTATTCACACCAACCTCATAGGGATTTTTCCTTCAAACTTAATTATCCATAAGCTTTTTTAAAGTTTTCTGAATAATGCTATTAAGCGCAGACCAGTACATACACAATCATAAAGTGGAGCTTGGTATGCCCTTCGTGGCGCCTGGACAATCATAATTCATTCATATGTTGAATCTCATAATTTGTACCTATTTTTTTCAGTGGTTTAACCTCCCACTTATCTTGAGGTTGTATGTACATTTCTAAGTTAAGCAAATTAAATTTGATTCTTATGATTTGGAGCCACAGTTTATATGATATGTTAACTTTTCTTTTGTTTAGATTATGTGTAATTAGTTTGATCTTCCATCCCCCTCATTTTTTTTTTCTTTAATTATTTCCAAACACCTTCTTTTAAAGGTAAAAGTGATAGTCTCGGGAAAGCGAACATACCAGCAGGGGGCGCACCAGCCACATCCCTGAAACCAACTGCGCTGAAAAGTCGGTGGCTGTCTTCAGATTCTCTGTCAACCTTTTTTCTTTTCTAATCTCCAAAGATCCGTGTTTAGCTTAATATTACACCTCGACTAAATCGAAAACATTGCTTTATTTTGAAGACTAGAGAATACTGACGCATTTTGAGAACACCAGTCTCACCCTTTCTGGACTCCCAAGAACTAAAAAAAAATCTTAAAAACTTAAGGAGAAAAAAGGAGAGCCTAGGGTGGGGGGTGGGGAAGAAGGAAGGTTGGTTGGAAATAATTTAAGAAAAGTCTGCAAAATTCTTTTTCACAACTTTTCTGAGTCTCCAGTGGGTATACTTAGCTTGAATTTGACAGTAATAAATAACCCTGGGAGGGCAAGAATTGGAGAAGTTGAGGGTAATTATGGGAAGAAGGTTAGTAAGGAACAAAACAATGCACAGTTTGTAAAGATAATAAATGGAACGTGGCTGGTATATACTATTCACTACATTTTCTTTGGGTGAGTAAGGGTAGATCAGGGGAGGAGGGGGCGGAGAGAGTGTAAGAGAAGAAAGAAAATAAGTAACCCCGATGGTTTAAGCTCTTTATAAAAAAGAAATGGCATCAGGTTTTTTTTTTCCTCCCCCCCCCCCTTTGTAGTCAAGTGCATTTTAGCCACAAAGATCCCAACAAGAGAGTGGAAGGAAACTTAGACGGGGCTTTGTTTGACTCCGTGTAGCGACAACAAGAGAAACAAAACTACCTATTTGTAACGGACGTGGTGCCATTGCTCTCCGCTTTGAGCGCCTACCTATTGAAATCTTTACGTCGGGACAATGGGAGAGCGGCTAAAATTACCCTCTTGGGTCCTGGGCGGGCAAGATTCCTGAGCCTCTACCCCCGCCCCCATCCCATCCTCCTCCAGCTTGAGCCTAGCTGGGCTCGCAGCTTCCTCAGTCTGGGCCTCCTTCCCCTGCGTGTGCTGCCAGCACCTGTGCCTGCTGAGCACCGTCCCCGCCTCCCAGGCCTGGAGCCCCTTGGTGGCGCAGCCCCTGACCCTAGCGGCCAGCTCTTTGCTGCCAACACCGTAGAAGTCAGCCGGGGAAATGCCAGGGCTGGTTCTGCTGGAGTCCTGGGAACTCTGCGTGGGAGGGAGTTTGTGAGTGCGGCCCAAAAGCCACCTCTGTACAATGCCGTGGGATGCCAGGAAGTTGAAATGACCTTCCCCCACTGCCTGCACTTTTGAACGTCCTTCTCTGTCTTCCCCCAGCCCTCATTTGTAAGCAGCATCCCCCAAAATCCTCATTTGGGAGAGACTTTAGAAAAGTAGGGAGAAGGGAAGAGTACCTTCATCGACTTTGCACGAAGTGAACGGTGACAGACTGATGGGAGATGTGGCTGGGAGTGACAGAACAGGTTGTAGTTTCCTGGGCCAAAGAGCTGGACTAGGCCGGGAAACAACTGCTTACGAAGGTTGCCCTGCCTGCCCTTAAATCCGAGTCGAGTACGTGGTCAGAGCGAGCAAGATTCATTTTTAAGAACAGAACAAGTTATGTGGCAGCAAGAAGGGTTTTGAGGACAGAGGTTTTGATCTCCTAACTTCTTGTCGGGACAGTGTAAGAAGTGGGTGATTGGGTGCTGGCACCAGCAAAGGAAGAGGGACCAGGGAAGAGCCTGGTTAGTGAGAAGCCTTAGGGGGCTGGAGTCAGGAGCAGTGCTGTGGGATGAGCGGCAGAACCAGGACACACCAACTCCTGCAAGGCCTGTTTCCTGGAATACTAGTTGAACAGTCGCCCTGAGCCACCCACTCTGCCCTGCCCCACCCCCACACCTAGCTGCTTCCCGTGCCCCTTCCTCATTTCAGTATCTTGCACTAAAAAGTAAATCAATATTAAGTTTGAAGAGGAGGGGGAAAAAAAAACCCACATAGTCTTAGTGCTGTTTACCCACTTCCTTCGAAAAGGCGTGTGGTGTGACCTGTTGCTGCGAGAGGGGATACAAAGGTTTCTCAGTGGCTGGCAGGCTGGCTGTGGGAGCCGCCTCCCCCTCCTCTCCTCCCCCCCCCGTTCCCCCCGCCTCCCCCGCGCGGCCGGCGGCGCGGCAGGCCCCGCCCCCTTTCATGCAAAACCCAGCGGCGAGGCTGGGCTCGAGTGGAGGAGCCGCCGCGCGCTGATTGGTCGCTAGAAACCCATTTATTCCCTGACAGCCCCCGTCACATGGATGGTTGTCTATTAACTTGTTCAAAAAAGTATCAGGAGTTGTCAAGGCAGAGAAGAGAGTGTTTGCAAAAGGGGGAAAGTAGTTTGCTGCCTCTTTAAGACTAGGACTGAGAGAAAGAAGAGGAGAGAGAAAGAAAGGGAGAGAAGTTTGAGCCCCAGGCTTAAGCCTTTCCAAAAAATAATAATAACAATCATCGGCAGCGGCAAGATCGGCCAGAGGAGGAGGGAAGCTATTTCTTTCTTTTTTTTTTTTTTTTAATCGTGATTCCAGTTTGCTTCTCTCTCTCTTTTTTTCCCCCAAATTATTCTTCGTCTGATTTTCTCGCGGAGCCCTGCGCTCCCGACACCCCCGCCCGCCTCCCCTCCTCCTCTCCCCCCGCCCGCGGGCCCCCCAAAGTCCCGGCCGGGCCGAGGGTCGGCGGCCGCCGGCGGGCCGGGCCCGCGCACAGCGCCCGCATGTACAACATGATGGAGACGGAGCTGAAGCCGCCGGGCCCGCAGCAAACTTCGGGGGGCGGCGGCGGCGGCGGCGGCAACTCCACCGCGGCGGCGGCGGGCGGCAACCAGAAGAACAGCCCGGACCGCGTTAAGCGGCCCATGAACGCCTTCATGGTGTGGTCCCGCGGGCAGCGGCGCAAGATGGCCCAGGAGAACCCCAAGATGCACAACTCGGAGATCAGCAAGCGCCTGGGCGCGGAGTGGAAACTTTTGTCGGAGACGGAGAAGCGGCCGTTCATCGACGAGGCCAAGCGCCTGCGAGCGCTGCACATGAAGGAGCACCCGGATTATAAATACCGGCCCCGGCGGAAAACCAAGACGCTCATGAAGAAGGATAAGTACACGCTGCCTGGCGGGCTGTTGGCCCCCGGCGGCAACAGCATGGCGAGCGGGGTTGGGGTGGGCGCCGGCCTGGGCGCGGGCGTGAATCAGCGCATGGACAGTTACGCGCACATGAACGGCTGGAGCAACGGCAGCTACAGCATGATGCAGGACCAGCTGGGCTATCCGCAGCACCCGGGCCTCAACGCGCACGGCGCCGCGCAGATGCAGCCCATGCACCGCTACGACGTGAGCGCTCTGCAGTACAACTCCATGACCAGCTCGCAGACCTACATGAACGGCTCGCCCACCTACAGTATGTCCTACTCGCAGCAGGGCACCCCTGGCATGGCGCTTGGCTCCATGGGCTCGGTGGTCAAGTCCGAGGCCAGTTCTAGCCCCCCTGTGGTTACCTCTTCCTCCCACTCCAGGGCGCCCTGCCAGGCCGGGGACCTCCGGGACATGATCAGCATGTACCTCCCCGGCGCCGAGGTGCCGGAGCCCGCCGCCCCCAGCAGACTTCACATGTCCCAGCACTACCAGAGCGGCCCGGTGCCCGGCACAGCCATTAATGGCACACTGCCCCTCTCGCACATGTGAGGGCTGGACAGCAAACTGGAAAGGGGAGAAACTTTCAAAGAAAAACAAGGGAAATGGGAGGGGTGCAAAAAAGGAGAGTTAGAAACAGTATGGAGAATAACCTGGTACGCTCAAAAGAAAAAAAAATCTCATCACCCACAGCAAATGACAGCTGCAAAAGAGAACACCAATCCCATCCAAACTCACGCAAAAACCGCGATGCCGACAAGAAAACTTTTATGAGAGATCCTGGACTTCTTTTTGGGGGACTATTTTTGTACAGAGAAAACCGGGGTGGGGGGGTGGGGAGGGTGGGGATTGGACCTTGTATAGATCTGGAGGAAAGAAAACTACGCAAAACTTTTTAAAAGTTCTAGTGGTACGGTAGGAGCTTTGCAGGAAGTTTGCAAAAGTCTTTACCAATAATATTTAGAGCTAGTCTCCAAGCGACGAAAAAAAATGTTTTAATATTTGCAAGCAACTTTTGTACAGTATTTATCGAGATAAACATGGCAATCAAAATGTCCATTGTTTATAAGCTGAGAATTTGCCAATATTTTTCAAGGAGAGGCTTCTTGGTGAATTTTGATTCTGCAGCTGAAATTTAGGACAGTTGCAAACGTGGAATGAAGAAAATTATTCAGATTTGGACATTTTAATTGTTTAAAAATGTACAAAAGGAAAAAAAATAGAACAAGTACTGGCAAAACCATCCCTGTGGTCTTGTTGAAAGGGCAAAAGTTTTAGATTGTACTAAATTTTTTAACTTACTGTTAAAAGCAAAAAAAAAAAAATGGCCATGCAGGTTGACATCGTTGGTAATTTATAATAGTTTTTGTTCAATCCCACCTTTCCATTTTGTTCAGATAAAAAAATGAAATTACTGTGTTTGAAATATTTTCTTATGGTTTGTAATATTTCTGTAAATTTATTGTGATATTTTAAGGTTCCTCCCCTCCTTATTTTCCGTAGTTGTATTTTAAAAGATTCGGCTCTGTATTATTTGAATCAGTCTGCCGAGAATCCATGTATATATTTGAACTAATACCATCCTTATAACAGGTACATTTTCAACTTAAGTTTTTACTCCATTATGCACAGTTTGAGATAAATAAATTTTTGAAATATGGACACTGAAATTATGTTTGAGTCTTTCATTTATTTGGATAACACTGATTATACATAACTTCTTGGGAATTGTAATACTGTATTCAGCCACGAAAGCAAAATGCCAAAAACCTTGGTATTAATAGTCCAGCAGCATGTGCTAATGTTAACTGAAAAGAGAGAGAGAGATGGCTGGTTGATTAATAAGTACTCTGGAAAAATTGAAATGCTTATGTCATTTCTAAAATAGAAACTAGAGACATATATTGTAAATCCACCCCCTCCTTTTCTAAGCAGCATGAATAAGCATGATGGGGACTTATACTTAAACTGATTTGTGCCACTTGTTGCCAGAAAGGAGTCAATTCTGAAATTTTTCATGTAGCTTAGCAGATGGGGTATTGAGCCAAATCAGAACCAGGTTGGCTGGTTTTGTCTTCATTTTCTTCACAGCACAATGGCCCTTTGAAACCTGGTTATAGGGGGAAATGATGCTTCTTGTATCGGAATAATTGCAAACTAGACATGCAAAGTGTTCATCTGCTGGGTGGGTGTTTGGATTACTCTGGCCCTGCTATTGTCTGAGAGGAAACAAGTGGTTTGCTTTCTTTGTTCTTTGACTTCATAAACTTTCTCCTCTACATTTTCCTGTTTAGAGCAAGGGAAAGCAAAGAACGTCTTGCAAAATTCCCCGACTTGCCATGGATGTAGTTTTTTTTTATTATTTATTTTCTTTTTCTTTTTTTTTTTTTTTTTCCTTTCTCTCCCTCCCTGAATTCCATTTCTTAAATTGGCAGCGTGGGTCCAAGCCTGTAGCCCTAAATCGGATAATCTCTGCAGCTGATAACAAGCAAAAGAGAAGCCAGGCAACAGCCATATTACAGAAGAAAACAATCAACTCCGAGGTAGATATTTTACTTTGTCCGGTCTAATCACATTTGGAAATGATTATGCTTTTGATCTGTTAACTGTTTTACTACAGTAGTAGAGAAGTGGGGGGAGGGGAAAGGGTGGAGAAACAAGATTGGATTTGTTGTTTTCTTTTGCCCTAGGAAAGGTAAAGAAAGGCTTTAGTTGTCCTCAGTGGGAGCGGAAAAGTTGGGAAAATCGACATGGCCTTTGAATTAGCGATGCTCCAGTATCGCAACCAACTCGCGCTTTGGCGCCGCCGGAGAAACTGTGACCTAGTCAGGGACTTTTTTATTTACTACTTGCTTCGCTCATCTTCCCCCACCCAAGGGGACCAGGAACCAAGAGCCGGGCATTCTTAAGAGTGCAGGATTGCTTTCCACAATTTCAAGAGCTTGTCGTGTCAACTTGCTGCAACTTTGGAGAAGTTGGAATCCGGCAGCGCTTTCCACCCTTGAGTAAAGTACCCGCAGCAGCCGCTAAGTTAGCTCATCCTATTGGTTTGCATCTTCTCATTTCCAAGAAAGTGTTGCTAAATGTTGGGTCTAGGTTGAACTAGGAATGTCTCATTTTCTGTATTTTAGCTTATTCGGAATTGCTTTATTTTGTAACTTGGGGGCTTTATTTACTTCTTTATCCTCATTTTAAGGGTAATGTTGTACTGGGAAGGGACAGTTATTCCAGTTCCCAATTCTAAGCGAGGCATTTTCCCCCCTAATTAATGCAGAGACTCTAAAAGAATTTCCCCCGGCCTGGCCAGCCATTGTAATGCATATACGGATTATTCACGTGGTAATGAGCACATTCGCCAGTTCTTGCTCACACATACGAATAAAAGAAACTTTGAATAAAGATCCAAATGAACGTGCTGGGGGTGTGGGGTGGATATCCCCGGAATTTTAGCCAATCAATTTGATATAGAATGTATATATTTAAAAAATAAATATATGCTAGGGAAAAAAAAAAAAGACCTGCAGGATCAGACTGAAAAGCAAAGTTTTGGCAAAATGTTCACGTTCAAATATTTTGCAAGCAGAAAGGGAGCACAATATTTTAAAAGTTGATATAGTTTTTACAGTGGTTGTCACTGTATTTGTATTACACAGGATAACTTGCCATTTCCCCTCCCATCCAACCATATCTGCAAACCAAGTACTTGAAAAATAGAAGCCAAAATATTTTGTTTACAAATATAAATTCATTTGATAAACTGCATCTGAAGAAAACCATACAAATTTCATTACATCATTCATTTGATCGAGTAAAATAGTTCTCCAAGTTGTATCATTTCATAGTTAGATTAATATTAACAATACAGTATTTTAGCAACAAATGTGATTTTAACAAAAAATATTCTGAAGATAGCTACTGAGTATTTAGTTCTTTCCTTGGGATATGATTCAGCTCAAGGAAACCACTTTTCAGTCAAAGGGGGTGAATTTAAATGTTTTGTTAACCTTATAAACAGACTAGAAATGTGCAAAAGGATGAGAGTATAGTCAGTTCTCTGCATTTTTTTTTTCTCTTCCTGCCCTGACCCCCACCCCCATACTTTAAATAAAGAACGTTAAAATATTTTTGCTGAGCTGTAGTAGATTAGCAAGGTTTCTTTGCCAATGCTGGAAAGCTGGTATTACAGACTGTCCCAGGGGAAAATGGCTCACATTAACCACTAAATGAATATTTGACAAGGGCTCATTCGGAGGTATTATTACTATAAACGTGTCCCTACTGGACTTTTCAAGGGTCAAAGAGCAACGCTTCAATTAATTATTTAGACTGCTAGTAGATTTGGTTGTAATAGCTGTACTTATTTCTAGAAACCGACACATTCTTACAGTAGGAAAAATCTCTGGAGAATCTTCTCCATCAGCAACCCCTTAGATTGAAAAACACATGGACCCCTGGCATTCTAAAAACTGACTTTTTTATTAAACCTTATCCGGGGCTGGGGGAAGGAATTATGGCCTCTTTTTCTACATCATAGACTATTTTGAGTTTAAAACGGGAGGGGGGAGGACATAACCATTTATCTTAATTTCCACATCATGTCTGGCAAGGTCTTTTAGGGATTTGCGATGTGGGGAGAGAAGAGAGGGTGTTTATTTATAACCTTTGCCTTTTCTAAGTAGCAGTGTCACAGGATTTCAGAGACCCAGGCAGGCCCCTGAATTTAGACAGGATCCACATTCCTGTTTGCCAGGAAAAATCTGAGGTTTTAAATGGAAAGCTCCATAGATTGAGTGCCCTGAGTTCTAATAGTGGCAGAGTAAATTGGGGTGCAAGGTGTAGTTCTTCCTTCCCTCCCACCTATTGGTCAGAACACTGCAAGGTGCATGAGGAGGGGCAGGGTTGCATTTTTGCCATGTCATAAGTTCTTCCTTGGCCCTAGGTAAGCTGGTAAGGGAATGATTTTGGAAGTAGATTCCTTGACAATAATATAAATTGAATGAATAAGAGATAAGCTGGTGGGGGGGGGCGGTGGAAGCAGTAATTACAAACCCAATTCATTCAGCTTTTCAGAACTTTTGTTATGGGAGTTCCATTGACGGGTTTTGAGCTGCCAGTTTTCTCACATTAAAAGGAACTGATCAGCGCCTCAGGGGGACAAGGAATACCGCTTAACTGCATAGTGATGGGGTCTTCATTTAGCACCATTACAAGAAGAAAATTAAACAGTGCCTTTGTGTGCACGAGGTTTACTTTTCAACTGCTAACAGTTTATAGCTAACTGCTCTGAGATTGAAGTTTGACTATGGTTTGATCGCCTGTGAGTTGGCACTGCTTATTTATTTATTTATCTGTTGTAATTGAAAGAGCTTTCTACCCACTACGACCCCCGCCCCCTTTCATTTCTTGAAGAATTTTTTAAAAACAGGTCCTCATATTTTTCCTTGTGGAAGGAGTTTCCTTTGCCATGAGTTCATTTTGTGAAGACTTGAGCTCACATTCCCCCCCCCCCGAAATAATTGCTTTAAAATAATTTGCATCTCTATTTTTTTCTTTCTTCTTTCTTTCTTCCTTCTCCTCCTCCTTCTTTTTCTTTTCTTTTTCTGCTGCATTTCCTTGCTCTCAGAGCTCAAGCTTTTCAGGCTGCAACAGTGGTTGAGGATGGAGTATGACTTAATATTCTTTGCTTTCTCTTTTGACCCAAGTTAGAAGCTGTCTGGGTGGATCTCCCTAGGGACTTTGTCTATGAGGTGAATACCTTAAAGAAGGGAGAAGGGGGAAATACTGTGATCTTTACTATGAAAATCTGGATAAAGTCCAAAGGGACATCACCTCCGGAGGTCTGGAGTAAAAAGCTGTGGAAGGAGCTTTCCAAATACAGGGAAATTACCCAAACCAGAGAAATTAATTTTGTGTTTTTCATAGTTATTTTCTATTAAAAACTTTCCTGGAAGCCTAATGTGTAATACCCATCACGGGAGGCTTGGTATCTCCTCTCTTTCTTCTGATGATGCTGTCCAGTTTTACGATTCTTGTTTTCAGTTCGTATATTTTTCTTCTGTGGCCTTTAGAAAAGAATGGACTTGACTTTTTTGTTTTGATTAAGGAAACCTCTCTTTGGAAAGGTGGATTATTAAGATAAGTCTAAGATTTCTCATGACAGAGAGCTCTCTGTGTGCAGATGGATTTTATATTATATTTTGGTTTAATGTGATGTTTCTGATTCCTGGAGCACTGACCTCAGTTTTTCTCGCAAAACAAAAAGAACATCCCTTTATTTGAGAGTAAAAATAGTTGCTGCTTCTAGGCATTTGGACTAGAGATGCTTTTTCGACTTTGCAAAGAAGCACCAGGTGTTTTAATAGCTCAGAGAAGCCCATCGTTTCATTACCATCGTCTGCCTGCGTGTTCAGGATAAAGTGTGCACTGCTTTACAAAGATTTCGGCTCTTTGAAGTATCATTTGCTTCCTTCTCTCGGCTTTGGTGCGGGTGCGGCTCTGGGCTGTGACTGCGCGGGCCTCCCGCTGGCTGCCTAGGGGAGCGCTCAGTGCCCAGCGGACGCGCGCGGGAAGATGCGGCCTAGGCCGACTAGCACCGGTCGGGACTTGGGATTTGACGTCACCACTGCCCCCAGGGTCTCCCCAGGAAGGTGCTGTATGGGGCTCGAGTTCTCTCTGCCGAGGCTTTGCCAAAACGGTTGCATCTCCTCTCCCATAACCCTGTATGGTCCCAGGTCGGGCAAGTGTAGAAAATCTCCGGAGCTGTTGGGATTCTCACCGCTCCAGAGCCTTCTGCCTCCTGAGACCTCCTGACCCCTGAGAAGGTTTAGGCCCCAAACTTTCCAAATCAAATCCTGCCTTCTTGCCGCTTACCACAACCCTTTTCTTTTGAAGGGTTGTTTGTCCCTGTTTGTGACCATATCTCAGAATTAGTAATCTCTTTCCTGCCAGATCAGAGGTGGTGGATTGGCAGGGGTGTGAGAAGGGATGGAAGCATTCTGGGCTCTCCAGAATATTATGCCCTTCTAGGGTCAGAGCAGGTAGGAATGGGAAGACACAGAACCTTCACTTTCTCATTTTTAAAATAGCTACTACATATTTATTTTACAGAAGATGAATGTAAAGAACCTGACACAAAATAAGCTTAATTCATAGCTACGATTTTCTAACTGTCCGGCAGAATTAGATGATGGGGAAGGGAAGCAATTCTTGTATTAGACTCCAGAGATAGATACAGAAATTGTGATCCTGTCTCTCCTTGTTGGTCCTGGGTAGTGAAATAAGATTTGTCAGACTACCCTTCTTACTTTTCCAAGTGCTCTTTTTGACTTAGGGTTGGTCTAAGAAGTTATCTTGCAAACTTGCCATCCCTAGGTATCTTCCTGAAGGGAAGGATCCTGGCATTTCGGTTAGCAGCCGCCCCCTCCCGCAGAAGGCAGAAAAATAATTACTATATTAAAAGGAGCAGTGAATTCTTCCCGAGGGTTCTTATCGCTGGCGGCCAGGCCAGAAGCCGGACTGCGCCCCAACCCCCACCTCCACCTCCACCCCCACCCCGTGACGTCAGGGCCTTCAGGGCCTTAAGGATGAAATGATTCCGTTGAGGGTTCCAGAAAGGGTAATCCAAACGCTGGCAGGACCAGGTCAGTGGAGCCGGTCTCCATCACCACTACCCAGCCCAGCTCTGGAGGCTCCAGAGACTCCTCGCCCTCTAGAGTATAACCAAATACACAAGTAGCCAGAGCCTCACATACATTACACTCATCAGCCAGAGGAGCACCCTTTTCTCTTACAAGTAAACGTTCAAAGTTATCTGATTTGCTAGCTAGAATTTGTTGTGGGATCTGTTGTGGTTTTGTCGTGCTTATGTTTGTTTTCTTGTCAGATGCTAGACAAAATTACAGAAAAAAAAAAAAAAAACAACTCTTTACACTTTGCACCATAGCTTTATTTTATTTAAGCCCACCCAAGTTTAAGCAGTGATTTAAGATTTGGACTTGGAAGTGTTTTTTGCTTCTGATATCACCATGATTAGGACAGTTGTCTGACATACCATTGCTATTATAATTGCTGTGCCCTATCTATTTTCTCTTTTCTGCTCCTAGTAATTTGTATAGCTTTTAATAATCTTTTTAGAATCAAGTATTGATAAGAGAACTTCTAGGAACCATTACTTAAATTGTAGATAAAAACCATTTTGGGGGGGTGGAATTCATATAAGATTTATTTATAAAACTATTTGTTGGTGGAAAAGCATCTTGCACCTTAGCATTTTGGGAAGATGAACTTCTAAAGTTTTCTTTCCAACTTTCAAATCCACTTAAATCATTAAATTAGTGCCCCTCCAATGAGAAGCATTCTGGAAATTGGGCCTTATGTTCTCATATTGGACCAGAACCTCACAGAGAATACCTTTACAAGAATTAGCCAATATTTTGCATGCAGCTAGTTTACTCTCAATTGACATCCTGGCTGATTTGACTATCACACTTAACAGCTCAAATCTAGGTTATTAAATAACATTACAATTCAATCAGAATGAAATACTAACTGGCAAACCTGTCTTCTCCTCAAAGTCCTCCTCCCTTTCTATTTCCCCTTCCCTCCATCTCCAAGGAAAATATCTCAAAATCAAGTTTCCCTTGAAGGTTTATTTACCCCCAACTTCTGTTAAACTAGACTAACACTCTCTCATCAGCTTTCTAAACACTCTCTCATCAGCTTTGTGAAATGGTGTAAAAACATCTTGGAATCCAAGATGGCAAAATAAACCTGGGCATATGGGGAAGACTTCATTGTTAGGAAATTGATTTAAATGTTTAACTCACACTTCAGCCTCAATGCTTCCCTTACTAACTGCTCTTTCTTCCCTCACTGCCTGCTCCCAGTTCTTGGGTACCCTACCTCTATTAGCAAGCTGGTTCCCCCAGCATAAATTATGAATGCATATCAAGCAGGCCCTTCTGATAAGATAAATCAGAGGCTATTCTCTTTTTGCACATTTCTGCTTTTATTCCCATGGAAACTTCTCCCTACCCCACAAGCAGTGTCTTTCTACAAACTTACTCTCCCCATATAAACTATAGTGATATGTTCTCGGTAGGAAAAAATCAGGTAATTTTTCCCCCAGGAAGCCTTACAAGTTAAGGATACAAAATATTTCATGGTTAGTTGTATGAGCTTCCAAATTAGCTGCATATAAAGTATTTTAAGTTTTTTTTTTTTTTTTTGGCTGTCACTGGCTGGCAATACTCATTTTGTGTGTGTGTGTTGGTTTGAAAAGCAGGAAGAAATGTAATGAATTGAGTGCTGTCAGAGATGTCTTCTGTTTGAACAATCTGCGATGGGCTGAATGGCAGGGACTCCCTCATCCAGTGCAGGTGCAGTAGAGCTGGGGAAGGGGGGAGGGGGGCTCCCTCTGTTCAGTCAAAAAGCACCATTCTCCACAATAGACCACACACTGACAGCCAGCGTGACATCAACTCACACTTTCATACTTTTTCCCCTATCCATAGTTCTGAGTTCACAAAGTGGCCATACACTAGCCTTAGTTAGGTTCCTTTAATGAACATTTTGTGGCTCCTGTGGCCAACATTGAAATGTGCTGAGCCCTCAGAGGAACAAATAGATTTTTAATCGTGAGTTCCAAACCAAAATGTATAGCTATAGATATTAAAAATCAGCTGGTCTCTCCACTCTCTCCCAATATCAATGTTCATGACAGTCCCAGATGAGCTATAATCCAAAAACTCCCAAGTTAAAGGTTTCTCTAAGGCTACTTAGGTTCCAACACCCTGTCTTCCATGTCCTGAGAGATCAAACAGGAAAAGAGAGAAGGCATGAATTTCATGTATTTATTTAAATGTAAAAGGACTTCTAGTATTTTATTATACTACGTGAGAGAGCTAATCCTGCAAATGAACAGACATTAATCTTGTGGAGTGGAGTCCTGTCCCCTTTTGAATCACTTATACTGGGGAGGAAAAGATAGGGGTTAGGAAAGGCAGTAACTATTTTAAAACTCTGGACAAAGATGCGACCCCCACTAGATTGCCCCACTGTAGAAAGGACTGTACCTTGCAAGATTTCATTTCACACTTTTACATGCCCAGTCCTTGGGGCCTCAAGTTTTAAACGGAATTATTCAAGAAGGGGACGCTTATTATTGGAGAAACTATCAATCCCTTCTTCTTGCCCCCTCCCTCACCCAGTCCCTACTCCCCTCTACCTCCACCCCTTTGCACTTTAGTCCGGGATCTGAACCCTTTAGCAGAATGAGGGAGGGGGAAATAAAGGGCTGCAGGCCAGGACAGTTGCCTCAGCACCACCGCCGGGCCGCAAGATCCCCGCGGCCCTGCCACTATCTGATTTCTCACTGTGCGGTGACTTGCTACAGCATCGCGCTGTGGAAAATTGCTCCTTGCTTACTTATTTTAAAAAACCACGTAGCCGTATACATTTTTCATGCCGCAACAAAAACATCAACTTTCCACTCCCCCTGAGCAAAACGTGTTTATCTTTCTCCTAAACATCGTTCAGTGGGTGGGAGCAGGAATAGACAGACATCTCAGGGCAGCGGTCACAAGACCCTCCACCTATCCCTCAGCGTGGAGACCAGGAGCCCGGGGTCTGGCAGGGTGGGGCAGGGGAATTTGATGTGCAGGGAGAGTTAAGGTCAAATTCTTTTAAACCTCAAATAGCACCGGGAAGAGATGGGTAAGAGTGCTAGAAGCCCCTTACTGTGACTACTACGGGTCCCCGTGGCCCATTGTGGGTATGCCTATGGCGCCTACTAAAGTCTAGGCCTAGGGCGAGAGACGCTTCCTGCCCCTAGACCCACAGCCCGCAGCTACTTGATAGCTAACGTGTCTTCCGGCCGGTACACACCCACAATTAATCTTTCTTATTAAAGCCTCCATTCTGTACCCAAGGGGCGACTCAAACCTATTTAGATTTCCTTGGTTGGCTGCACAAATTTAAGTGGGCAAAGAGTTATAAACCTAATAACAGAGGGCGCGCGAGAGAGATTGAGATTTGAGTAGAGAAGACGAAGGATTCGCTAGGGGTGTAAGGATGCTGTGGGCCTTGCCCACCCGGTGCATCTACCTCAAGGTGCACAGCAGGCTCTGGGAAAGGCAGCGAACCTCACGGGCACAACTCACACACATCTGTACACACACCTACACCCGACCCTTTTCGCTCACAGGTAGCTTGCATGAAGAAGCCTCTTCGGATTTCTCAAAAGCCCCTCAGAAACGCGGGATTCTTAGAGTATCCCAAATCAGGGACCTCGCAGAGAACCAAGGAAGGTTTGCACTGTTTGGGATTAATTGAGAATAATTAACACTGGAGACCGTTAATCACCACTTTGCTGCTCTCTGCCTCCTTTCGGGTCTGCGGCGTCTGCCTCTTTCGCTCCCGCTGCCGACGCGGGTGGGTTTGCTGGTGAAAGTGAAGACGTCGCGGTAGCTGTCACCCAGTTCGGCTGTACTTTTTTAAACGCTCGCATATTGTTTGATTACTAATTCGAGTTAATATGATCTTTATGGCAACATAACAGTGGATAATTGGCCTTTTTTTCTGAACAACAATGTAAATCACAATCGCTTTATTATTTAATAACGTCAAACGCTTCGTTGGATTGGCCCCGACCGAGAAGACCTTTTCTTTCTAGACAGTGTTGTGGAGGAAGAACAATGAAGATCTAATTGTGGAGATTTCATAAGTTGGCTCCCGTAAATGAACAGCTTAGATATGGAAGTTCCAGCAGATGTGGGCACTATTCGCTGTAGAAACTCTATCCCCACCCCCAACATACACAGTCCAAACATTCTATTGGAGGTTTGTGTGTGTGTGTGTGTGTGTGTGTGTGTGTGTGTGTGTGTGTGTATGTGTGGTGGTAGTGGTGGTCCCCAGATCCTAGCAACCACCTAAAGTTTCCAGTAGTAATTAGAGCTTTTATCGGGCTTGCTCTTCAGCCCTTTATATTGCCGATTTAGCATTAAGGCATTAAGTCCACACACCAAATTAGAGTGACTCCCAAATAGCCACAACCACTTATGCGCCCTTTAGGTCAGTTTTTTTTGTTGTTGTTGTTGGACGCCAAGGACAAGGTCCTGTATTTTGCTTTGTTTTATTTTATCTATCTATTTATTTATTTAGTCTTGCTTGGTTTTGATTTGGCTTTTTTGGATAGAATCACTTGGAATAGACTTTTTTTTTTTTCAGGGAGAGTTTTGCAAGGGACACAAGCCATAATTTTGCAAGTGCATGGAAGAGCAGAAGAAACCCAAAGACCCCCTTAAATGAAAACGGCAATACTTGGAAGGAAGGGTCTCACTGCTTGAAAGAAAAAAATAATCAGATTTGCCCCCAAAGCCCCCATTCTAACGGTATCCATCCGGGCTTTTGCGGTCGGAGGACCGCTGTCTCTGGGGTCTTCAGACTTTGTAGTCTTTTTTTGCAAATGGAAAGCCCCCACCATTGAGAATTTGGGTCAAGGAGAGAGACTCAGAACCTACAGCAGTTTTTGTTTTTGCGTGTGCCCGCCTCTCCATTTTATGCAACTTCTCTTGCTTGTCGGGAAGCAGAACAATTCGCTCCCCACCCACCCCCCTCCGCCCCGCTTCTAAGATAAACAGGAGGTGAGAAATGCTTTGCCTGCACACGCGCCCTAGGGGCCTCCTCTCCCTTCACACACTGCCCCCCCCCACAACCTTGCAGCTGTCCCCGAACCAGACCTGGTGGAACATACCCCTTCTCTCTTCCCACCCGCATTTCAAAACCATCACATTGACTATTCTACAGCCATGTTCACATTTTCAGCCCTCTTTGCCACTAGCCAATTTGTTCCCGGTCTGCTCCCTCCCCCCTTACTGAGAACCTCAAAAGTGAAAGATTGAGGAATTAGGAGAAGGCAGTGGGTTTTCAAAATGTACCCCCCATACACCGCACCCCTTTTGAAAGTATTTTGCCACAAGGAGTGCATTTGGAAAACTTTCCCTAACAAGAGTTGGGCGCAGTGTTATTCTTCTGCATGGGTCTGGTGGCCTCCCCGCCCCCGCTGGACAATGCACGCTTTGAGGCTCGGTGGCCTGCAGGCAGCGGGAGACGAGGGGACTGGGCAGCCTTCCTCCTAGGGGCCCGCAGCTGGGGAAGCGCCAGGCAAGGAGCAGGGGCGGGGAGGCGGGCCACGCAGGAAGGAAAGCCATAAAAGTACCATTTTCCCCCAAGTCCTGCACAGAGGCAGGCTTTGAGGACCTAAGGGCACGGCTGCTGGGGAGGGGGTAAGGGGACAAGGGGGCGGTGAGAGGGTGTGCGTTTTGTTCCTTTTCACACACTATCACCCCCCCCCCATTTTTTTTCCCCGGCACAGAATTATACACCCTAGGTTTTCCAAACCCCTGCCCTCACTCTTGAGGACCTGGTCTTTGGTTAATAAAATAATGCTCAAACCGACCCCCGCCAGGTTCCAGCCTTTTGTCTTCTCGGCGCCTTTTCCCACTCCCGCTCCGGGTATGGCCCCACAGGGGGAGAAAACTGGTCTTAAAGCATCACTTTTCTTTTTCCTTACAGTGGTGAGGATCCTTAGTCCTAACGCTTGCTAGACAAGCCCTCTCCACTGAGCTACACCTCCAGCCCTACACCCCTAGGACGTCACTTTCTTGTTGGGAGTGTTTTTCTCCCCAAGAGAGCATCAGCACCCTCACTGTCTAGGAGAGCGCTCTGAGGTCAGCGGAACCCCTCAGAGAGTTACCACCGTGGTGGAAGCGTTTGTCTGAGGTTTAAAAACGTATACCAAACCGGGTGTTGGGGCCACGTGCTGTGCCTTCGAAAAGCCGCCGCGGGCCCTGGCTTTCAGAGCTGCTGCAGCCAGGGCTGGCGTGGAGGGGGCGCTGAAACCACCGGCGGGCGATAGGAGCCGGCGCTGAGCAGATCTGGCCACAGCGCTGAGTGAAGCGAATTATCTGGAGCGTGTTTGATCTGGGGGCTGCGTAGTCAGCTTCTGCTTTATTTGTTTGTTTGTAATCTCATATTTAGCAAGCCAGGACCGTGGCAGCTAGGGAGAAAGGAAGAGATGGAGGAGGGGGCTTCGCAGTAACCACACCCCTTCCTAATGAGTTAATTTCCATACTTGCGTCTCCGGCATCTAGCGCCCCCCTTTTTCCAGACGCTACCGTACTGCTGCGTCTTGCGCAGCGCAGACACCTCTACATTGGATTGAAACAAAAAACCTCGCGGTAAGAGCAGAAAAATTGGTCTATTGATACATTCGCTCTGAGTGTTGATCTTGGCATCACCAGTAGCCGGTTAATCCCCCCCCCCAAAAAAATGGGTCGCACACGGATTGCGGAGGGTTTGCAGACACTCAAGGCAGATAGCAACTGAAGTTGCCGCCCCCCCCCGCGCCCTTCCTCGCTTCCAGCTGTCCGACCCCTCACTTCGCTTTCTTGCTACCTAACTCTGGACCCCCCACCCCACCCCAAAGGTGAAAGCAGTGAGGGCAGGGTCAACCTCTTTCTAGGGGAGGAATGATCTCAAACGAAGGAATCAAAAGTGAAAGTTTCAAACTTGATACCGGCCCTGGAGACGAGTGCAGTCTTGAACTGGAGGGAGGATGCTGGCCCAAAGGTGGGTACTGGCCCGACCGTGGGCACGTAGGAGAGTGAAGGAGGTGAATTGAGGTTGTGAGATTGCGTCTAAAGACTGGGCGCATCAAAATTGTCAAAGACAGTGTAGAAGTTTTGGGCGAGCCCTCAGTAGGAAACTAAAGGCGGGTTTCAGCTGCTTCTAACCAGGTTTCCCACACCTTTTTTGTGTGTGGCGATTCTGCTCAGGAAATTGGCGAAAGAAACAGATCTTCACAATTGCTCACCGGCCCCTGCGCTCGCCACCCAGGTTACCTCGCCGCGCATATTAGGATGTGGGCTCCAGTTTGAGCTCCAAAATAGCTTGCTTGTCAATTGCGAGCTGAAGCAATATCAAAGTGAACTGTCCCAAGTAACTCTTGTCTAGAAGCTGGGAAGAAGCTTAAGCAGCTCGCTTTAATGATGATTTGTAGCTCGGCGAGGGGCACGGACAGCAAACACCCCGCAGGTGTGTGCCGTAACACCATCATCCGGACTTGAATGTAGATTACTCTGGCGATCGTTTGATCGGCCCTTTGAAACCCTTTACAATTGCCTGTGACGAACGGCCAGTCTCAGTTTTTCTCTGAATAATGCCTTGAGGGTAAGTCCTCTGGGCTTTTAAAGAGCTCCAGTATTTTTTTTTTCCAGAAGAAAAAGAAAAACGTTCGATTTTAGTTTAGACCTCGTCAACTTTTAGTCGCTAACAGGCTTCACTCAAGCCAGTCAATACTTAATGACTTACCTTTGCCTTTACGGTCGTCTCAGAAGCCAAATATACTTGCGCGCGAGCGCGCGCGCGCACACACACACACACACACACACACATACACACATCAGATATCTACGTGTGTTAATAACTTTATTCTTTTTAATAATGTATGTATGTGCATTGCATTAATAAAAAGAACAAAGAACAAAAGTTATAATCTCCTTGGTTTTTTTGTTCCAAACTGTGTTTCATTTATGCATGATTGGATGGGAGTTCAGTATAAACACACATTATTATTATTATTAATAGTGTCGTTAACCTTGTTGTAAAACTTTGTTTTCTATACATTCAGTGAGAATTTAACTTAAATGTTAAAGTTTTCCAAAGTAAAACCTTGGAGTTTTACACCTCAACACCCTTACACCAACCTCCATCACCAAAATGAAAAAGGTAGTGCTGTTCAACCTTTAATATTTACTTAGAGTATTTATACAAGGGGAGGAAAATGAACTTTTGTCTGAAACGTAAAACAAGCGGCACTTTGATTGCATAAAATAAATGTCAACAATTGCAAGGGCTTATCAAACTAGGGTGGGGGTTGGGGGTGGAATGCATTTGAATTAAGGCCCATTCCTGCCACTTCAGACTACAAAGGGTTACACATAAATAAGTGCCGAATTTGCCTATTGCAAAAGTTTTCTTCGGTGCTTTCTAAGTCACAACAGGGGAGGGGGAAAGCTGTCGTTTATTATCCAGCTCTGGGCAGGAGCAGACCTCAGTACCAAGGGGCTCTTAGCTTTGGCCAGCAGAAGAGGGGTAGCCTTTCAACAGCAGCCCCCTTTGTTCTCCTGATCTCTTTCCCAATTTCAAGCTTCACTTGCACATCCCAAGTTTGTGTGTTAATGACGCTATTACCATCTGGCTCGCCCTACTTTCCAAAAGATATAAATCTCCCAGCTCCATTGCCTGCATTATCATTTAAGTGCCACCATAGCCAGAAGAAAAAGATGCTTTCAAGGCTCCAGATTCTCTTGCACTGACTACCCCTGGCATGGCTTTTCCACTATATTTATAGATTATACATTGGGGGTGGGAGTACTCCTTGAAAGACCTGATTTCCCAAGATCTGTCCCTCCAAGCCAAAGAAGGCATGTCACTAGGTGGAAGAAAGCCTTCAAATGAATTTCCCCTGAAAACATTTTTGTTTTATTTGCAGCAGACAGAACATATGTGCCAACAGACCTTTCTATGCTTGTGCCATCCTCTTTCTCTTAAGTTTGTAAAATTCTCAGTGCAACTCCCAGACATTCAATATGTTCCACTGCTCAACCTTATTTTCAATGGGAGAATAGATTTGTCTCTCTATGGGGATGGGGGCAGGGGTGAACAAATAAAAAGAGATCTGTGAAGTAACTAACTTTGGGGAGTTGGGCATCCCCTCGGAACTCTAGTTTTTAATAGTGCTTGCATAGTTGGGCAGATATCCTACGATTTCTACACTTCTAGCTTTAGATCTAGATCCACCTCTCTTTTCTTGATTCTTTCTTGGGCAAAGTAATTGGTGATTTGCGTGTTTTGAACACAAAAGCTGAGAAAATACAACAAAAGCAGTGGGGTTGGCTTGTGCATGGCTCCACAATGACTCCATTTATCTGGCCAGGTCGGAGTGAATAGAGCGGAGCAGAGTCTCCCTCTAAGCGCGTGGGCTTTTGGTTCAGGCCCTCACTGATTTGAACAGCTAATTTCCCCCTTTGCAGGTTTCTGAACTGTTTGTGCTTCTGGACCATCAGATCTGGGTACATGTCTCCCTTTGAGATTCCCTCCTTTCTTCCCCATGTTATCTTCATGGTGGTGAGTTCTACTAAGATAAGCCAGTCCAACAGGTTGGAAAAACTGGAAATGTATATACTTGTCAGGTTCTTAAGTGAAGCTCTTAAAATGAGCAACATTGGGACAGCGCCCCCCACCCCATCCCCACCTCACCTTTAAAAAAAAAAATCTGGTGAGAGAAAGCATCTTGAAGGAAAAATGCATTTTATTCCGAGGGATGAAAAAAAATCACTTATGTATTCCTAATACTGTATATGAGGTGAGCACAGACAGTACCCCAAACAGTCATTAATTCACATCATACTTGTGTAGCTGTTTGCCTGCGAAAGCCTTATTTTTCTTTCCAGTTCACATTTCTGCCTTTTTCCCCCTCCAAATTCAAAAAAGATCTTGTTTAGAAATTTGTATCCCTACTTTTTTCTTTTGAGAACATTATCGAGTTGATATGAACAAATTGCAGAGGATATACCATTTAAGTAAGATGCACTTTTAATCACTGATCATTAAAATGGTTATGTTAAATATACTCAATTACATGCATGACTTAACTCTAACAGTACTTTCTATTCTCCCAGCTGCTCACGTATTCCTTAACGATAGTCTGTGGTAGAAACTTGATTATGCTGAATCCATACATTTCGATGGATTTCATCAGCCTAATTAATGCCTCAGTGTGGTCCTAGGGTTTGAATGAACCTTTTACTGTCATTTGAGGTTAAAGGCAGTGTTGGAATGTATAAGTTTTTTTTTCCCCCGTTAGTTACTCATAGGGTACTTTGGTATTCTACTAAGCAAGGTAGGTAGCAATCATTAAGCAGAAAGACTATGTGAAACAAGGAGATCGTTCCAAATGGCAGAAAAATTAGGTTACTTCTTTATCCTTATTTCTACATCCATTTTTTTAAACTTCCATACACAATCTCCAAATGTTTAGTAAAGTAGAAATTACCACCTCTCTATTATATCTGAAAACTGGACTGAAAATGAAAAGTTGAAAATAGGTTCACAACTGTTAGCTAAAAATTCATTTCTTTTTACTCATCAAAGCTGTCTCTGCTCCCTCTTTTCTTTCTGTTCTCAAACTTTTATACTCTAGTCCCCCTCCATTTCAATTTATCTTTCTCAAGGAAGTACTCCTGGCTGGTATTCATAAGAAACTCAAGTCACCTCCCCCCCACCCCCAAGAGTGACTACATTCTGTCTTTTCAGGTGTAAATTACCATCTGAATACATCTCAGCCTTACTGACCCCTAGCATCACCACCACCCCTGCTTCAGCCCAGTTGAAGCTAATCTGCCCCTCCAAGAACTGGCAGGGCAGACAGAGGTCGAATTTCCCAAGCCCCACCAGCTAGTAAAAAGGCCTACAAGTGCTTATGTTGCCTCTGAGAAAAGTCCTGACACATGTCCATGTCTAAAGAGACACCTGTGGAAGAATTCCTTTTAAGAAGTATTTTCTTGTTGGCTAAGGAGAGAAGGAAAAAAAAAGAAGGATTTTTATTTTTTAAGAAATATCCTAACTCAGGCAAGGGAAACTTGAAACTTTTCCCTTGTCTTGAGTCCTCAAAGACTAACTATTTACCCCAGTACAACTTCCTTCCTGTAGGGGATCCACTGACCCAGATCCTGGTTGCAGCAGGGCAGCACCACACTGATCTGATGGAACCGGAAGGATTTCAGATCTATAACCAAATTACCACCTTGGAACTTTGTGCTTGTTATGCTAATGACTTCTGTAAGTAAGGGCATATTTTCAGGGTTGGAAATGAGCTTTTTATAGTGTCTTGGGTAATGACAGACATTATAGAAGAGATAAATGCTCCGGGATTGGTGGTACAACACTCCTGGTAAACACTGTGGGCCATTGAAACGCATAAATGGAGACCTAGATGTGTTTGATAAAATTAAGTTGAAAGTGAGCTCAGGGGACTGGGTGAGAAGGTAAATGTTGCAAGGGTTAAGATGCTCTTGCAACTTCTACCTTTTCTTAGACTGAGACGAGATTCAGTTATTTCTCATAATTGTAAGCAAGGCAAATTCATACACTGATCAAATATCCAAGAAGAGAACTCCTTTCATCAGTTATCTGTCCTTGATGAACATCAGTGCTCAATTACTCCCAGCCGAGATTATTGTGTGCCTATTTCTTACCTCTCCCCAGCTCCCTCCAGGAATGATAGTTGTTTCTGAAACAAGTGACTGGGTTCCTGTATGGGCTTTGGCCCCTCCTGTATGATACAGGTTCTAAATGTCAACTTGCAGCTGTGGAGAAGCCTGTGAACTATGATAAAGGATAAACTCTGCTGTGCAAACAGTCCTGTTTAGGGCTAAAGCAAAGTTGCCACAAAATAGCCTAAATGAGTTGGGGGTTTCTAAGATCTTATGAAATGATGCTGACTTGGACTGTTGGATTTTAATAACAGATAAAATTGTCCCATTTTCTTCCAGAGTTAAATAAGAGCAAAATACCTGGCTTGAAGATACAATGGTTCAGTAAAGACAACTAAATTAATATAGGAGCCTGTTAGTCCAAGGATCTTAGTGATGGAGATGTGGAAGATACAGGCTCCAACAGCCTTAGTTTTTAGAAAAGACACCTTTCACACATCCATGCTTTGAAGTTATAAACGGTATGGCACCCCTATATGATTCCCCACCTAATGTATTTTCTTCATATAGGTCTATGTAGGTTCAGGGTAACTAATATTTGCTACATTGACTCTGTCAGGATAAAATCTTGAAACAGAATATTTTACCCTTGGTATGTAAATGCCAAGGCCAGGGGCTTTCTCAGCAAGGTTCTTCTAAGACAAATTAACATATCTATTACATAATCAAATCTGTCAAGTGCCATAGATAACAGAGTAGTTCTAACTGGTAACACTTTTTTTTAAAAAATGCCCTCTGTTGTAGGGCATGGGGGCAAATACCTGTAATCCCGGTAACTCCACAGACTAAAGCAGGAAAATTACAAGTTCAGGGCCAGCCTCAGCAACTCAGTGAAGCCCCAAGCAACTTAGTGAGATCCTGTCTCAAAATAAATAATGAAAAGTGTTGGGGATGTGGCTTAGTAGTTAGGTACCCCTGGGTTCAATCCCCAGCACATACATACATACATACATACATACATACATACATACATAAATCTCTTTAGTAAACAATTTATTGAGTTGGGTAGAGAATAATGTGTCATAAATAAAATGGAAAGGATGGGGACACTGATATTTTCTTGCTCCTGCATGATATGGTAGTATTTGTGCATCAAAGACTATAAAGACAAGGCTGAGAGAATAACCAAAACAGGGACATTGAGGCAGAGAAATGGCTTGCTATAGTTTTATGGGTTGTGTCATTTATTTCTTTATTTGGTACCAGGGATTGAACCTCAGGGGCACTCAACCACTGAGCCACATCCCCAGCCCTATTTTGTATTTTATTTAGAGACAGGGTCTCACCATTGCTGAGGCTGACTTTGAACTCATGATCCTCCTGTCTCAGCCTCCTGAGTCACTGGGATTACAGATGCATGCCACCAGGCCTGGCTGGGTTGTAGTATTTGTGATTAGATATGTTTGAGTATTTTTTGAACTGAAGGATTTATATACCACAGCTGTTCTGATCATGATAAGGGAGATGATCTAGAGCTTCTAAGGACAGGCTTTGAACTTGTTGGGACTTCAAATTGGGACTTCAAAATCCAGACCTGAATTGCTCATTGGTTTGGGGAAGAAAACACCAATTTGAAATTCTGTTATAAACTCTATGACAGCAAACAAAGTTAGATGAGCTTACAAATAGCTTTGAATTCCAGATCCCAACACGTTGGCTCTTGCACTTGTATATGAAAGAAGAAAGGGAACACCTGACCTCTAACAGAGAAAAGCTGATTCCCTATCCCTGTCCTCAGCAGGATAGTCTCAGCGATTCATAGAGGCTGCAAAATTTGAGGCTGTCTGAGTTGTTTTAGTCTCATGTCATACAAACAGCACATTTTCAAACTCAGAAATGCCAGATCGTGTTATTTCTGTGGCCAGGGGTTGCTTAGGATCTGTGACAGCTGAGTTTTTCCTATCGATTATGTGACAATGCAGTTCATTTATAGAGGTCTGAGAAATGAGAAAAGCCTCCAGTTTAGCAAGAAGATCCTTATTTCAAGTGCCGTGTTGTATTTAAATGCAGGAATCAACATTCAAGCTGGAGAGAAGGGAGATGAATTAAAATTTGAACCCAAACATTTGTAGTAAAATCAAAATCCCAGGAGGGCTGTCACAGGTCATTTAATTTCAAGCCTTTTGATTGGTAACTGGATCTGTTGTTAGAAATCACACCTTGTATGATAAATGCCTATTGAGGTCAATGTATATGTTTAAAATCACTCCTAAATTTAGAACACAGACTGAATGGAAAACATGAAAGACAAGTCAAGGGGCACTGTCCTGGGGGGTGAGGGGGAGGGGAAATGTTTGTTAGAGGGGACTATTTATAGAAGCACTAACTCCAAAATACCTTGAAAGAATTTTTTCATACTTACTTTAAAAGTTCTTAATTTAATATTCATACATTCTTCCAATGTATCTATAGATAAAAACATCATTTTTATCTTGTATATTAATTCCTAGTAATTTTCTCTATCATAGGATACAGGCAGGCATGCAGAAGTAACCAGAAGTCCAACATATTCCAAGGACCCAGAGTTTCAGACCAAAAAGAAAAAGAAAAAGAAAACCTATGTAATATCACTGTAAATCCAGAGTGTTTGAGACCAGGGACAGAAGTTTCCCTGCAGGTTTTGTGAGGAACAGGGAAAAAGATAGCCAGAGCAAGGACCAGAGAGGTCAAGCAGTGCCTGCAGTCCTGTGCAGAACACACTCCCTAGTCAGAGGGGTGGGGCAACACCGGATAACTGCAGCCTGGGCTGTGGCCTGCACCCTGCTCACCCCGTGGCAGTTCTTCTTGAATTTCTTATTTTGTACCTGAAAGCCCATCCAGTATATCGAAGGCATGAATATTGACAATTTGTCAGCATGCGTTTATCATTGGCAATAACTTTTCATGAAGTTTCACTCTCAGGCGCTAGAGTTGGGGGATTAGGAAACTGGTAGTTGGGACAGCATGGTCCTAGGACCTGCTTTTCATTTAGGAATGACCCAAGCAGGCAGAAGAAGGAAAAGGCCCTTTAATCCCACTTCAGCCACCCCAATACACAGGCCAGGTGGATCCTGAGGCTCTAAAGCCATTAAGTAAGTGTTAGGTTTGGTTTGCTTTCTGTTTCCTGTTTGTGGATGTAGACAGGAATGACTCTCAAAGGCCCAGGGCTAGAGCCCTCAGAATAATACCTTTGCCTTTTTGTACTTCCTCTTCCCCTCTTCTTGTTGGGTTGGTTGTGGTGGTCAAGAGTCAGGGCTGTCCCTTAGATTGGGCAGCTGGGGCAGCTGCTGTGCCTTGTCCCTCTTTTCTGATAATCGTTAAAATTCAATATCAAAATTTCAGGCTTGAATAGTTTTCTAAGAGCCTGTGGAGGATGCCCAAAAGGTGGGCCTCTTTTCAAGTGGCAGCAGGCAAACACCAGTCAGGTGGCCCCAGGCTGGACCCTTCAAACAGGAGTCCTGCGGATGGTACCTAGAATGGAGTTCTGTGTCCACCAGATTGAGAAAACAGCTCTGAAAAAAGTCTTGGGAAAACAAAGAAAAAGAAAAGGCCAAGAAGTGGGCAAAGCCCCCAGCTCTTCCTTCGTTGGCACTGTTCCTGGAGCACAGCCTGGCTGAATCCTAGGGTAGAGCTCAAGGGCACTCCTATGTTGTATTCTATTTAGAGACAGGGTCTCACTGAATTGCTTAGCATCTTGCTGTTGCTGAGGCTGGCCCTCTGAGTCTCTGGGATTACAGGCATGTGCCACTGTGCCTGTCTAAAATTCTCATTCTTTAATCTCACAATTCCTCATACTTCCTCCTCTCCATTCAGCTCACTGGTTTTTTATCCTTAATTCTAAAAAAAAAAAAAAAAAAAAAAGAGTGTGTATATCTGAGAGTTCACCTGTACCAAGAAGCTTCCCTGAACATCTTTTTCCTGTGGGTGAAGACTGCTATTGGTCCAGAAACTATCAGAGTGCTTTGAGAAATGGAAAACCCACACACACATGTGCCACATAGGTCGATAAGCCCTGACTGAATGCTGCCCAGCAAATGTTCTTCAGACCTGACCTCGGATTGGTGTTTCATTCCCTGCTCTGAAAATTTAACATGTGGTTAAAGCCCTTAAATGCCTTTGTCAACTAATACCCACTTGAATCTATGCAAAGGAGGTAGCATTGCTTTGAAATTTAGATGGGAGTTAAGGATAACTTATTATTGCCTTCACCTCTTAATCATATATAACTGCCTTTTTAAATACTAGTCTCCTTCCCTAGAAAGCCATTGGCCCCTCCGCATACTTATCTGTTCTTTCCTCCTTTTAAATTCTTATCCATGACCTACTTCTCCCCTGGGGTCCAGAGGCAAATTTGCAGAATTAAATCGTGATCTTTCCCCATTTGCCATAACAAGTTAGAAGGGGAACTTTAGAACAGCATTAAAAATACACTATACAGACAGTAAATATTACTTCTGAATGTGATTGACAAGTGGGTATCAGCAATTAGTTGCACATTTTCTACAGGCTACTTCCCCCCATCTACTGGGGACTGAACCCAGGGCACTGTACCACAGTTGTTTTTTTTTGTTGTTGTTGTTGTTGTTTTATACCAGGGATTAAACTCAGGGGCACTCAACTACTGAGACACATCCCCAGCCCTATTTTGTATTTAGAGACAGGGTCTCACTGAGTTAAGTGCCTTGCCATTGCTGAGGCTGTCTTTGAACTCCCAGTCCTCCTGCCTCAGCTCCCAAAGCTGCTGGGATTACTGGTGTGTGCCACCATGCCAGGCCCCAGTCTTTTTTTATTTTTTATTTTGAGACAGGGTCTCCCTCAGTTGCTCAGGGCCTCACTAAATTACCAGGGATGGCCTATAACTTGCAATTCTCTTGCCTCAGCCTCTGGGTCACTGGGATTATAGGCATGTGCCACCATGCCTGGCTCTATAGCCTTCTTTTTTACTTTATTTTCAGGATCCACTAATCCTGAAGGAACAAGTTAACTAGGAGTAAATTAGACAATGTTAAGCATTAAGATTACGACTGGTGATCTTATGTAGGTCATGGTTATTTAGCACTGCTTTCTTGTGTACAAATGAACCAGACTCTTCCATAGCACTGGTAGCAGAGATAAAGTAACATGAAGATACATGTTTCTTGGTATTAAATTACCAACCTGGCACAACAGAGACACTCTGTCTGCTAAAAGAAAATCAATCAATCAATATTTAGTAGCCATACAAATAAATAAAAACAATTAGCTGAAGAAATAATATTAACAACATTTCTTTGTTAGCATAAGATATAAGTTCCTGAAGCAAATTATATTCTGCACGTATATGAACATGTCAAAATGAACCACACTATCATGTCTAACTATAATGACTAATAAAAACATTTAAAAATAAATAAGTTCCTCTTCATTTGGAAGCTTCTGATTGCAGCTATGATATTATCATTTTACTACCTAGTTTTATGGTGTTTCTGCTTGTGAGAAACTCAAGTTGTATCCTGGAGAAATTGAATGAATTTTTAAATCAATTTGAATTATGGTCAGGGTTATTCTGACTTTGTTTTCAAGGCTTTGAATATGTCTATTAGAGTGGGTTTTTAATATTTTCTACCCTAGTGAAGAGGCTCCATAGGCAAGAAATGCCAAGTAGGATCTAGGTTCTAGCTGAGGCTTCTAAGTAATATGTGTGTAAGGCAGTTCCTGCCTCTGGGCTTCAGACTTTGCATATGTAAAGTAAAATTTTTATATTAGATAATCTCTAGGTCCCTTTAACTCCTAAACTCTGTGGTTCTGTAATATAATTGTAAATATTTAATATAAGGGGAGATCCAAGTCTGACTTGCTGAATAAAACACCTATTTATTTCCTAGTCCTTTTAGTAAGCATTTATACGGAAAACTGAAAAATGACTTTTGATGTTTTTTTGGAGTGTGGGAGATCTGAATTTTTTTTTCTTTTTTAGATTTTTTTTTAAAGACAGAGTGAGAGAGGAGAGAGAGAGAATTTTTAATATTTATTTTTTAATTCTCGGCGGACACAACATCTTTGTTGGTATGCGGTGCTGAGGATCGAACCTGGGCCAGACGCATGCCGGGCAAGCGCGCTACCGCTTGAGCCACATCCCCAGCCCCAAGGGAGATCTGAATTTGAGTAGAGGAAACCAAGCTAAGAAATTTAGCACTGCTTTCTTGTGTACAAATGAACCATGACTTTATTCTTTAATTTTTTTTTTTTTCCTTTCAGATCCAACTTAGAAATATCGTTTCACTCAAGATAAGGCTCGTGGTTTAGGAGATTCTGGCCCAACTTGCCTCATTCTCAGACTTCTGTCATCTGTTTTCAAAACCCAAAGAGGACCCCTTTGTCCTTTGGTAGTTCCTCACACTTTGCCAGCCCCTGGGCCTTAAGGAAACTTGTCAAGAGCTCAGTGCCTGGGAAGGACAGTCCTCTCATCACAATGAGTCAGCACCACAGTCTCAGGGACTTACAGAACTGGATGCCCACTTTGAAACGCGAAGAACACACTAATTGAAAGACCTTTGTATAATTGAATGATAGGGTAAGATCGTCTCAAATTATTTCTCCAACCTCTCTCGTCAGTGGTTATATTAAGCAGAAGAAAAGGGGAAAAAAATTATTCCTGAATTGTATTTTGGTTTATTGAAAAATTAAGATTAATAAATACTTAAATTTTATGTCTATCCCATTCCAGGAACTGATTGGTGATAACGAAACAATAAAAATACGTCACAGCAAAATGGACATTCAAGGTTCGTTTAAAAATGTCTATGATTTCTGCATTCTTTTTTTGGAGTGACAGCTTCTACACTTCTATAATTCATCTTTTAAAATAAGACCACTGTTGCTTTTTAAGATGCAAACAAACCATCCCTTCACCATTACAAATACTTGATCATTTGTGGGGGCGCGTGCAGACACACACACACACACACACACACACACACAAACAAAATGTTATTGGAGCTCCTTGTACACTCTGGGCCATCTAGGACCTGAATCTTGTTAAAAGTAGTTGGGAAAATTAAGGGAAGTCCAGAGAAATAACACCAATAAAGTCAATGATTTCTTTTTTTTTTTTTTAAATATTTAATTATTTATTCATTTAGTGGACACAACATCTTTGTTTGTATGTGGTGCTGAGGATCGAACCCGGCCGCACACATACCAGGCGAGCGCACTACCGCTTGAGCCACATCCCCAGCCCCATCAATGATTTCATTTTACAAAAGTCATTGTACAGAAAACTGGTATTTTTAGAGGAACTATTATTATGATTAGAGTGTTAGACTCCTAAATTATTATGATTCTTACCTAATTTCCAGCAACCCATAGAAAGCATTTTAAAGAATTTTGTGTTACAACCTGTCACCAAAAATCAACTAGTAGGATTTTATATTGCGAATACACTTACTCCCTATGAATTAAGTTTTAATTTGTAAGTGTTTCTGTTGTTGTGGGATTTTTATGATGAGATAGCATTTGGTACTAAAAAGGAAGAACATTCTGGTTTTTTTGGTGTTTTTTTTTTTAGCTTTAATGTTCATTGCTCTAAAATAAAGGGAATATGTTGTATCTTTTTCCTTTGGGTGTTTTGTTATATAGAGACATTTTTAGGTTGTTGTTTTTAATACAGACACTATTTTTATTAAGCCATTTGGTACAAGATAAATTATATAACAATAATAGCCTCTTGCTTTTCTCCTAATTTTATTATTTAAAGTCAAGCAAAACTGACACCTTTCTCTCAAGATAAAACGAAAAAAAAAGTGAGCATGGTTTTGAAGCAGAAATGATTATTTACAGTATTTTTTCCCTGATAGAATAGCATATATGATGGATCTTATTTCAAAGCTGATTATTCTCAAAGAAAAGCAAAGAGATATTAGAATTTCCAAATAAAATACATTGTTTAAAAAGTATGTTAATGCATTATTCATATGGTTGTCAGCAATGAGCCAAAAAAAAAAAAAGAATGGGGGAGGAGAGAGAGAAGCAGTAAAAACAGTAGTATCAGCTCCAAATTTTGAATTTTGTAGTTTGAAAAACCTTGCACATTCCATTTTTTAAGGATTGTAGTGGAAATTTATATCAAAGGCACAGGCAATTTAAATCCATCCCCCTTTCCTGCTTTTCCTTTGTTTGTTTTTTGTTTTAAACTTTCACCATAGTAGGCATCTCTGCAAGGTAGGTTTTAACATATAGTTTCCTAATTTTTTTCCCTCCATTCAGTAAGCAGGATAAGCTTTTAGAGTACCCAGTCACCGTGGTAACTGCCAAAAAAATTCTCCTGAAGTTTGAAGAGGTCAGCTAGCAGGGTCAACAACTCTGCCCTCTCTCTGAGCTGGCCTAGCATGCCCCATCCTGTGGTTGGAGTGTCAGGCTAGATCTGACCCTGGGAGGTGGACCATTCCAGCTCTGATATAAATTTTTTGAGTCAGTTCATGGCCTGGACTCTCCAGGTGGCCTCCAAAATCGATTTTGACCCCCTGACCCTGTCTGACGGAGGCATAGCATCTACCCTAAGTAAGGATTTAGCCAGGAATGACAGCTTTCCACTGAGTGTTATTGGGGACAGTATAAACAGTTTGGAAAGCAAGTGAGGAGGTGTGAGTGCTAGAAATCATTAAAAGCACATTAAAAAACAATTCAAGAAATCTTTGTAAAAAAATAGTTCAAAATGTGTATCCACTTGAGAATCCCCATGTGATTTATAGGATTATTAAACCAAAGTTTGTATATGAAGAATGAGTCTTTATCCTTTTATACTTTGTTACAAACATGCAAATAAGATGAGCAGATTTGCAACAAAATAGGTTCAGCAGGATGTAATAGTACAGAAAAGAGAAGCTATTAAAATACATTGATAGGTGAAGGGTTTCTAGTATTTTATTTTAAAAATATATTTATTTTTTAGTTACAGGTGGACACAATGTCTTTATTTTACTTTTTTTGTGGGGCTGAGGATTGAACCCAGTGCCTCACGCATGCTTGGTGAGCCACAACCCCAGCCCCTCTAGTATTTTAAATACTAATATTTTGCATGTCTTGAAATGATCAAAATAGGAAAATAAGGAACTCTTACATCCCCTCCCCCCTTAAAAAAAAAAGAATCTGGAATGAGATAAAGTTGTACTCTCAGTACTTTGCTACTTTGTAAAACAAATAACCAACATACTTCATTTGGATACAAATAACAGAAAAATTATAAATATGGAAATTGATATCATCTACAGCTAAAAAGCAAGAAAAAATCAATAGTGTCTTTGAATAACTATTATTTTCAACTGTGTACTTGAGATATCAAACACTATTAAAATAAAACTTATGCATATAAACAGTCAATGATTCCTTTTCCTTTTCTTTTTCTCCAGGATTTCATCCTGCAAGTTTTCTTTTTCCCCCCCTAGGAAAGCAGAGTTCTCTTTGCGAGTTCTAGCCGGCAAACTCAGTGCGCACATGTGAACGTCTAGCAAGACAAAACTACCACCAGGAAAGATTGTGAATATTTCTCTTTCTCCCCAGCATTCCTTCTTCCAGTGGAATTTACTCCAAGTTTCACCCTTTTCCCAGCTCCGTTGAAAATCTCCCCCAAAACACTGCAGTGGCTAAACCAATCGTGCTCTGAAGCTGTGGAGATGCCATTTCATCTGGATCCTTTGTGAAAATTAGTTTTTAAGTAGGGGTGAATATCCTTTTGGGAGAGGGAACAGGGAGGGTGTCAGGAGAGGGGGAGGGGATTGAGCAGTTGACACACATATACTCTCTTTGTGTTGGAAGGCCTCTGTGTCCTGGCTTCTCACTACGTTAAATCCCTATTATAAAATTTATCTTCACAAAGCCTATTATAGTATTCTGAGAACAAATTGGACCATGAATAACTTAGTTGGAAGTGTAGATTATTTTCTACTCAAAGAAAGTTAGAGATGACAACAGCTTAACTAAAAGAATAGTGATTAATCTTAAATAGATGGATTTCAAAGTTTCACTCTTAATAAAGAGTACCTTTGATATTGCCCCTCTTCAGACTCACGTCTTCTATTTCTTTGTATTAAGGATTGTCCTAGCGATTACACTGTCCCCCTAATGCAGCATGGCTCTAACTGTAGATTATTTTCTTCCCGGTTGTTAATCTGTCAGAGGTGACCACTCTACTTCCTTTCAGTTAAAACTGTGGCTCCAAAGTGATACCTTTGCTTGGATGTGAAGTGACAGGAATGATATCTTGCATAAACTCTAGTTTCAAATTAGATAAATTGTTATTTTAAAATTTTAATCTAAGGCTGGAGATATAGCTCAGTTGGTAGGTGCTTGCCTCACATGAACTAGGTCATGGGTTCAATCCCCAGCACCAAAAATAAATAAATAAATAATAGTGCCCTATAGCTTACACAATTCATAGATTTTGTTTGATCCTTAGAAGGATCTTATAAAATAACTAATATTGATGCCTTTTCTTGCACACTGTGATTGACCTAATCAATGCAACAGCTGGGGTGCCAATTTAGACTTCACAGTTTCTGTTTCAAGTGATTAACCCACAGAAATAGGCTTTTAATTATTTTACATTTTATATTAAAGAGCCAAGTTTTGTCAGGAGAGGTAATACACATCTGTAATCCCAGCTACTTATGAAGTTAAAGCTGGAGGACCTCAAGTTTGAGGCCAGGCTGGACAACTTATTGAGACCCTGTCTTAAAATAAAAATAAAGAGCTGAGGCTGTAGCTCAGAGGTGGAGCACTTTTGGGTTCAATCTTTAGTAAAGAAAAAAAGGCAAAACTTTTATCTCATAGACTAAAAAAGGTGAAACACAGGGACTTAAATTATAGCCCAGTGGGAGAGCATGTGCTTTGCATGCATGAAGCCCCAGGTCATTCTCCAGAACAAAATAAATAAATAACATATGATTAAAAAAATTTCTATTTCTTCTTAAAAATTTTACCAATTTGTGTGTGTGTGTGTGTGTGTGTGTGTGTGTGTTTTAAAAGGACTTTCAGAGCTGAAAGTCAAGTTTCCAAAAATTAAACATGGGCAGTCCTATAAACATTAAAAAACTACCCAGAATTTGTAAAAATTTATAAAAATTTTAAATTTTTTGTGATACCAGAAATCAAACCCAGGGCCTTGCACAGCCTAGGCAAATACTATACCACTGAGCTGCACCTCTAGCACTGGAATTTAAAATATATACATGAAAACTATAGATTTCCTGTCTCAAAATAAAAAACAACAAAGAATTAGGATCGAACCCGGGCTGCACACATGCCAGGCGAGCTACCGCTTGAGCCACATCCCCTGCCCTGATCCCTTTGATTTTCATGAACTGGTATCTTTTAACATCTTAGCAAGTTTGGATAAACACAGTTGTATAAAACTGCTTTTCTTTATCTTGTTTTCTTTCTTTCTTTCTTTCTTTTTTTTTTTTTTTGTGTGTGTTTGTTTGTTTGTGGTGCTGGGGATTGGACTCAGGGTCTTGGACATGTGAAGCAGGCACTTTACCAACTGAATTACATCCCTAGACCTCTCTTGGGTTTTTACACACACACACACACATATATATATATATATATATATATATATATATATATATATATATTAAGTTCACAAAATGCTGTAAGAATAATAAATAAAAGGTTTAGTTCATTTATATCAATGTAATCTTTCTAAACATACAGAAATTGAGAATTACAAAAGGATAACATCATCGTTTGATTCTCCTTAGTTTTGTTTGTTTGTTTTGTTTTTGGTACTCTACTGGGGATTGAACCCAGTGGTATTCAACCACTGAGCCACTATCCACCCTTTTTTATTTTGAAACAGGGTCTCATTAAGTTGTTGAAGCTGGCCTTGAACTTGTGATCTTCCTGCCTTATCCCCCAGGAGTTCCTGGGATTATAAGAGTGCACCACCACACTGGGCTCTTAGGTTTTTAATTACATTTGTTTTAAACGTGTAATGTGGGCAGTATGAATGTTAATATGAAAATTCTTATTTTTATTTCTTAAATTACATACAATTGAGTTAGTTATTTCATATGTACTTAAATTAAGGCTTTTTCCTGATGTGTGCTGGGAACCAGAAAATTCAGTCAAGCTTTCTATCATTAGGCAAAATAAAAACATATATAGAAAAAGAAAATAAAAGCAACTACACTGTTTGGATGTTGCAATCAAGAGACTGTATCAATAATAACATAAACTAAGGTTTTTCTATAAAAATATGACATCACTGAGAGCATTCATTTTGATATGAAGGTAGGTGATCAACCCCCCAAATCCAAACTTCTGGTGTCTCCACTATATGGAACTAGGAAACGCAAAAATAAGAATTCTCAGGCTGGGAGTGTAGCTCAGTGGAAGAGGGAATAGAGAAAGACAGGATTCTATCCTCAATGTTGCAAAAAGATTCTCACATTAACAGAAAAGTTTGTATAGATGCTCTTTGAAAATTTTAAGTTTCTTATTTTATTATTAATCTCATTTCATTTATTTCATGTGTCTTTAACAGCTGCCCCTAACCAAAACAGGATCGTCTTTCCTATCCATCAGTTTGTCCATTCTCTATCCTTCCTTCCTTCTCTCTCTCCATCCCCTTTCTCACTGCATCTTTCCAATTCTCTCTGTCCTACTTTCCCTCTTTCTTCTCTATTTTTTCACTCTCTCATTACCTCTTCTTTGTTCCTCCTCTTGTCCTCCTTTTCTCCTTCCTGTGTTACTCAAAAGATTTTAGAGCCAGGCATGATGACACATGCCTGCAATCTAGCGACTCAGGAGGCTGAGGCAGGAGGATCACCAGTTCAAGACTCATTCTCAAAATAAAAAAATCAAAAGGAACTGGAGATGTAGCTCAGTAGTAAAGCACCCAGTTCTCCCCAGGGGCGGGGCGGGGGGAGTTGTTAGGTATTCTGGTTTTAAATTACAGGGCAGGGATGTAGCTCAATGGTAGAATGCTTGCCTAGCATGCACAAGCCTCTGGGTTCATCCATAGCACCACAAAAAAGAAAAAGACAAAGTAAATTAATTAATTAAATATAGGGCAGTTAGGGTTACAGGGTTTAATTAATTCAATATATTATGCTGTACTGATATACTGCACAACAAAACCCTCCCTTCAGTTTAAACTTGTAATAAGTAGGAGAATCCTCAAAAAGACTCCCCTCAGCCTCCTCCTCTTTTTTCTTCTTCTTCCCCAAATCTGATACTGAGGGATCAATTTCCTTTTCTTTTTCTTTCTTTCTTTCTTTCTTTCTTTTTTTTTTTTTTTTGGTACTGGAGTTTGAACTCAGGGACACTCGGCTGCTGAGCCACATCCCCAGCCCTATTTGTATTTTATTTAGAGACAGGGTCTCACGGAGTTGCTTAGTGCCTCACCATTGCTGAGGCTGACTTTGAACTTGTGATCCTCCTACCTCAGTCTCCTGCCTCAGTCTCCCAAACCACTGGAATTACATGGAATTACAGGAATGTACCATATCACCTGGCAGAGGGATCAATTTTCAATGTCATAGATTCTGGCAATTTCCTTTTTTTTTTTTTTAAGATAGAGTGAGAGAGGAGAGAGAGAGAGAGAGAGAGAGAGAGAGAGAGAGAGAGAGAGAGAGAGAGAGAGAATTTTTAATATTTATTTTTTAGTTCTTGGAGGACACAACATCTTTGTTTGTATGTGGTGCTGAGGATCGAACCCGGGCTGCACACATGCCAGGCGAGCCCACTACCCCTTGAGCCACATCCCCAGCTCTCCTTTTTGATATCTTTAAAGTCTAACCAGCTAAGCCATTGGTTAGCCTTTCATGTTGGAAAAGGGAAAGGGGAAAGAGGGAGAGCAGGAGGAAGAAGAAGAGCACTTTTAGGATTTCATCTGAAAAGAAGTTTGTCAAATTGCTACATATACTTTGCAAATAAGTACATCCAAGTGTCATGCTAGCTGGCATTGGAAAGTTAAATAAATAGCAGAGATTTCTCACTTTTCTTTTGTTACCCTTGTTCGGTATACTGTGGTTTCAAAGATCTGTTCTCTCTCTTCTTCCTCCTCCTCCTCCTCTTTCCTTCTCTTCTTTATCTCCTCCTCTTCCTCCCCACTTCCCTATCTTCTCCTCCATTCCTCCTGAGGCTGTTGTCAATCTGCACAGATTAATAAAACTTGGGCAAATTAGAATTTATTTATTTATTTGGTACCTGTGATTAAACCCAGGGCGCTTTACCACTGAGTTACAGCCCTAGCCCTTTTTATTTTTTATCCGAGACAATGTCTCACTAAATTGTTTAAGGCCTTGCTTAGTTGCTGAGACTGCCTTTGAACTTGTGATTCTCCTGCCTCAGCCTCTCCAGCCACTGGAATTATAGGTGTGCACCACCACACTCAGCTAGAATTTACTTAACAATGGCAAATTTTTCTAAGTGAAGTTCATCCTGCCCCTTTGGTACTGGAGATTGAACCTAGAAGCCCTTGACCACTGAGTTACATCCCCTTTTAATTTTATTTTCAGATAGGGGCTCACTAAGTTGCTTAGAGTCTCTCTAAGTTGCTTAGTCTGGCTTCTCAGTTGTGATCCTCCTATTTCAGTCTCCTAAGTCACTGAATTACAGATGTGCACCATTGTACCTGGATGCTAGTAAAGTTTTAAGCAAGTCATTCAGGCATAAAAATGTCCCATATTCTTCTGAAAGGAAAAGTATATCTCCACGTCTACTTGGAAAATCAATGCAAAAGTTTAAAAAAAAAAAAGCCAATTATTTGGGTTGTAGTTTCTGTTATACCTTTTTCTCTACCTCTTGGTATTGTGATTTTCCCCTCCTGGTGCTGGGGGTTGAGCCCAGGGCCTCACACATGCCAGGCAAGTGCTGTACCACTGAGCTACATTCCTGGTGATATCGTGAATATTTTAGTACCTACAGTTCCCCATTTTGTGATAGTTTGACAATGTTTTTTTTCAACTTTGTACTTGTGGGAAGGCATGTTCATACAGCCATTCTGTTTTTCACTTTAATTACAGTGTCTGATAAATTTCATGAGATAGATGGGGACAGCAGCTTACACCTATAATCCCAGCAGTTTGGGAGACTGAGGCGGGAAAATTCTATTCAAGACCAGTCTTGGGAACTTAGTGAGGCCCTAAGCAATTTAGAGAGACCTTATCTCAAAAAATAAAAAAGGGGCTACGGATGTGGCTCGGTGGTTAAGTACCCCTGAGTGCAATTCCTGGTACAAAAAAAGAAAAAAAAAGTTATATGAGATATTCAACACCCTATTATGAAGCAGATTTTCTGTTGGTTGATTTTGCTCAACTACAGGCCCAGTTGAGTGTTCTAAGCATGTTTAAGGCAGGCTGGGCTAAGCCATGATATTCAGTTAGTTAGGTATGTTAAATGCATTTTTTACTTCATGATATTTTTCAGTTAAAGATTTTATTGTTGTATTCCTTGCAGCTCAAGAGGCTGAGCAGGAAGGTCTTAAGTTCAAAGTCAGCTCAGCAACTTTATGAGGTCCTAAGCAATTTACCAAGACCCTGTCCCAAAAATCAGAAGCTGGGGATATGGCTCAGTGGTTAAGCACCCCTGGGTTCAATTTCCAGTATTGATTTTACTGGGACACAACCGGATGGTAAGAAAGGAGCACATGATTGCTGATAGATAACATTTGTGGTTATGGGATTTAATTTACCAGCAAAACCTGGACTTGTGCTGTTTATAAGTATTGTTGTCTACTATTCATTGAATAAGCATGATTGATGCCTTCCATAAAACATATAGGGAATTCCTCATTATTCAAAGATAATGGGATCAAGCCCCTGCTATGTGGAATTTTGTACTCTGTTCTAGGAGGAAGAAGGGATTGATTGCATGGTGTCCCACAGAAATTATTTAATGGATTTAAAATAAAGTTCTAGGATAGCACAAAATGAGTTTGAATATTATCTATTTTTAATAGATCATTTTATATCTTTACTCATTTAGGATATATCACCATAAGTGTCATGAAAGTAATAAAAACATTTATTTTCAAGAGTTAAAATTCAGTGGTGAGGTATGTTAGACTATCAGTATTTTATTCCGGGATCTAAGTGCCTCTGTGTGCTCCCATATCCTCATTTGTATATTGATTTCTCTTATTTGAGAAATAACATCTTAAATATGATAATGAAGACTCACGGAAAAGCAATCATTCTTTTTCAAAGTTGTCATGAGTCACTTCTTTTCTGCTGTAGGTTCCCAGAGTCTCCTTAAAGAGTCACAGATAGGCACTTTGACTTACAAATATACTTTTTTGTCCTTTACAGGCAAAAGATACAAAGGATATGAGAATAAATCTTCAGCCCAAAGACAGAAAAAATCTTTTTTTTTACTCTGTCATTTATTCTGAAGCCCTACATTCATATTTATACACATGAATGAAAAGTTCAGAAATACATATGTTTAAAAGACCACAGAGACATCTTGCAATTAGAAACTAACAGCCAATTGTACAAACACGGGCAGAACATTTTTTTTTTTTTTTTTTGTACAAGGGATTGAACCCATGGTTGCTTAACCACTGAGCCACATCCCCAGCCCTTTTAATTTTTTTATTTTGATACAGGCTCTTGCTGAGTTACTTAAGGCCTCACTAAGTTGCTGAGGCTGATCTCAAACTTGACTCAGCCTTCTGAGTTGCTGGGATCACAGGCACGTGCCACCATGCTCAGCCACGCTTAGGATCTTTGATAAAAATATACTGGAAGGCAAAAAAGCAGGGAATAAAAGTACATACAGCACATTCTGGCAATATCAGAATCATCCTGCAATAATTAACTTAGTAAATGAATACAAATGTTTTTGGTGATGTTCAGGAAATGAATGTATTTTTATAAGTGTCCATCTTCTTTTTTTTCATTTTTTTTATTGGTTGTTCAAAACATTACAAAGCTCTTGACATATCATATTTCATACATTAGATTCAAGTGGGTTATGAACTCCCAAGTGTCAATCTTCTTAATATGAAACCGGGAGGAGTGGCCTGTAATTCCAGCTACTTGGGATGCTGAGGTTGAAGAATCACAAATTAGAGGCTTGCCTGTGCACCTTAGGGAGACTCCCACTCAAAGGAGTAGGGGTGTAGCTCAGTGGTAGAGCACTTACTCGCATGTAGGAGGCCCTGAGTTCAATCCCCAGCACCCCCTAGAGAAAAGAAATCATAAAATGAAATTTTAAGTCAAATGCCAACTAAATCCCAGGCCTAAAGATTGGAGATGCTGGCCCACATATACTTACAGGGAAAATGGGTTGAAAGAGGTAACTGAACACCAAATTGGAGTGAAATATGAGGTAAATAATGAGGAAGGACCCAAGGGCTTGGAATGGTAAACACCCATTTTTGTCTGTGGTTGTTTAATCAAGTTGGGAAAAGCCTGATAATTGTCCAGAATCATATACCTAATTTCAACTGAGCTCAGTTGGACTGCCTAGCCCTAAATTATAGCTCTGTCCTATCAGAAGTCTCACATAGAGGCTCCTTTCAATCAGAAGACAAAATTTTTGAGTACTCTCAGGGAGCAAAATGTGTTCTGGGTTCTATGCAGAGAGTGTATTGACGAGAAG
The DNA here is from genome assembly GCF_052094955.1 of Ictidomys tridecemlineatus. Classification (NCBI taxonomy): domain Eukaryota; kingdom Metazoa; phylum Chordata; class Mammalia; order Rodentia; family Sciuridae; genus Ictidomys; species Ictidomys tridecemlineatus. Next base: position 125,563,167 of record NC_135479.1, read on the forward strand.
GAAAATGGGCCACACCTCCTGTCCTCAAAGATGCTAACAATGACAACTCCCCCCCCCAGTATAGGAGATTAAATTTTCTACCTCTCAGCTACATCTCAGTCCTTTCTTTATAAATTTATTTTGAGACAAGTTCTGGCTAAATTGCCCAGGTTATCCAGGAACTTGGCAATCCCTGTGCCTCAGCCTTCTGAAGAGCTGGGATCGCAGGTGGGTACCATTGCACTGGCAATAATTGAAACATTTAAGGCTCCACCCAAAGCAAATTATTGACATAGGCCTCAGTACCCACTTAAGGACAATGTGTTTGTAAAGCTTTTCCTTTGTCATTACTACAGTTGTACATCATCTGTCCCAGTACTATAATTCTAAATTTCACTATGGCATGTCCAACAATACAGAGGTTTATAGAAACAGAAGTGAAAGCAATGCACAAGATAAAAAGAGTGCCTGTTGTCACTGCCTCAAAGGTATCTTTCCAGATCTCAGATAAGGCGAATATATGAATGGAAAGATTGACAGGTGGATAAATAGATTATAGATACGCAGTAAAGGGCATAGACTCTAGATCTAGACCACTTGAGTTCCCACTCAGTGACTTTTTGTATGAGCTTAGTTTTCTCATATCTGGAAGTGGGGATGATGACAGTATGACCCTGTTGGGCTATTCTAAGGATTAAGTGAGTTTAGAAGTGAACTACTTTTGACCATGGCTAAGAATTACATAAGGGTTAATTGTTATATGAATACATGCAGGAACTTTTTTTTTTAAGACAAATAATATTTTACTATATGTACTTTCTCACTTCACAGCATTTCAGGGAGAATGTAGTGATAATACAGAGAGATCTATTTCATTCATTTTTAATTGCTACCTAATTTCTCAGTAGGATTGAATCAGAATTCATTTCACCATTCTCCTGTTAATGGTCACTTAGGTTGTTTCTAAATGTTTCCATTTCAAAATAACTGCTAATAACTTTTTTTAAAACATATTTTTATATGTAGATGGACACAATATTTTGTTTTGTTTTTTGTTGTGCTGGGTATTGAACCCAGGGCTTTGTGCATGTCAATACTTTTATTTTGTTTATTTAGGTTTTTTTTTATATGGTGCTGAGGATCGAACCTGGTCCTTCATACATGCTAGGCAAGCACTATACCACCGAGCCACAACCCTAGCCCAACTGTTAATACATTATCCTTGAATGTAAAATAAAGGATGCAAAAAGGGCAGGTGGTAATATATCCCCATTTTATAAACTGAGGCTCAGGAAAGTTTAGTAAATTGCCTGAGATCACATAGTATCAGCGTTCGGAAGAGAATTAGTTTAACACAGTGCCACAGTTTCTTACCTCAGATTTTCCCATTTGATGCAGAATAGCTTCACAAATACAGTGGTCCTTATGTTACAAAAAGACATTCTTCTGCATCCTGAAATAGGCACCAGGCAACTCCAAGTTGATTGCTGGAAAACCAGGCGTGAGTGGAGATAGGAAGGGACATGTTCAAAGATGGACTGGAACAGCAGGCTTGGCAGTGTCCTAAGTGCTAACGATAAAATTAAGACACCATATGAAGAGCTTACATGGTTTGCAATCAGGATAAATAAAATATGATGGTATCAGAGAGAAGAAAAAAACTTGCTGTTTGATTATTTTGGGGAGAATGTTATTTGAAAAACGGCCACATTGATGTTAGGTCATTACAGGTGATACACTCCTGAGGGTTGACCCCAGGGTCTCGTGCATGCTAGACAAGCTCTCTATCACTGTGCTACATCTTCAGTAATGAGAACCATTATGACTGACCTCAGCCAAGTAGGGTGGCAGGTACCTGTGGTCCCAGCTTCTTGGGGACTGAGTCAAGAGGATCACTTAAGCTCAGAAGTTTGAGGCCAGTGTGGGTAACATAGAAAGACCTCGTCTCTAAAAACAGAACAAAACAAGTCTAATAATCTATACCTTATACCCAAACTTTGTATCTCTATCACACTCTATTCAATAATATTAAGATAATAAGATTTTCATGAACTAAGAATGTATATAGAAGTCAATAATATTGGCTTTAAGGTATTGTACTCATAGAACATAAGTTCATATATGTTGGATTTGTTTTTGGTACTGGGGATTGAACCTAGGGGCACTCAACTACTGAGCCACATCCCCAACCCCTTTTTAAAAATATTTTATGGGGCTGGGGATGTGGCTCAAGCGGTAGCACGCTCGCCTGGCATGCGTGCGGCCCCGGGTTCGATCCTCAGTACCACATACAAACAAAGATGTTGTGTCCACTAAAAAATAAATATTAAAAATTAAAAAAAAATAAAAATATTTTATGTCTTGCTGAGTCACTTAGGACATTATTAAATTGCTGAGGCTGGCTTTGAACTCACAATCCTCCTGCCTCAGCCTCCTGAGCCTCTGGGATTACAGGCATGCACCATCACACCCATTTCCCCAGGCCTTTTTATTTTTATTTTGAGACATGCTAAGTTGCTGAGGGTCTTGTTAAGTTGCTGAGGGTCTTGTTAAGTTGCTGAGGCTGGCCTCAAACTTGCAACTTTCCTGCCTCAGCCTCCGTATTCACTGGGATTACAGGGGTGAGCCACCTTATCTGGCCACATTGTCCATTTATAATATGATAAAACCTTAGTCAAATATGATCTTGAGATAATGACTTCAAAATGCACAGGATTCACTGTGGGAAAATTCCTTTAAAAATCCATTATATTAAAAAACATATATATTCTTTATATGATATATTTATTATATGCATATTATGTTCCATAATATGTATATACCAATATTTATATTGCTGGTCTTGCTATACTTTCATCATGGGGAAAGTATAATGAAAAAACTAGAAAGCTGAACTTTAGATTTTATTCTCAGCTGGATCACTCAATGTCCTTAAGGGACTTTTTTTCCTTCCAGGCTCCTGAGGATTGACCCCAGGGCCTCATGAATGCTAGACAAGCTCTCCACCACTGTGTTACATCCCCAGTCCCATTCACTAACTTTAGGACTGAGCTAAATGATTTCTCCAGGTTGAAATTTCCTCTTAAATACAACGTTAGCGTTCGGTTGGGAAATAAACGACGCCCGTCCGCCTGCCGGTTGATGTTTACCTGAAAATTTGAAAATGCCTAGAAGATGCAAGTTGTAATTTTTTACTGCAATGAGGGAAATGCTAACACTTAGAAATGTGAAGAATATATTGTAGCTTTAAAGTGAAGGATGGAAAAAATGAAGCATCACAGTGTTTTAAAAAGATATTTCTTGGGCTGGGGATAGAGCTCAGCTGGTAGGGTGATTGCCTGGTATGTACAAGGCCCTGGGTTCTAATCCCCAGGACCACCACCACCACCAAAAAAAAAAAAAAAAAAAAAGATATTTCTCAGCTATTATTGAATCATTTAATTGATAACCTTTGTTTCTTCTGTTTCTGCTTCTGAGTTATGATAATATGTCAGAAGCTTGTGAAAATTCTTATCGAAATCAGTTGGGACACAATGCAACAATTTAACTCCCCATGACAGCCACCTCTAACTATGAATGACATATAATAAATTATGTTTGAACTGGATTTTCAGCTGCAGATCCTTCTTCTGCCACCCAGACAGCCCTATAAAGTTGCACTTGTGGCCTTAATCCTGCTTGGATGTATGCCCTACTGCCTCTACTTTCCATCATTCTGGTGCTTTAGTCTTCTTGAATAAGTGAACAATCTTTGTTTCTGTACCTTATTAGGCCAAAGACCATAACAGCTAGTGATGGCATCGGCAAGCCCTGCGGGCAGGATTCTCTGCAGACCCAGCCAACCTCCAACAAACCCCTTTTTATACTCCTGTTTCTAGGAAGAATTATGATGGCGGTGCCCTGCTGTTGATCAGTCAAATCTGTGGTAGGCCTAGAGATAAGTCCTGTAAGTGTGGTGTACTGTAAAACAGCGGCTCCCATTCATTAGTAGCTTGTGTGTAATAAACCACCAAAAAGGGGGGGGGGCGGGGAGGCAGCTGCAGTGTGCGAGAACAAACAACACATCTCATTCTTGGGAGCCAAAACTTTGTAATTTGCTCCTGGGCAGCCTGCTCTCTCTGACATTCTTTCTGATAACATATTAGGGTCCTATCTATATTTACAGTTTAACTAGTAACCCAAGAGATTCTATTTTGTTACTATGTATATATATTACGATAGAATGCTATTATGGATGACATGAAAAATACTATCAAATAACTTACCCTGGTGACCAAAATTGCTGGGTTAAAGGGGCATTGTCCTTACCAACTGATAGCCTTAAAAAAGAAGAAAAACTTATGTGAGCCATTGTTTCACAATACTGATTTTTATGAGCCAGACTCTTCAAAAGATACCAGCTAAAATGCACCCAGTGGGTAAACAGCCCCCACAAATGAATTACGTTTTATTTGGTAGTACATTTTTTAGACAGAAAGTGTTCATGAAGGAGAAAGTTATTTTGGGATTGTTTACCTTTTTTGTGTGTATGTGTGTGGTGCTAAAGATTGATCCCAGGGCCTTGTGCCTGCAAGGCAGGCACTCTACCAACTGCGTTATATCCCCAGCCCCTTGCTTACCTTTTATAAAAGAAAAAAAGTCCATAAAAGTATAAACTAAATTTCATTTTATTTTTTTCGCTATTCAGTATCTAGGAAATACAACTCTGCAAAGGTACTGCAAATTTCTCATCTGCCTAAATTAAAATGTGGGAGGCAATTTAATTGTAAAAGGAAGACAATGTACCTGTTTGGGGCAGGGTGCAGGGGAGGTGGTGTTGGCATAAACCTTTCCATGGGCCTTTTAATTTGGGATGGGTTACCATCTTAAAATAAATAAATAAATAAAACACCCTTGAATTTGCTCACAATTTCTTACTGAGAAACTAAAAAATGCTGCTGTTCCTATAATAAACTCTTTCTTTTTCCATCCAAAGCAGGTGCATGGCATTGCGATATCAACACGGGAGTTGTTCCTCATCAGTCCCCTACCGCTTTTCCAAATGGGAATGAAATACTGTACATTCTAGGCATTTTTTCCTTCGAACTCAGGGTCAGGAGAGTGGCTATGGCCCGGTGGAAGGCATGCCAGTTGTTTTGGAATTCTTGCAGGTGTTTAAAAAGCAAAGGATTCTTTCAGAGCCACATCTGCATTTGTCATATGCCATTTGTGCTAAGGCCTGTGGTGTTTTTGTTTGTGGGTTTGACAGATTGACATGTAATGGTCAGGACCGTTGAGCGGCTGCTCCCAACAAAGTCATTCTGATAGCTGGAGTTCTCTAGAAATCAACTGGCCTGAATTACCCATGATTTTTTCTCTGCCCTTCAAAGGCAAATGCATTGTTCTTATGTTCTTCCAGCTTTTTGTTTACTTTCATTTGTGTGTGTGTGTGTGTGTGTGTTATGTTGTTTTAAATTCTAAGTTAAGATGCAACAAAGACAATAAGATAATGCTATCTAAAAGAAGTTTTCAAAACCAACCAGTCCTTTAAATTTATTGAGAAATGCTTAAATAGATTTGTGGCATTTAAGCAATTATTGGGACCTGATACAATTTAAAAATTAAGAGAACACATCTGTGACAGTGATGAATAAGGGAACTTAGCAGGGGCAAAAAAAATCGCAACGTTAGAACTTTTTAAGATTAAAGAAACTAAAATAAAATTTCCATTCTGAAGTCCATTTCCTTTTTCTTGTCATTTAATGATATTAATGAATTTATATATAAGCATGTGTATTATCAACCATGTTACCACAAAGCTCAGTAAATATGTGTGAAAGCAAACTTCAGTACAGTGTCTTTTGTTGATAAAGTTAAGTCAGAAATCCTTATTAACATTCCCCTTACTTAGGCAGTAGCTCATGGAATTAAGGATTCAGAGCTCATGCTTCAAGTATTAACCTTATAGTGGATGTAAGTGTTTGAATTTTGCCCGAGTGCATTTTCTCCACTCTTGGTATTGAATTCCTCACCCTACGGCCTTATCTGGAAAACAGAATGACAGAGGGAAACCAAGAGTTCAGCAAATACAAAATGTCATAGACATGTTCCTAATCCTGTCTTGGTGCATTTATTCCATCGACCTAAACATTTCCTGGGTACACATTTCCCTTTACCTACATGATACCACTTTTCTGGAAAGGATCCTTCCTCTGGACAAAGAATCTCAGTCTGTCTTGTTGGTGTGCCATCACACCATAAGTCTATGTGCAATCAAGTTTCCATGGAACCCTGAGCTAGAGTAAGGGAAGAGAAAACAAAACTCATTTCAGTTTCAGAACTGGCCAAGTGAACCTAAAAACAGCAAATTGTTGTGGTTTGGGTGAGAGATTATTAAAAAAAAAAATCATCTTTTAAATTTTAGGAAGAAAAAATGGTAGTTGTTTCCCCCTCTTGATGGATTATTTCTGGATATGTAAAAATTTTTAATTTTATATATTCTTTTAAAAACTCTTTGAAATAAGGATTTCTTTCCTGGTCCCTCAATAGAGACTTGAGGTAAAGAAGTAGTTATTTAATTCATTTAGGTCTTCACTGCTGGTAGTCAGGTTGCCAGGTGACAAACAGAAAATAGGCTGACAAGTGAAATTTGAATTTCGGATAAACAACTTTTTTTTTTTTTAATATAGTGGTGCATGGGACATTCTTATATTGGAAAATATTTTTTCTTCATGTGAAATTCAAATTCAACAGGGTGTACTGTTTTTTATTTGACAACCTTATTTGTAGCAGAGTTTGAAAAATAACAAACTCATCATCAGAAGCCTTAATGTTTGATGTTTTTATATTTTTTATTAGGTTTTATATTTCTGGGACTCTTAAGGGTTTTCATTAAGAATTTCTGCTACCTAATTAAAGTAATAGGATTAATGATAAAAGCCATTGTGATAGAGTACTTAGCCACATATACCCAGGTGTTTTCCACTTATTACCTTATTTAATCCTCCAAGGAGGCAAATGATTTACTCCCATTTTACAGATGAGAAAACTGAGACAGACGCATTAAATGCTTTACATTGAGTCAGACAACTAACAAGTAGAACTAGGATTGGAAACCAGCTCTGTCAGATTCCAGAGCTGGGCTCTTTCTGCTCAGTAAGAAGTAGGCTATTAAACCTGAGAGTTTGTTAAAATCACAAATGTTTGTAATCAGTTAATTAGAGCTCATCTTTCGAAGCATCAATCTGCCAGTCAACTCCATCTCTACCTGTCCTCTCTTTCTTGCTCAAAGGAAGCTTCAGTTCCTCATGTTTTCTTAGTATCTCCCCTTGAGGCAAATACTCACGTTATTTTACAATGTTACATTAACAAGAAGAAAAGAAGAAAAATTTAAAATATGGTCACCCTAAGATAATCAGAAATTTGCCACTTGAAAAAAGGGTGTTTTCATTATTACTTAAAAATCAAGCTGGGTGGGGTGGAACATGCCTGTAAATCCAGCAACTCAGGAGGATGAGGCAGGAAAACTGCAAGTCCTAGGCCAGCCTTAACAACTTGGCAAGACCCTATCTCAAAATTAGAAGGGCTGAGGATGTACCTCCGTGGTAGAGCACCCCTAGATTCAATCCCCAGTATCCTCCCCAACAAAATAAATACATTTACATACATATCTATATACACACACAATCTCTGAATGTATTGCTTACTCTCTTTTTCATGTTGCTGCACTTCTAAAATTTAACTCGCTCTCTAAACAACTCAAATCTGAAACATCAGTGGATCCCTTACCCAAATGCGTAAATAGAGACAATTACTGCTTCGATACCTTACCCTTCATTGCCTTAACTAGGTCACAGCACATAAAGTGCTGAATTTTAGGCACTTCTCCCCCTCCAAATGCTTCAATCCTGGTTTACCTTCGCCTGTGGAGCCCTATGTGATGTAAATGCTATTATATAATGACGCGCCTCCCCCTAGTCCCTTTCATCATCCTTTGATTTGACTTGGAAGGTGATTACATAGCTTCATTTATTTCTCTGAATGCATAGGTTTCATGGTCATTAAAATAATCACAGACTCATCAGTTCTCCCCATGCTTAAATAAGATCAATACAAACCAGAACAAGAGGTGTCTTCACTCCTCTATTCGCCAAGATTGCTTTTTCCTTCTCTCTTTTCCTCCCTCTGTCTCTCTGCTTCTCTAATCCTTCCCCTTCTTTCCACCCATGAATCTGGCTTATTTAGGAATACGACAATTCCTTAAATACTTCTTTTAGTAGTGAATCATAACATTTATTCAAGCTCTTATCCAAGACCGGGTGAAGTGTGCATCTTCTACATGCTGTTCAGAGGCAGCTGTAGCAGATTTGGAGTACTGGAGCAAAAAAAAAAAAAAAAAAAAAACCGCTTGCTGGCCCTGTCTTACAAACCAATTCAGCAAGGAAATGGTTAATAGGATGAGTAAAGGCTATTTTTAAGTCTGGCTCCCCTCTCTGATACACTCTTGAAAATTCACCCTGAACTGCAGAAATCCTAAATTGCACTGCCCTGCACCCCACTGAAACTCTTCAGTCTGCTGTAAGTAAGCCTCAGCATGGGCAAGATTGGGGGTGAACAGCTGGAGGAGGGGCTCAAGCCCTGGGCTTTTGTAATGGAGGGGCGAAACACTGAGATCCTGCGGAGAAGGAACACAGAAACCCTCAAGGCACAGAGAAATAGACCCAGACAAAAGCCCCGTTACATGGTTGCAAATCACCCCACTGCTGTTATTTTATTTACTGTGGTCTGCAGGAGGATTGTTTTCTCTTTGCAAAATTTTTAAGCTTCATGGGCTTTTCTCCTCCACAACAGTGGTCACTTATACCACAGTGCCACATAGAGACAGTCTTCACCTTCAGCTTTCTTAAGGAAAGGGGGAAAATCCTGCCTGGTCAGGATGCAATAGGCAGAGAATGAAATCGATGCATTTCCAGTCTTCCAGTTTCTTTTCCAGGGATACAAGATTGAAGTCTGGTGCATTTTAAGTAATGACTCCCATTAGTTCTATCCATGTGGTTTAGTTCTGTTTCTCTAGCTTCATTTGATTTTTTTTTTTTTCCTTTAAAGATGACACTGACACTCATCCTTTTGGACTTACATTATGTAGACGTGAGATGGAAAGAAAAAGCAACAAAAGTTGTATTTGAATCAATTTCGGATGCATAAATGCATGAGCATTCTTCTACAGTTAAAAGATTTTTTTTTCAGTTACAAAACTGATAGAAATATCATCATATCACTACGGCAAGATATATGCTATGAGTTTGAGGTGTTTTTTTTTTCATGAGAGGATTAAGAAGGGAAGCTAACAAAAAGTTATTTAAAAATCTAAGAGAGAAATACTTATGAGGGCAGGTTCTCCTTAGAAAAGTTTCTTAGGGTATTTGTAAAAAGAGGTGATTGTCTGCAGGGGGTGGGGAGGGAGGGGGAGGAGGGGCAGGAAGGGGGAGAGGAGCAGCTTACTTAGCTTACTCCTCTGTATAAAAATATGAAGCTTGCTTTGGCAATCATTTCTGGGCAACTGAACCAGAGCTAGGAAAGATTTGATGGTGTTCGGGTAGCTGAGGGGAAGTAAAAGTCACTTCACAGAGGACTCTTCTACTTCGCTGGCTTTTTCTTGTCATGACTAGAAAGTGGAAAGAGGAACTTGCAATAAGTGTGCTCAATTTAAGAAAAATAAAAAGAAAGTGAATTTTTTCCTATGACAAATCCATGGAGGTATTTACTAGGTATTTGAGTAGGTAATTAGCACCCAAACCAGGTTTCAGGAAATAGTTCTGGTCACCTCAAATGAAGAATATATAATGAGCTGAAGAGCTTGATTTTCAATGGATGATTTACTCAGGACAATAGCCCAAACAGAACCGGGTAAAGGGTTTACAAATGGAAACTTGAGAAGCAGTGGGCCTCCTTCCCGGGAGCTTAATTCTGGACCCCTTCTCCTGCACCCTGTCTCCTCTTCCACTTCTCCCATCTCTTCTTCCAGGGCCTCCCCACCTCACAGGCACGCACGCATGCTCTCTTGCTTCTCTTAGAAAGTTGAACATAGTCCTTGAGGAATTCTTTATAAAAGAAATATGGGGAGCCTGAAAAAAAAAAAAAGAAGAAGAAGAAGAAGGAAAGAAAGAAAAAGAAAAAGAAACACAGAATAGACTTACTTGCCTGTTGGCATCTAGACCTAAATAGTTCTGGGTTATTTCAGGCTGAAACTTTGGGGACTGCAGTTTAGCTTTACTTTCTGAGGTTCTGTTGTGGAGTCTTTCCTTACTGGAGATTCTTGTACTGGGTGACAAGAAATGTTGAAAAGAGTATCCATTCTTTTCAAAGGCGGTTCCAGAGGAATGACAACACTGGGGACTAAAGATGGCCTTGTGAAAAAAATAAAAAAAAATCATTCAACATTTCTTAATTCACAATGTTACACATTCTCGTTAATTTAAGAAAGATCTCTTCCCTGTAGATGTTGTGGTTTACTGTGTTATAAGCATCAATATTTCCAGTTTAAAAAAAAAATTACCTGTCATAGTAACTCTGGTAACAAAAGAAATAAAAGTAGTTAACTTTCACCTACCGAGCTTCTTGTCATATATTGGTAGATGAATTTTACTTCAGTGTAATAAAAAAAAAACTCTGCTCATCTGACTAAGGTCCCCCACTCACCCCTCATTGCCTTTGCTATATATTGAAAGATAAAAGAAGAAATTTAGACATCATTTTAGAGACTAGGAAACAGGTCCAGAGTTCAAATGATTGGCCAAGGTCATCAGATTTGGGACAAAACACAAGATTTCCTAATTCTTAATTTTGAACTCCTTTACCAGGGCATTAAACCATCTTAATCATCCAGATAGTAATATAAGAGTTTCCTGAGAATACCAGGTTCCACAGAGGCATGCTTTCTGTCATTAAGTGCTCCAGCAAACTGTTAATTAAGATTGTTTTGAGCTGTTTACCAATTTAGGAGATGTCAGATACTTCTCTTGGATTCTGTTAGCCTCTTGGGATGGCAGAAAATTCTGTTGACTCTGTTGCCTGCGGTTTGACCATCTGTTTTAGATCATGATTATGGCTGCCGTTTAGAAATCCATAACTTGACACTGTTACCAGAATTGTACATTTAAAATGCATTTACTTCTGTGTAGGTCACAAGACCTTACATAATTTCTCCTTAATATCCTAGGATGTCTGCAGAGAGCACTAAATTTTGGACTTGAAGGGTTAAAGGAGTAAAGAGGACCCCCTCCCCGTGTGTGTGTGTGTGTGTGTGTGTGTGTGTGTGTGTGTGTGTGTTTGTGTGTAACCCAGGGGAGCTTACCACTGAGCTACATTCCCAGCTCCAACCCAACCTCTCTTTCTTTTTTTTTGTACTGGAGATTGAACCTAAGGCTGCTTTACCACTAAGCTACACCCCTAGTCCCCGCTAAATTGATGAGGCTGGCCTTGAACTTGCAATCCCCCTGCCTCAGTCTCCTGAGTTACTGGGATTATACCTGTGTGCTACTGCACCCTGCCGAGTTCTCTTTCCCAGGCATTGCAGGAGCTGTGTTGTTAAAGAGGTCTGAGATGGAAAATAAAACACTTCAAGGGTACAATGTGATAATGGAGCACAAGGCAGCCAGGAAGGGTGGGAAGTAGGAGTGGAACCCTAAGGGTTGCCAGTCACCTTTACAAAGTTCCCTCCTGAGACTCACTGGGTGCCTAGCCATGAAACAACTCCATGATACCCAGTGTGCTGAGAACTGTAGAAGAGTTTTAAGAGGCATCCTTTCTTCAGATGAATGTTTGTTTGTTAAAAATAAACTTCACTGTCACACTTTGTACTTTTCAGAGCTAATTATTAGTACCTTAATGTCCCTGATATCCTTTGTCTTTTCAGGCTTTTATACTCCTGGGGGTTAGAAACTTTTCTAAAATAAGGGGTTTACACACCAAAAGTGTATAGAATAGAGCATTACCTGGCACATAATATGTGCCCTGCAAACATCTGCATTTACAGTTGGCCTTACCTGTGGGTTCTGCATCTGTAGATTTCACCAACTGTGGAGCCAGGCACAGTAGCAAACACCGGTAATCCCAGATACTTGGGAGGCTGAGGCAGGAGGATGCACGTTCCAGTCCAGCCTCAACAACTTAGTAAGACCCTCAGCAAATTTTACCAGATCCTCCTTAAAATGAGAGGAAGTGGGGAACAGGTTGGGGCTGAGGCTGAGGGTGTAGCTCTGTGGTAAAGCACTCAGAGCAATTGGGCCTATATCAAAAACATACAGCCATTTGCCCTTGGTTATTATATCCCCTTAACAGTACAGCACAACCAATGTTTACATGGCATGTACACTGCATTTAGGTATTAGAAGTAATCTAGAGATGACTGAAAGTACATAGGAGAATGTGTGTAGCAAATTGTTTTAGTCAGCTTTTTTTTTTTTTTTTTTTTTGCTGTGACCAAAAGACCTGACAAGAACAATATAGAGGAGGAAAAGCTTATTGGGGCGTATGGTTTCAGAGATCTCCGTCCATAGATGGCCAGTTTCATTGCTCTAGCCTTGAGGTGGAAGAGTATGGAGGAGGAAAGGGACTCGGGACATGACAGTGAGGAAGAGTGTGGTCTGTGGTCTGTTTACCAGGGACAAAATATAGAAGTCCCCAAAGGCAGGCTCCCAGTCACCCAACGCCTCCTAGTCACACCCTACCTACCTTCAGGTACCACCCAATTAACCCAAATCAGGCTCAATGCACTGATTGGCTTAAGGCTTTCTTATTCAATCATTTCACCTCTGAACGTTCTTTTTTTAAGGGGGGAGGCATTACCAGGGATTGAACTCAGGGGCATTCAACCACTGACCCACATCCCCAGCCCTATTTTATATTTTATTTAGAGACAGGATCTCACTGAGTTGCTTAACACCAAGCCACTGGGATTACAGGCATGCACCATTGTGCCTGGCTTCACCTCTGAATATTCTTGTAATGTCTCACACATAGGCTTTTGAGGGACACATCATATACAAACCATAACACAAATACTATGCCATTTTATATAAGGGTTTTAAACATCTGTAGATTCTATTATCGGAGGGAATCCTGGAACAAGTCTCCTGTGGATGCGGAGAGACTATTCATTTGATTTTGTATCTTATTGAGCACCATTCTTGTCACTGGAAGCACACTGAAGGTGAGGATTATGGGTCTTGTCCTTAAGGAGTTTGTTGTCACCTAAAGGAAACTCATAGGTAAATTGGTCCTAATAGAGATACATATGTCTGTAAAAGAAGTATGCAGAAGACGATGATGGATCAATTAGGAGGGACAGACAGACTCCATGGACTTTGATTTCCGGCCTCCCAATCATTGGGGATCTATTTTTCAAAAAACTCCTCAAAAAAAGCAAAAAGAAACTCTTCAATCTATACCTAGGCTTAAGGTGTTTGCTCAATCAAATCAGACCAGAGGAAAGTTCTGGGAAAGACTGCAGAAGAGTTGATGTTAGAGTTGAATGAATGAAGGGTACCTCAGGCTGAGGGGAAACTGCTCTGTGACAAGGAAGGGAGAGTTGCTCCTGTCAGGAGGCACAGTCTGCCCAGATGAAGGCCTAGTGGGAAGGGATAGGTAGGTGTGCAGGTAGGTGACCACAGCTTCATTTCCCCAACAGGACACTTTTGAGAGGGAAAGAGAGTGTTTGTTAAGAACAGGGAAGAAGTGGCCTGTGAGCACCCTTGGAGATCCTGAGGGTCCTTTAGGAGGGTGAGATTTGAGGATTGTCCCTGGGGCAGATGGGTGATAGGATCAGATCTGGGTCTTAAAGTTCTTCCTGTTGTTTTTGACTCTGGAACACTATTCTTTCCAGGTGAGATGAGCCAGTTTTACAGAATGGTTCATTTTTTCTATAACTTCTTTGAATATGTCATTTAGCTTTAATCTTATTAAGGATCCTAGATGCAATGCTGACAATACACTTAGCAATTAAAATCAGACAGAAGTAAAGGCAGCGGTCTGAGGAATACTAAAATACAAACAACTATTGTGGTGATAAATATCCATAAACTCCTGTTAAACAAGGTATTTTCACTTTTCAATCTTTTTCATCAATGAACTTTATAGCCTATCATGAGAGAATGAGGAACTGTTTAGCTACTCTCAACTAAGACAAACTCTAGCACCTTCTTTTTAGTTAACTTCTTTTTTATTACCAGTGCTAATAACTGGTTCTGGAATGACATCATTTCATTTATATTCATTTATATAACAATTCATTCATTATTGAGCATGCACAACCTATTGGCAGAGTGCTTTACAAACAGTTATTGTCTTATATCATTCCCATGAGATTGGTAATATTTTTACCATTTTTCAGGTGAGGAAACAGATTCAAAGAAGGTAGAGAATCTTTTTTTTTTTTTTTTATTAGGGATTGAACTCAGGGGCACTCGGCCACTGAGCCACATCCCCAGTCACATTTTGTGTTTTGTTTAGAGACAAGGTCTCACTGAGTTGCAAAGTGCCTTGTTCAGTTGCTGAAGCTGGCTTTGAACTTGTGGTCCTGCTGTCTTAGTCTCCCAAGCCACTGGGAATACTGGCCACCCTGCACAGTTCAGGTTTTTTTCATCACAAAATGTCTTTAGTGCCTCACGTCACATTAAATAGGGTATGTTTGCAGTATGTTCTGCCTCTAATCATGGGTTCTAAATAGTCTCATGACCACTGGATGAGTTGCTTTATTTGCAGCGTTATCATGTAGGCTTCATCACATATAGGTGAAAGTGCTTTGAAAAATGCCAGATAGCTGGGCATGGTGGCACATGCTTGTAATCCCAGTGACTCAGGAGGCTGAGGGACACAGGTTCAAAGCCAATCTTAGCAAATTGGCCAGGCCGTACGCAACTTAGTGAGGTCCTGTCTCAAAATAAAAAATAAAAGGCTGAGAATGTGGCACAGTGGTTAACTGCCCCCTAGGTTCAATACTGGTACCCCTTCCCCCAACAAAAAAAGAAAAAATGTAAAATAATATACAGGAAGCCCTGGGTTCAATTACCAGCAGTGCAAACTATATATGTGTGTGTATATATTACGTATATATAGTAAGATGATATACACATGAGAAAAATTATTTATTTCCCAGAACTTTTTTATAAATATATGTGGCCAGTGACAAAATGCCCTGATCCATGATGGGCTCCATTTCTGAGGCTTGGAATCTTAAAAACACAAACAACTATTGAAGTGATAAATAACCGTAAACTTCTGTTAAAAAAGATCTTTTCACTCTTCAATCTTTTTCATCCTTGAACTTTAAAGCCTATCATGAGAGAATGAGAAACGGTCTAGCTACTGTCAACTAAGACGAACTGCTATAGTACCTTCTTTTTAGTCACCACAAACAAACAAACAAACAAAACACTTATTTCTGGAAATTATAAAAGAGACAGAAGGAAAGGAAGGAGGAAGAATAGGGAAAAAAATAAGGAAAAACTTTGTTTTTATGGATGGCTTCCTTTGGAGTGGTGTAGTTTCAATTAGTTAGTTTAGCTCGTTTGTGGTCTAACTAAGCTATAGTGATGGAGTAGGCGTTATATAAGAGAAGTCAACTAGAATCTGAGTGGCAGAGTCTCTGGGAGGATATTTTGGGGGTAGTGGGATCCTACTAACATCCTTTTTGTTTGTTTGGGTACCATGGATTGAACTCAGGGGCACTCCCCCTCTGAGCCACATCCCCAGCCCTATTTTGTATTTTACTTAGAGATAGGGTCTCACTGAGTTGCTTAGTCCCTCACTTTTGCTGAGGCTGGCTTTGAACTTTCGATCCTCTTGCCTCAGCCTCCCAAGCCACTGATATTACAGGCATGAGCCATAGCCCCTGGCTCTCTTTAACATCCTATAAATTCTGAGGAGCTGCCTTTTTCTCCCCCCTCCGGTACTGGAGATTGAACCCAGGGCTCTTGCAACCTCGACAAGCACTCTACCGTGGCGGTTCCTCCCCAGCTCAGGAGCTGTCTTTTTAGGTCTGTCCATTAAAGAGATATTGACCTTCTGGAGGCATCTGGGCATCATTTTTCCTGCCATGGGAGGGAGGCTAAACTGAGAGCAGGAAAAGTCTACTTAAAAAGAGTTGCCTTTGGAGGAGGCTGTGAAATGTAGGATTGGTGGTAAAAGATCACTTAACCTAGTGGGAGTCTGTAGCCTTCCAAACAGGGTCAGTGT
Organism: Ictidomys tridecemlineatus; assembly: GCF_052094955.1. Taxonomy (NCBI): domain Eukaryota; kingdom Metazoa; phylum Chordata; class Mammalia; order Rodentia; family Sciuridae; genus Ictidomys; species Ictidomys tridecemlineatus. The sequence continues at coordinate 125,579,358 of NC_135479.1, forward strand.
CATGTGACCTTCCAACCTAAGTCTTCAATTCACAGTTTTAAACTCTGGCATGGTTTCCTTCCCAAGAAAAGCATAAGCGTTATGGAAAGAAAGGAAAAAAAGAATCAAAATCATCTGAAACGTCCCGGTTAACAGTCATCTTTTAGAACTAAAAAAAAGGAAGACTCCATCTTAGAAAAGTTTAAATAGAAAGGAAGGAGACTCACTTTGCATAATAAATAGTATGATGACTATTCACAAGACCAAGTGAGAAAATAATTATTGAACATTTGTCTTCTTAAAAACATCCCCCTCTATTTTTAAGAAGACCCCCAAATCTCTCATGGTTTCCAATGAAGATTCAAGCTCCCTCCTGTGAGATCTGACAGGCTGAATGGGCAGCTGGTGATGCAGGGAGGGGCTTGGCCTGAAATCACCTGCCCTCGCCTCCAATTCCATCCCTTTTACTTCCTGGCTCTCTGGTGCTGGGGAAGTTACTGATTCTCCTTGAGCCTCAGTATCTCTATCTAGGATGTGAGAATATTACTGCCTATTAATTGGGACTGAGTGAGATTCCAATGGGAATCAAAGATGCAAAATCACGGAAATAACACTTTAGTGAATTAATCATTGTTAATTCCTTTTCTTTCACTCCTTATTTACTACAGCCCCCACATGCTTTTAGTCGATTTTTTTTTTTTAAAGAGAGAGTGAGAGAGAGAGGGGGACAGAGAGAGAGAGAGAATTTTAACATTTATTTATTCTTAGTTCTTGGCGGACACAACATCTTTGTTGGTATGTGGTGCTGCTGAGGATCGAACCCGGGCCGCACGCATGCTAGGCGAGCGCGCTACCGCTTGAGCCACATCCCCAGCCCCCTTTAGTCGATTTTTCTAAAGAGCAACCAATAGGAAAACATTTACATTTCAGGTTTGCAGAGCTAAATCTTTGAAACTTCTCCCATTTCAGGATCAAAGGCCAAAGGTAGAAGTTTCAGAACGAGTATTCATTAACTTATAAACCTCTTACATTTGGCAATATTTCTTTCAAGTACTTATAAAACTATTCATTTGGCATTTATTATGTGCCAACAACTAGTTTTAAAAGACTCACATTGATTTTTTGACTTAGTTCTCAAACAGCCTAAAGGGAAGGACCTCTATTCCCATTTTAGAGGGGAGAAAGCTAAGGCTGGAGCTCTTCAACACTGTGCAGCCTCCTTGGAGCCCGACACGTGGTAAATACTCAATACCTGATTGAGGACTGAATGAATGAATCGGTCTGCTGCATTTGTAAATCACTTTCAATTTGCACATCTTTTCACAGACCGCATCTTGTTTGATCCTTCCTTCAGACAAGCAAATCATTCTTTCCATCTTCTCTTCCAAACTGGAAGGGACCTTATTGCCCTTAGTTAGATAGAACTACGTGCCTTAAAATATTAATGGTTTGTGAACAGGGGAAGAAGTGTTTACCAGCTCATGACTGCTAAAGCCTTCCAAAGGCAGGAGGGAGAAATTGGCAGGAGCAGGCCCAATTCTAAATCACCCAATGCCGCTTCTTACTATGCCATATTCCTTGCTAAGAGTGAAAAGCCAAATGACAAGACAAAAGATAAAAGTCCGTTTTGATGTTAAAATCTGCCTTGATGTCCTCTTAATCTTGTCACCAATCATTTAAATTAATTCGATACAATTACCTTAATAGTGGATGCAAATTATAAACAGACTAATCACCTGAGTACAAATCGTAGAAATTAAACAAATTAAAAGTGCTTCACTCAAAGGTTTTTGTTTTTTTCTTTTCCTTCTCCCTTCTCTTCTTCTTCTTCTTCCTCTCCTTCTGTGTCTCTTCCTGAACACAGGCAGCCAGAGAGATTCAGGCCCCCAGATTTCTCTCTGCAGAGTGTACTTTACCTTTTGGATGGGACTTTAAAGACTTTAAACAGCTTGAGACTTATAGTTTGCCACAGGAGCATGTAGCAAATTCCTGTTTCTACTTTTTGAACCAGGAGCTGGAGTATAAGAGCCCCGCGCAGGAAGTCGCAGGTGGTGGGAAAGGGGAAACAAGGTCATTTTCAACCATGTACATTGAGGTTGTACCTTTAAAGTCAATTCTAAATTTAATTGAAAGCCGAGGGCAGAGAAGCCAAGATCGGAGCAATGTGGTGATTTATTCTGAAGCCTGTAAGAAGTCATGCAGCTGAATGTGGGATGAGCCGGGGCTTTAATAAAAATGGCACTGGGAAAGCCAGCGGGAAGAGGCACAAGAATGGAACTGGGTTAGATGAAGGATCTCCAGGCCTGAAAGGGAGCGGGGGTCTGAGAGAGCAGTGTTTGCCCAAACTCTGCTGTTTTTTACCATGATGGATGCACATAAGTAATCCACATCAAAGGGAGAAACCAAGATCAGACAGAAGCCACCAAGATTCTTTAGGCAGTGAATTTTGCATGAAATCATTAAGGTGTCCAAATTGCAGAAAAACTATGGAATGAACGGCAACGAAAACTAGTCTAATATTTTTAGCTGAAATTGAGCTGAAGAAAAATGACACGTTCCTTTATTAAAGCACTACAGGACTTGACAGCAAAGCTCCCACACATTTCTATGGGTGTTATTCTCTACTAAATGATATTGGACCCTTTCTGCAGGAAATCCATAACATGTTCTTAGAATCACATCTTCTCTGTTGACAAATGGTTTAGGAATGATTCTTTCCAAGTTAAAAAAAAAAAAAAAAAAGAGCAGAAGGCTTTCAGCAGATATTATATGAGAAGGAGAATTGGGCTAGAACTTGCATCTCCCAGGTTCTAAGCTCCCTGGTCTAAGGGACAGCCTGGTTATCCTTGTAAGGTAGGGACCATGTGATCTGCCCCTGAGGTCTAATTTTTGTAGATTGTTTTCTCTAGATCAACTTCACATTGTATTTGACACCACTATCACTCATAAGTTTAAACTTATTACAAACATATTACACGTTCATTATAGAAAACTCAGCAAGTGCAAAGAAAATCAAGAGTAACTTAAGTACCACTTGGAATCTCTCTACCCAGAGATAACTACAGCAAATATTTTGGCTAACGTCCCTCTTATTAAGATAACATTCAAAGGATCAGTAACGTTTTGCCTTAGAGAAACAGGCAATTGCTTCCTATTAAAGAATAATTATCACTTTCAGAATTTGGGATGTGGTAATGGTGACGAAACTTTTAAAAATATTTATAGATTTGTGTGGGTCTCCCTTAATGCCATTCCTTCTCATTCTTTTCCTGCTTCGTGGTATTAAATTTGTACTGTCACAGAAAAAACCACCTACAAGGGTCTCTTTGGATTCTGTGATTCAGGTGCCTATGACCAGAGCTGTTCATCTATACCAAGTTTCAGATGATTTCCTAGAGCAGTTTAAATGTTTATTTGTGTGTGTATCTGTGCAAATGTCTCTTTTTCCTGGTATATGGCTAAGGGCTAGAGAAGAATAATAGAAACCTAAAATTTTAATTTGGATTGCTCAAACTATGAATGAAATTTCTTATAATTATTTCCTTTATTCTTGCTACAATATTTTGTAATAAATGAAAATAGTAAGAAAAAAAGGTATCAGTGGGAGGGGTGGATGAGGAAGGAATGGGCACGTGCCAACCATTTAAGAACAAGCAGTTCTATGTATGATAGGCTTCCAGCTTCTTAAGTTCAAAATACTCACCACAGGATCTGGGGGTGTATCTCAGTGGTAGGGAGCTTTACATAGCATAAAGGAGGTCCTGCTTTTGATCCGCAGCACCACTAAACACCTCCACCACAAAAACCTCAGAACAATATGCTTTTTGCATTAAAGTTTTCTGGATTCCAGGGAAAGACCTGGGTTCTAAACCCATTATTTCCTGTGGCTTTGTTTCCCTGAGCCCCAGTCTCCTCATCTAAATAGGATCATAATACTGCCCTTACAGCTAGGCGCCGTGACGCATGCCTATAATCTCAGAGGCTAGAGAGGCTGAGGTGTGAGGGTCGAGGGTTCAAAGCCAGCCTCAGTAATGGTGAGGTGCAAAACAACTCAGTGAGACCTTGTCTTTCAATAAAATACAAAATAGGACTGGGGATGTGATTCAATGGTCAAGTGCCCCTGAATTCAATCCCCGGTGCTAAAAAAAAAAAAAAAAAATACTGCTCTTACCTAATTAATTTTATGGATGTAAAAGGAAGTGTCAAGTGAGGCAATTATGCAGACAGTGCTATTTGGGGATTCTAAGAATTTGTGTTTCATAACTGTTTAACAATCAGCATCACCTTGATTAACCATAGAACTTGAAAAGGTGTTTAGGGGATTTGCTCAAGATAAAGTTGGTTCTGAAAGCAACTTATAGTACTTAAGTTGCTTTCAGAGAGTCAGGGTCAAGCCATGGAAATTTGGGCACAAACTTTTGAGGCAGATATTAGAGTATCTGAGAGGACGTGGACAATTAAGCTTAAGAAGCCTCAATTTCCTGTTCTGTAAATTGGTGATGGTAAGACATAACAATTAGGAATAATGTCTATAAGTCACCAAGCACAGAGTTAGCCACAAAATAAGCACTCAGTCTTTGTGTGTGTGTGTGTGTGTGTGTGTGTGTGTGTGTGTGTGTATGTGTGTGTATGTGGAGGGTACCAGGGATTGAACTCAGGGGCACTCAACCACTGAGCCACATCCCCAGCCCTATTTTGTACCTTATTTAGAGATAGGGTCTCATTGAGTTGCTTAGCGCCTAGCTTTTTGCTGAGGCTGCCTTTGAACTCTCGATCCTCCTACCTCAGCCTCTTGAGCCACTGGGATTATAGGTATGCATCACCAAGCCCAGCTAGCACTCAGTCTTAAGGAGGCTATTATTGTTAAACATCGTCAACTTTAAAAATCAAATCTTTTCTGTTTTTTCTCAGTTCCCCAGTTCATGTATATAAAATACAAGGAAGCTGGACACAGTGGCATGAGTCTACAGTCCCAGATACTCAGGAGGCTGAGGAAGGAGGATCACTTGAGGCCGTGGGCTTGAGGCCAGCCTGGGACACATAGGAGACCCTATCTACAAAATTAAACCTAAAGCAATTTTAAAACTTCAAGGACATGTTGCCTGGAAGTTCCCACACATTGTTCTTCCGGTCCTTGGTGAAACTTTCTCATTTTGTACTCTAGGAACAAGGCCAATACCATTGTCTTCTAAGAGATTCTGTTAGCTGACGACTCGTTTTGAAAAGGTACTTAACAAACACAAGTCAAGATAAAATTGAGTTTTACCAGTAAAGTGGGACTTCTATAAACTATCAGCCTGGTGATAAGGCTGCGGAAAATAAAGGCTTTGTGCCAAACCCTACCAGAGGAAATATGCACATAGTCAAAAGATTTCTGTCAGCATATTATACTTCTGGTTGTTTTTCTTAGCAACCAGAAGTTGGTCACTAATTATGCATTGCCCAGTCCTGAAGTCACAAGAAGCTGAAGGATAGTGGTATATAAATTGGAACCCTAGTGACACCGTTCACTGGCTGAGTGACCTATAGCAAGCTGCTATACCTCCCTGATGATCAATTTTCACATTTGTGGTTGGTTTAAACCAAGTGCTTGATAGAAGAACTGAGAAAATGAACTGAAGGGCCTGAGTCTAGAATACAATAGTGCTCAGAAAATGGTAATTGGGTTTGTTACTAGTAAGGATGAGATGACGTCTTCATCTTCTAAGAGTGCTCAGCATAGCAGCAGAGGAAAATGTACAGGAATAAAGTCCTCAGTGGGCTTTGGTGTCACATAGGAGGAGCTGACAAAGCCAATATGAAGCAAGTGAGAGACTCCAAAGAAAAAATGTTTGAGGCTCACCTTGAAAAATGACTGGAAATTAACCTAGAGGGATGGTGAAAATGAGGTCCAGCACAGGAGGAAGCGTGAGTCAGACATTTGGTTATGAAAGGGTGCAGCCTGGGCAGGGACTTGTCCTGTCTTGAGCATGGCACTGTCAGGTGGTGAGGCGGGAAAGGGAGGCGATGAGGTGATAGGACTGAATGGCTTTGTGCACCCAAATACGACTGCTCTCTTCCTTCCTTCCAATTGCACTGGGGATTAAACCCAGGGGCTCTTTACCATTAACCTATGTCCCCAGTCTTTTTCAATTTTTATTTTGAGACATTTTGAAATAGGGTTTCATGAAGTTGCTGAGACTGGCCTCAAACTTGGCAATCCTTCTGCCACTGGATCTGGCTACCACTGGTGTGTGTGTGTGTGTGTGTGTGTGTGTGTGTGTATGCTGGGAATGGAACTCAGGGCTTCATATATTCTAAGCAGATGCTCAGCACTGAGCTACATCCTCAGCCCAGTCTTGGTTTCCTGAGCAAGAGACCACAGTGAATTCCTGTGCATCCTTCACTGGCCCCCCCCACCAATGAGGACCCAGGGACTGACCTGTCTCAGACAACATCAGTGAGCTTCCTTGCCTTCAGCTGCCCATGGGGACGCAGGGAAGACATCAAAAGGAAGAACACTGAGATCAAGGCATTTATTAACTCTGCAGAAGATTACGGCAGTTCTTCTGAATCACAGCTCTGAATCCTTGGGATAGGGGAGCACTCCCTCTCCTTGTGGCTTCCAAAAGAGAGGTGATAAGTGAGCCTTATTGATACTAACACCAATGAGGTTCTTTTAGAAGCCATCTCCAGTGATCCTGTGTGGGGGACCAAATGTTTCCTGCAAGCTCCTAATATGTAACTTCAATAAATAAATAATAAAAGCCATGTGATTTTGGTGGAGGGCTAGGGGGAAAGAATAGGCACTAACACTATAAGATATGAAGTTCCAGGACTTATGGTCTATATAAAGAACAATGGTTTGTCCACTCCCTAATGCTGCTAGTCTGGAACCAGCTGGAGACACCGCATGCTTCTCAGCTTCGTCTCTGAGTGTCATGGCTCATGATTGAAGAGCATTCTCAGGAAACGTTGCCCCTCATCTCTGGGTAGATTGAACTTAAGGGGAAGGCCTTGAAATAAGCTCTATCACCATGGGATCATTCATTCTTTTTTCTTTTTTTTTAAAGATTGCTGGAATTTGAATCCAAGGTCTCATGCATGACACTCAAGCACTGTACCACTGAGCTACTGCCCTCACCACAGGATAGTTCCTGTTCAGATGGCTGCAGAGAATAGAAAAGAGCTCAATATGGCTGCGGGTGACAGATACAGTGTATATGCAAAGAAAATTTTCCTTTTCCATGTCTGTTTTTCCTTTTCCAGGAACCAACCAAGTTTCTATTCTCCATCTCTACTCTTTACCTTACCCCAGGTACAATGGAACGGGATACTCTCTCTCTCTCCTCTTCCCACTTCTGATCATTCTGTGGTCTGGGAAGCCTAGCTTTCTTCAGGGAGGTTGAATTTTGAAACTTAGCTTTAATTATGTAATAAAAACATGTTTCCTGTTTCAGGAGTTTTAAACAACAGTGAAGAGGAGGGAGAGATGGGGTGAGGATGTGAGGGAGAGAAGACTAAGTGACTTGTACAGAGCAGTAATTACACTGGAGAGTAGATGAGCATTCTCAGACACTGCAGGCAGAGCCCAAAGCATCTCCTTCAATAATCATTTAGCATTGAGAGCTGGGTATGCAGGGCACTGCTGGGCTTTAGCCTCTACAAAGTGGTATGGAGGCGGACAGTGTGGGCAGAGGTGTGACTTGAAATATGTTAGTAGATGAAGGAAGTGATATGGCAGTTTACAAGACAGAGAGATGAGATAATGTTGCAAGAACTGGGCCTTTGAAACAGTATTTGGATTGTCTTAGAGATGGGAGCCCTATGTGGTGATGCATGCATATAATCCCAATGGTTTGGGAGACTGAGGTAGGAGAATCTTGAGTTCAAAGTCAACCTCAGCAATGGCAAGTGAGACCCTGTTTGTAAATAAAATAGTGGGCTGGGGATGTGGCTCAGTGGTTGAGTCTCCCTGAGTTCAATCCCCGATACCAAAAAAAAAAAAAAAAAAAAAAAAAAAAGAAAGAAAAGAAAAAGAGATGGGTAGACATGCTGGCCACATGGAGTATACATGTAATCCTAGCAGCTCAGGAGGCTGATGCAGGAGGATTGTGAGTTCAAAACCAGCCTCAGCAACTTAGTGAGACCTTAAGCAACTTAGTAAGATCCTGTCTCAAAAAAAAAAAAAAAAATTAAACAGGGCTGGAATAGGGCTCACTGGTTAAGTGCCCCTTGGTTCAATCCCTTGTATAAAGGAAAAATAAATAAATAAACATGGGTAGACATGAATTCCATCCCTCTAATGAGGTTTTCATGGCACCTGTTTCCCATCCCTACCACTTTCTTTTCCTGGCTTTCCAAAAGCTATGAATCTGCTTCATTGTACATGGAAAAAAAAGTGTCAAATATTTGATGAATGAGTATCACACAGATAAAATTTAACCAGGGCAGGTCTTGGGGTGAATGGTGTCTGGAAGTAATTGCATATTTTGCATTGATTATCTTCAACACTTCAGCTATCCTGGCTATAAACAAATATTTTCTTCTAATTACAGAATTTACTTTGGTTGTAAAAAAAAAAAAATTCAAGGGGAGAATGTGGCTCAGTGGCAGTATTCGAGCTTGGAATGTGTGAGGCCTTGGGTTTGATCCCCCCCCCAGTACTGCCAAATTAAAAAAAAAAAAAACAAGCATTATAGCTACAACAGATATTCCCTTTGAGATCACCACCCCTAAGTCCCTATTTGTTCTAGAAATACATTGTTCGCTGTGTGGGTCTGTGGTTACATAATATCATATTGTGTGTTCATTTTATAGTCTGTGTTAGTGGCTCAATATATCTAGGATCTCATTGGAGTTGCTCCATGCAGATCTATCCTCATTCTTTTTAATTTCTGCCTCCTATTTGTTTGTAGAAATAGTTTTAGAAACATTTTTCATAGCTCTTTCTGGAACTTTCCTAATGACAAGAATCAACTAGAAACATTCATTCCCAGCCCCCATGAGAATCTGATTCTATAGGACTGAAGAGGGGATTGGAGAAGTTATTTTCAACCAATGTCTCGGGATTTTTATAATTCAGCAAAGTGTGAAAACACTATCAAAGTTTACTTAATCATTTCCATATCAAAGGTCATTTCAACAGTATTTTTTTTTTAATCACAAATGCTGCAGGGCACACCTTAGTATATCTTTCTCCGTGCACATATATATTTTTTCTGAGATTGATACTGAGAAATGTAATTGATGGGTCATGTGATATTTTAATGTTATATTAGGTATTGCCAAACTGCCTCCTAAGGAAGCCAGAGCAATGTAAAGTCCCATCAATATTTATACTTTTTATATTAGAGAGAAGTTTCATCCAACCATTACCTCATTCTATCATCATATTTTACCAGAAATTTTAATCCCATCCTACATTCTACCTCTTCTATGTTTTTTGTTGTTGTTGTTGTTGTTGGTACTGGGGATTAAACTCAGGGATGCTTAACCCCTAAGCCACATTTCCAGCCATTTTAAAAATTGTTTACTTTGAGATAGAGTCTCACAAAGTTGCTTAGGGCCTGGATACGTGGTGGCCTGGAGCTTGTGATTCTCCTGCCTCAGTCTCCTGAGTCACTGGTATTATAGGCTTGCACCACCATGCCTGTCTTTCCTGATATGTTCTTTGCTATTCTATTTAAGGGAACTAAAGCTTAACCCAGAAACTCAAGACTAGAATCTGAGAGGCTTCTAAGATTTCTTTCACTTCTCACTCCCCTGCAGTATTTGATCACAAGATTTAGCAATGTCACCACTTTAATATCTATATACTCCTGCATGTCTCCCACTACCATCTAATTCAATTATTATTTTTTTCATCTTATACAATAGAATAAACTCCTTCTGGATCTCTCTACTCTTCCTGTCATTGCCCCCTAAAATTTACACATATCAATTATATATAATGATATCAGCTCATTGATTTCAACTTTCAGTGCCTACCAATTATTATAAGAATCAAATTTAGGCAAGTATTTGCAAAGAAGGTAAACCCAACCCCCTTTTGCCCAGTTCACCCAAGCCCTGTTTGATAGAAATGTTATCTACCAAAAATTATTTGAAGGATATACAGACCATCCAGTTTTCTAGTTAATCTAGATTTAACTCATTAAAAAATCTACAAGAAATACTTGGTCACTATTATTGTGACTCTCTATAAAATTGCTTTCCATAGTTATTATTTGATTTGTGTGTCATGTCCAAGTCTTCCTTCTGAGAAGCACTGTAAAAAAAACTCTAGACTCCCCATATCTAGGACAGTGCTTTCCTTACATAAGTATTATCATATATATGTATAGATAGCTACCCACACATACATCACATTGAAACTGTAGGGGAAAATTCAAACCTAACCACCTACCCAACATGACTTTTCTAGTTTATTTTTATCTGCTATACATCAGGTAGACCCAGACCTACTGACTTCCCTGCATGAACGAAGCACTTCTCTAATGCAGGGCATATGTCTTCTTCCTTCTACAAATAGAAAATCACCTAATAGAAAATGTGAAACCTAGCTGGGTGCAGTGACACATGCCTGTAATCCCAGTGGGCCTGGAGGCTGAGGCAGGAGGATTGCAAGTTCAAAGCCAGCCTCAGCAACTTAGTGGGGCCTCAGCAACTTAGCAAGACTCTGTCTCAAAAGTAAAAAGGGCTGGGGATGGGGTTGAGTAGTTAAGCACCTCAGGATTCAATCCCTGGTATCAAAAAAAAAAAAAAAAGAAAAGAAAAGAAAATGTGTGTAGAACCATGGGCTAGGAGCAGTAGAGCCTTTGCCGGCCATGAACAAAGTTCTGGGTTCGATCCCTAGTTTCAGTATATCTTTTAACAACACTGCCTCTTTCTAAGAAAGACTCAAAACCCTTGGAAAACAAATCATGCCACAAAAGGACCTTTATGTGTCTTTCTCTGTCTCCTGTGTTTTTTTTTTTTTTTTTTTTTGCAGTTGTGGGGAGTGAACCCAGGACCTTGAGCACAATGGGAATGGGCAAGTGCTTACCACTGTTCTACATCCCTAGACCTAATTTATTTATTTATTTATTTATTTATTTAAAAAAAATTTTTTTTAATATTTATTTTTTAGTTATCGGCGGACACAACATCTTTGTTTGTATGTGGTGCTGAGGATCGAACCCGGGCCGCACGCATGCCAGGCAAGTGCACTACCGCTTGAGCCACATCCCCAGCCCCCTAATTTATTTTTAATACATCAAGAACATATACAAGCCAGGTGTGGTGGCACACACTTGTAATCCCAGCGGCTTAGAAGGCTGAGGCAGGAGGATCACAAGTTCAAAGCAGTTTCAGTAACTTAGCACAGCCCTAAGCAACTCAGTGAGATCTTGTCTCTAAATACAATGCAAAACAGGGCTGGGCTGTGGCTCAGTGGTTAGGTGCTCCTGGGTTCAATCTCTGGTACCACACACATACACAAAGAGTATACACATCGCTGGTCATGATGACGTATGCCTATAGCACCAGCAACTTGGGAGGCTCAGGCAGGAGGACTGCAAATACAAGGCTAGCCTTGGCAACTCAGTGAGACTCTGTCAAAATTTAAAAAGGGGCTGGGGCTGTAGCTCAGTGTTAAAGCACTCTGGCTTCAATCCCCAATACCAAAAAAAAAAAAAAAATCCCAAAAAATTAAAATCCATAGATTTTGAGCATCAAAGAAGTCAGCAAACATTTTCTATGATAAGGAGAAATGGTATCTTTTGAAAAGTCAGAGAACTTAGTTTTTGTCCTTGTATGAGATAAATAACTTCATATGTGTTTTAAAAAAGGACCCATCACAACCAGTACAATAGAATGAGGAACAATTGGGTACCGAAAGTACAACTCTTCACTGGAGCCTAATAGATGTCCCATGGGTATGGTCAAAGGCAGAATGGAACTAGCAGTTTTGACTGGACACACTTCTGGGGAGGAGATGGGGAGGAAGGGCAGAGGAGGGCTGGCGCCTGCTGGCTGCAGAGGCCTCATTCTTGACTGGGTTAGGCTCCCCAGGAGGGCTTCATTAACCTCCAAGGAGTCCTGTTCAGGAATTCTCTGGTTTTCCACGTTGATTTTTAATTTGAGGCTTTTCTCAACTCTGGAGCCTGAGTTTCTGTTTCTGTTTATGAGTTGGTGCCAAGTTGTGTTACTTTCATTTTACTGGGCAAATGAGAAAAGATCATTGGTAGACCTGACAGGAAAGAGACATGCTAGCCAATTAGCATATTAATCACTTCAAATAGTTTTCATTTCTCTGTGGTGAGAATATTTAAAATCCTCTCTTTTTGCTGTTTTGAAATATACAATACATTATTAACTATAGTCACTGTGCTATGCATCAGAACGTGAAAACTCATTCCTCCTGCTAACTGCAACTGGGTACCCATTGGTGTCCCCGCTTCCTTCCACCACCACCCTCCTCAGCCTCTTCAACTGACATTCTACTACTACTACTATTCTCCTCCTCCTCCTCCTCCTCCTCCTCCTCCTCCTCCTCCTCCTCCTTCTTCTTTTTGGTACCAGGGATCAAATTCAGGGCGGCTCAACCACTGAGCCACATCCCCAGCCCTATTCTGTATTTTATTTAGAGACAGGGTCTCACTGGGTTGCTTAGTGCCTCACTTTTGCTGAGGCTGGCTTTGAACTCCCGATCCTCCTGCCTCAGCCTCCTGAGCCCCTAATATTACAGGTGTGTGATTCTGTTTTAGATTCCACCCATAAGCAAGATCATGCTGTATTTAACTCCCTATGTTTATCTTTGCTGTTATATTGTATCCCAGAAATGTGTACAGTTTTCAATTGTCCAATAAAATAAAATAAAACTTACAGAAGAGAGCAGGTTAACACCATGCAAAAACCCAAGAATTATCATGTTACCCTTATGGAAGGAGGATTCACAGAAAAGCAATGAGAAATTGGGGTCATCAACCTGCTCTCATCGGAATGGACATGGAGAACCTATAAGAACCTGCTGTACATGTATCCTTGAGGAGTCATGATTTCATGTCAGCGGAACGTCACCATCTGTCACATTCAATTAATGCTTATTTGAATTCCACTGGTTTTGTGATTTGGCTTGCATTTAAATTTACTTTTACTTTATTTATTAAATTGATTCAGACTTTGCCTGTGTATATAAGTTCTGGGTATATAAGAAGTTTTAAATAACATTATCATCGAGAATGTCTAACTTGACACTGCACCTGTGAGAGTCTGCTGTTTTGTTTTGTTTCTCCTTTGAAAGGAGTCTGTACCTTGTTCAGGATTGAGAAACACTGATCCTAACTCTCCCTCCTCTAACAGTTGAGTGTTGGGTGCAAGTACAACTCTGCTCCAATAGCAGAAAAATATTGGCTGCCAGTCTCCTTCCCCGGGCCAATTGAGAGGGTGGATGCCTTGGCCATTTGAAATGAAAGCTGACATTAATTGTCCAATATGAGCAAAAGGCCTTGCACATTAAACCTCATTTAATCCTCATAGCCACCATTGTCCCAATTTAACAGACGGAAATGAACAGGCTCTGAGAGGTTAAGGAAGCCGGCAAGGTCAGATGTAGGTTAGTGCTACAAGGGGATTCCAACCCAAACACGCACAACCAGTTCCCCCATGCCTTTCTTTAATTTTTAGTTTTTTGCTTTATTCTTATATCAAAAATATATATGACTGGAGTTTAAAGCATAAAATGGTTTTGTGCGGTTTGTAAGGAAAGGCAGTGGTCCTCCACCTTCCTATCCCTGTCCCCCTCCCCAGAGGCAATCGCCTTCTTTTATCAGATGCTGCCTTTTCTAGGGCCTCCGTGTTTCTAGAGAACATGCTTGGATTGCTCACCTCTGGATGTTCCGGCTTTAGGTGCTCCTACATGACTTCCCACTGCAGATCAGCAAGTCTGGCTCTTTCGTGGGCCCCCACCACACCCCTCTTCACATGCCACCCTGCCCATCCTCTCTCCTCCCAATATAATGACCTCATAATTTTTGTTTGGTCAGCAACAGGGTTTACAGTGGTTCTTCACAGATGAGTCATATTGCAGAACATGACATTGCTTTCCCTTCCCCCACCCAACTTTTTGTTTTCCCTGATGATCATCTTATTTTCCCCATGTGCTTTGTTTTGTCTTTCTGTATGTGTTTTGTTTCATTTTCTTGCACTCATCCGTTCAGTCTGTACTCTGTGGTATTTTGTCCTCTCTTAAGATGTTCCCCCAATTTTATCCCCTTGAAGCTCCCCTCCAGGGCTTGTGGCTTGTACCACCTTAGACTGGCTGTTCTCAGATTCCCGTTGCCATCCCCCTGGGGGCTCCCATCACCACTCCCCATGTGAAAATCTGCTTCCTATGTCCATGGCTGCTTCTATCTGATTTACTGACTACGTTTGGAGGAGGAGTAAATGCTTTGAAGACTGGTAATTGTGAGAATGTCTTTTTCCCCTCTTTGACCATAATACATGATGAAACTTTGGTTAGGTATACAGTTCCACACTAATAATTATTTTTCTTTAGAATTTTGAGGGTATTATTCCATTGGTTTCTAGCTTCTAGTATTATGATTAAGAAATCTGAGTTGGGCAAGTTTAAGGCCAACCTGAACAACTTAGTGAGACCCTATTTCAAAAAAATTTTTTTTTAAAAGGGGTAGAGGTGGAGCTGGAGCTGGACATATAACTCAGTGGAACATTGTCCCTGGGTTCAATCCCCAGCATCTCTCTCTCTCTCTCTCTCTCTCTCTCTCACACACACACACACACACACACACACACACACACACACACACCAAAAAAGTCTGAATGCCAGGAGCTGTGGCATACAAAAACTAGCTATTCCAGGGACTGAGTTTCAGGAGTTACAAAACCAACCTGGGCAATGTAGCAAGAGCCCCATCTCTAAATAAATAAATAAATAAATAAATAAATAAATAAATAAATAAATAAATAAATAAATAAAATAAGAATGATAAAAATAATTAAAGTAAAAAGAAGAAAATAAGAACCACTCATATTCTCAGTATCCAGGGAGAGCTATCTGTAATTTTTTTGTTATTTCTTCTAATCTTTTTACCTGCGTGTATGTTTATATGTTTGTGTATGTTTTATTTCTGCAAACAAAATTATAGGATACAATGAATACTGTTTCTTTATTTTTTCTTTCTTTCTTTCTTTTTTTTTGTTTCTTAATTATTTTCTACTGACCAATATAAGAGATTTTTCAGGAAAGGCTTTTATGACTGTTCTCAGCTTTCTGTTGGTAAATGTCTCTTGAAATCTAATAACAAGCCTGACTGAATTAGCAAACCAAGGCCTTGAATTTAGAGGTCAAATCCTACCCATGTCCCCACGTCATATTGTGTCCTTTTAAGTTAGTAGGGAAAAGGAAATGTTTGGTAAAAAGAAAATGCCCTTAACCCCACCAAAGAGTTTCAGGAAATGCACTTGGTCACATTTTTAATCTATTATTTTTCACTAGCAATACTGGTAGTTGAAAGTGTTGTAGACCCACTGCAAAAGAGAGATATAATTAATTTGCTATCAAAGGTAATAGGAGGAGACCTTGCTAAACCAACGGTATATGCCATTTTTTTTTTTTTTTTTGGTACCAGGGATTGAACTCAAGGGCACTCGACCACTGAGCCACATTCCCAGCCCTATTTTGTATTGTATTTATATGCACTGAGTGGCTTAGCCAGCCTTGCTTTTGCTGAGGTGGCTTTGAACTTGAGATCTTCCTGCCTGAGCCTTCCAAGCCACTGGGAATACAGACTTGTGCCCCTGTGCCTGGCTTAGATGCCATTTCCATGGACAGAGAGCCCTGCAGGGTCTGCAAAGACTGGCATGGAAGACAGGCACATTTCTTGGGATGGGAGGCAGAGTTTGACTTCTTTCTTTTGTAGAGAATTCTTCTGCTTACATTACCCAAATAAACCCTAAACACCTATCTTACTAATGTGCCAAGAAATCAATGAAACAGGCATTTCAGGTGAAGGAGCCCTGTGTGCATTGGTTGCAGGAAGTATAGCTATCCACTTCAGGGATTTTGGAAAACCGTGCCTTCTAATCCTGGGTGACCAGGACCTGTTCCTTCTCCTGCTTTGCTTCTGCTTTCTCCCAAAGAGTTATTTATTCTTTAAGTAATTGTGTTCCGCCTTCTTCTTACAGATAATTGAATTTGTTAGGTATGTCCCCACTGAGATTGAGGTTTATCGTGAGCAGGTTTATTCATCACGAGGAATAGAGGATGACTGCATTTACTAAAAGTGTCCAAATTACACTGCGATAAGCCTGGCGAGTGGCACACATACCTGTAATCCCAGCAACTCAGGAGGCTGAGGCGGAAGAATCTCAAGTTCAAGACTGATCTGGGAAATTTAGACAGAACCTTTTTCAAAATAAAAAATAAAAAGGACTGAGAGTGTAGCTGGGAGTGGTAGAGCACCCGGGGTTCAATCCCTAGCACTGCACACACACACAAAAAACGTGGTGGTGGCTGGCCTGAGGTCATGTCTGGCATGGGTACTGCAGAGTGGAACATCCTAGTCAGTTGGTGAGGGAACCTGTCAGTGGCCTCTCTCTATGTCATTTGTAGGGGCCCTAATCTTTTTTCTTTTTCTTTTTTCTTTTTTTTTTTTTAAGAGAGAGAGAGAGAGGAGAGAGAGAGAGAGAGAGAATTTTTAATATTTATTTTTTAGTTCTCGGCAGACACAACATCTTTGTTGGTATGTGGTGCTGAGGATCGAACCCGGGCCGCACACATGCCAGGCGAGCGCGCTACCGCTTGAGCCACATTCCCAGCCCCTAATCTTTTTTCTTTCACATTTTTTTTTTCTCTCTCTCTTCTTTTCTGATCAGCTACACTCTGGATCAGGCAATAGGAAATCATCAGGTAACTGCTGATACTAAATCCAGTTCTGTTTTGGGGTGTGGACTAATTCAACTGTAGGAATTAAACCTGGTGTCATAGAAGGAGAGATGAGAAGTCAAAGGCCCTGGGTTCTAATTCTGGCTGTAGAATTTCTTTTTTTTCCTCTTCTCCTCCCCTCCCTTCTCTTCTCTCCTTCTCCTTCTCTTCCTCCTCCTCCTTCTCCTTTCTCTCTCTCTCTCTCCCTCTCTCTTTATTTATTTATTGTGTACTGGGAATTGAATCTAGGGCCACTTCCTTAGGCTAGGCTCCAACATTTTTTTTATAACTTTATTTATTTATTTTTCAATATTTATTTTTCAGTTTTCGGCAGACACAACGTCTTTGTATGTGGTGCTGAGGATCGAACCGGGGCCGCATGCATGCCAGGCGAGTACGCTACCACTTGAGCCACATCCCCAGCCCCAACATTTTTTACTCTATTTTTTTTTTCAAATTTTTTACTTTGAGCAGATGTCTTATGGTAGGAATTGAATGCAGAGGCACTCTAGCACTGAACTACATTCCCAACCTTTTTTATATTTTGAGAAAGGGTCTTGCTAAGTTGCTGAGGCTGGTCTTTTCAAACTTGGGTACCTCTTGCCTCAGCCTCCCAAGTTGCTATGATTATAGGTGTGTGCTACACACTTGGCCAACAGACTGAAATTTAAATCCTAGTCTAGGGGCTGGGGCTGGGGCTCAGTGGTAGAGCACTTGCCTAACATGTGTGAGGAACTGGGTTCGATTCTCAGCACCACATATAAACAAATAAATGGATAAAGGTCCATTAATAACTAATAAAAATTTTTTAAAAAGTAAATCCTATCTACACAGTCTAGCAATGTGAATTTGGGCAACTTTCATAACTCTGTTGCATTTTAGTTTTTTCCCCTCTATAAAACGGAAAGAAACATTTGTACCCCACTACAAAAGAATCAATTGAAATAATGCATTTAGAGGTTCTGGTACATTTTGGGCTCTCCTATGTAATTTAGTACTCTATTCATTTACATATTTAATGTGGCCAATAAAATTTACTGTACCACTTGGCACATAACTGCAATCCAGTGACTCGGGAGGCTGAGGAGGAGCATTGCAAGTTCTAGGCCAGCCTCAGAACTTAGTAAGACCCTGTCTCAAAACATGAAAAGGGCTGGGGATGTGGTTCTGTGACAAAGATCCCCTGGGTTCAGTTCCCAGTACCCTCCTCAAAATATTTACCAATTTTATCAAGTTGTGATATGCCTGTGAACTAGAAGTGTTTCAAACTTGCATGACTACCTCTTAGTTATCCTTCAAGACCACACCTGGACCTTAGCACTTCTAGGATGCATTTCTCCCAGGCCAAGTGAGCCATGTCACTACCATCCCCTGGCCCTTCTCTTAGAGTTCAGAATTGCCTTCCCCCACGGAATCTTTCTGATTCAGGGCTCTAACTCCCTGCCTATGGTCTCCAAGATAACAAGGAAATATGTTTCAGATTTGCCTGCTTTTTAACTTTCGTCAGGGCCAAAACATCTTGGGATGTCTCCATTAGTTGGAAAGTACTTATTCTTTGTCACTTTTCTGTCACCAAGTCATGAAGTCAGAATCTGTGCAATGTTAAGCCAGTTACTTAACTCTTCTATGCCTCAGTTTCTTCATCTATAATATTGGGATCATCATAGAAACTGCTTTATAGGACAGTAGTGACAGATCATTTGTCCATCATTCATCAATTATTGAGCCTGTAATACTTTCCAGTCTTTTTTTTATTCTATGAGATAATTCACATACAGTGTTTAGCACAGTGCCTGGAGTTTCAGAAGTGCCCAGTTTCCATTAGCAAACAGTGCTATCAGAGAGAAACTGCTTGTACTATAATTATCAATACAACTGTAGACAGAAAATGAACAAATACATTTCTTAAATTACCTGAGTTGTCTTTCCTATCCCTGTTGGCTCTGGAAGGCTGGCTGAGATAAATTTTATTAATCTACTATTTCCTTAGTGCAGACCACCAAGCAGGGTCCAAATAAATGTTGGATGCAGTGCTGAGGGTACAGCTCAGAGCTGGAGCCCCGGTGTGCAAGGGTCTGGGTTCAATCTCTACCAATATGGAAAAACAAACACAAGACAAGACCAAAAATGCCAAATGAATGAATGAAATTGAATATGACTTCCATTTTTTAGATTCAGTCTAGGAGAACCAAATTCAATGTTAACCCCAAAAGAAAGCTGTTGAAGGGACTCACTTGTAAGGTGGTACCACAGGGCTGGGTGCAGTTCTGGGGTTAGAGGGCTTGCCTGGCACACTCAAGGCCCTGGGTTCCATCCCCAGCACTGCATCGATCAATCCATCAAAATTTAAAAAGTGGTACACGTGGGCAGTTGTCAGTACAAAAGGCGACATTTCCTAGCTTTGTCAACATAACTTCTTGTCACTTGTCAGCTCTCTCCCTTTGGGTGTTAAGAAGGTAGAGTTAAAAGCTCTGATGCTTTTCCTTCTTTTTTCCTCTTCATTTTCCTGGATTCTGCATCATGTGCCCTGGCACCTCCCCTAATAACTACTCCCACTCCCACCTGGACAGCCACCCAGTTCCGAGCTGTGGCTACAGCCTTTCCCTGGTGCCTGGGGTAGATCCGGTGGCTTTCCTCCTCTGGTTTGCATGATTCCAGTGCAAACTGTGGGCAATTATTTCAGCTCTCAAGGAAAGACCAAACAGGAGGAACAGTCAAAGAAAAGAAAGACAACAAAGGGGACTAAATAGGGAGGGACAAGGAAAGACCAGTAGCAGACAGACGGTAGTGAAGAAAGCGCTTCCACCAGGTCACATGGAAAGTTAAAAAAGCCATGTCTGGAGCTTGTCAGAAAGTTAAAAGCATTTAATTATGTTTCTCTGAGATTGTGTCCTCTCAAAAGCACTTGTGTTAGCATGTTCTTTCTTTTATGAGCTGATGGAAATGAAATAAAGAGTGGGTAAGTTGGTTTGTAAGTTTCTTATCATTATTTTTAATAGGTCTGGGAAATCCCAGCTTCTGGTAGAGAGGCTAAGAACTCTTACTGGAGCCCAGCAGCAGTGGTGCACGCTTGTAATCACAGCAATTTGGAAGGCTGAGGCAGGACGATTGCAAGATCAAGGCCAGCCTCAGCAATTTAGCAAAAACATGTCTCAGGAAGCTGGGCATCATAGCACATGCCTGTAATCCCAGTGGCTCAGGAGGCTGAGGCAGGAGAATCACAAGTTCAGAGCCATCCTTAGCAGTGAGACCCCGTCTTAAAATAAAAAATAAAAAAGGGCTGGGGATGTCTGTCAGTGGTTAAGCACCTCTGGGTTCAATCCCTAGTACCAAAAACAAAGACAAAACAAAACAAAAACAAACAAACAAAAAATCTGTCTCACAATAAAAAGTAAAAAAGGGCTAGGGATGTGGCTCAGTGGTAGAGCATCCCTGGGTTCAATCCCCCAAAAAACCAAACCAAACCAAAACAAACAACTCCTACCACCCCCAAAGAAAAGCAACCTTTATTGGCTTTAAAGTCAGAGTTGAGGCTTAAACGTTACTTTCGTGTCCTGGGGCCTCATCTGAAACTAGGGACAGCTTAATACATGGGAATGGGTTTTAAGCATTGGCAGTCTGGCAAACATTTGGAAGGACTGGGCTGATTCTTCTCTGTTTTGATTGGAAAGTGATGTGCTTAGCAGATCTTCATTTAAACACTAGCTCTGTAACGCAACATCAGCGTGACCTTGGAGCTTCATCTGAAAGATGGGAACTCATAGATTTCTTGAGAGGCACTGTGTTAAATCATGGTTAACAATAGGAGCCTAGCACAGTATATGATCCTTGGCATCACTAATCCTTTTTAAGGAAGGTTCTATCATTATCCCCAGTTTATAAGAAAACCAAGGATAGATAAGAAGTTCAAGCAATTCGCCCCAGTTCACACAGGTGAACCCAAGAGCAAACTTGAACCCAAGCTTTCTGCAAAGGCCAGGCTTCTAACCACCACATAGCAGAGCCTCTAAGGATGAAAGTGCTCCCATGGAGGTGTTCTGAGGGTTCTCACAAGTGAATTATCCTGGGAGGAGTAAAGGTAAATGGATCTATTTGGAGAGAGAGTTTTTATCCTAATGTCTATTGTTTTAATTTGTATTTCTGGGTGGTCATAATTTGAATTTGTTGAATTTGTGTGTGTGTGTGTGTGTGTGTATTGATAAATACTTGTTTTCTGAGTATCCAATTTGAGGTTAACATACATTCCCCAAATAAGGACACTAAGTCCCCATGTCAGCCCTGCAGTAGTGCGCAGTCTTCATGGGAGACTGGCCCGAGTGCCAAGTGAAGCCCCCGGATGGGGGGAGGAGTAGCTGGGGGAGCCTCCTCAAAGTATCTGTCTGCAGAGCTGAGTACTAAAAGTTGAGAGCGAGTTAGAGCAAAAACCAGAGGAAGAGCCTTCCAGGCCAGATGTTGGGTACTAGCAGCTTGCTTTTGGTCTGCAGATACATTTTTTTTGTTGTTGTTGTTTGTTTTTGTTTTTCTTTTGGTGCTGGAGATTGAACTCAGGGCCTGCCACACTCTAGGCAAGTGCTCTACCTCTGAGCTAAATCCCAGCACT
Source organism: Ictidomys tridecemlineatus (assembly GCF_052094955.1). Taxonomy (NCBI): domain Eukaryota; kingdom Metazoa; phylum Chordata; class Mammalia; order Rodentia; family Sciuridae; genus Ictidomys; species Ictidomys tridecemlineatus. The sequence goes on from NC_135479.1 coordinate 125,600,843, forward strand.
TGTTATTTTATTTTGAGACATGGTTTTGCTAAATTGCCCAGGCTGGGCTTTTAATAGCTTTCAGTCACCCCAGTTGCTGGGACTATAAGTGTGTAACTCCTCACTCAGCATCAGACATTTTAATCATTCACAGTTTAATTACTTGCCAACATGTACAAATTGGGAGGTCTCATATGAATTGGATGGTTCTTGGCTTCTCTTGAAATTTTGAAGGATCTGTTAGACATAGTGGCACACGCCTTTCATACCATCTACATGGGAGACTGAGGCAGGAGGATCACAAGTTTGAAGCCAGCCTGTGCAACATAGTGTGACCCTGTCTCAAAATAAAAGTGTTGGGGATGTAGTTTAGTGGTAGAGCACTTGCCTAGACCCTGAGCCTATACGAGTTGTCCCCTTTGAATAGGTAGCTCACTAGTAACACACTAGACACCTAAAGTTTTTTGTTTTGTTGTTTTGGTTTTTTTTTTTTTTAACCCCCTAGCGATAGGGATTAAAACCAAGGGGCACTCTACCACTGAGCTACATTCCCAGTCTTTTTTATTTTATTTTGAGATAGGGTCTTATTAAGTTGCTGAGGCTGACCTGGAGTTTGCAATCCTCCCGTCTCAGCCTCTCAACTCAGCAGGCAACTGAGTTTTTCATCAATATTTTGAAGGAGGCCTAAGGAGCAAAGAAACAAACTGGTGTTTGTACCTACAGCTGTTTGGACTTGCTTGGCTGTAACGTTTCCAACATCAAGCATCTAAAGACAGGCCACATAAATTGATTAAAAATCATCATAGATTAGGAGATGGCCAGGTGACTGTGGTAAGTGACAGCAAAATAATTATGAGGAACAGAGATAGAAAGAAGTTTTTCCTCCTTTTGGAATAATTTTCCAGCTCGAACGAAAGAGGGGCAGTTTCTTTGACCATAATTTAACTAAGGCCTAAATGGGAAAACAGCCTAGTTTAAAACAATGGTCCTCAAGTTTTGCTGCTTTTTTTAAAATAGACTCAGTTCCTATTGCAGGCCAATATCAGAATCTCTGCAGGTGGGAACCAGGTATCTGGACAATTTTTCAAATTAAAGCCCCCAGGTGACCCCAAGGAACAGCCCATTCTGAGGACCAGAGATCTGACCTATCTTCTCCTCCGCCTCCTTGCAACACTGGCTCCTCTCCAGGGACTTGCAGCTGATGGCAGTTCCATCCTTCAGAATGTCTCTTTCTAGAGCACAGAAAAAGATTCCAACTTGAAATCCACGTGTCTGTCCCTGCGGTTCAGAGGGAAGCCCAGATGTGAGGCTTGCTGTTCTTTGGCACCTGAAACATTTTCACCTGAGGGGTTGTGACGATTAAAGAATTGGAACGGCTGTGACAATTCTGGCTGACAGAAATGTGGTTTAATGAAGACGAGTTGTAAAAACATGTGGCAAACAGGCTTCAGGCTAAGGATCTCTAGATTAGGGGAGAGAGAGAGAGAGGAGGGCCAAGAGAGAAGGAGAGCAAGAATCAGAGCCAGACAGAGCCAGAGGGTGGGCAGGAGGGAGGAGGAAGGAAGAGAAGAAGAGAAAGAAGGAAAGAAAGAAGGCAGACAATCAGTTTCCTGGACTTAGCCCACTGGTTTGTGCAATACTTTGCTTTCTTCAGAATAGCAATTGAGCAAATATGGCTTCATTTCCAGATGTCTAGACTCTTCTGGATGACAGACTTGAATAAAACTTGCAGTTAACATGCACAGTAACTTGTTACTTCAGCATCAACTAAAACAATTTTTCATCGAAGTATTTCTTTGAAAAAGCATTGTTAAAAAATACCCCCAATAATTCATACTCAATCTGTATTTTGAACCAAAGACACAGACTTCACTAGATCCAAGAGAAAATATCAGTGAAAATTGTAGCCTCTGTCTACTTACAGTAATTCATTGTAACAATACTTTTGACCAACATACAAATGGATCATTGATTAAAATGATGAACAGTGAAGACTTCCTAAACTTTTTTCCCCCTCTTTTAATCATTTCATGTCTCGGAGCTACAATTCCTTTCTGTGAGATTTAAAACTAAAAATATATGAGCTACAAATTTAGCTGCTGTAACCTCTCCTCAGCTAAGACATAATGTTTGGATGCAGTCCTTATTTCTGGGGCTGATCCCACACTTGTTTGATAATTGAAGAAAATGTCTTACATTGGGAAACTTGGCAGACACTGTTGACTAAAAGAGAACTTTTGGAACTAATCAGAATGTTGAATTGTCTTGAGCTTTAAAAATGATTTTGTTTTAACATATGTTAGCTGAAGCAAAAAAATAATACAGTAGGAGCTGTGCGTCTATCAGAGTGACTGACAGATTGAAATTCTCTGGAAAAATAGATTATTTTCCCTCAAAGACTGTAAAGTTTTGGTTTTCAAAGTCAATCAGAAAACTAACAATTTGGACAGAAGAGGAATCAGCTTCTCTTTTTGAGACAGTATATTTCTAATGATTTTTATGGAGACTATAATAAGGATCAGGAAACAAAAGCTTGATATGGACATGTTTTTAGCTAGCAGATTGAAAAGAAATAATGGCATGAAATAAAGTACTTTTTTTTTAACACCGACAAACTTCTCATTTATTTTATATATAAAACTGATAAATGAAAAAAAATGTAACAGTTTGTTTCTCCAATACTAGCCATGTTATTTATGTCATTAAAACCTTGTCATAGCACTGGGGATGGAGCTCAGTGGGTAGAGTGCTTGCCTCACATGCACAAGGCCCTGGGTTTGATCCCCAGCACCACAAAACAAAACAAACAAACAAACAAAGAACCTGTCATAGATATGTTCATACATGTTTTTATATTTATAGGTAGATATAAGGTATTTATAGCAATCTTCCAAACACTCAATATTTGTGATATATGTAAATATTGTATTAAAATTTCATTGATAAGAAAATTTTCTAACATGCTGATGTCAATACAAAATTTAAAATGTAAGAAACATCGTAGTTTGTCTTAGCCATGCTTCTTCTAAGGCTCTGGAAGCAAAGTCTTAAGAAGTCTCTTAAGGGCTGGTGGTGGGGGCCAGTGGCTCAGTGGTAGAGTGTGTATAAAGTTGAGGTTCAATCTTTAGCACCCCTCCCCTCAAAAAGAGTCCCCGTAGGTCTGGGGATGTGGCTCAAGCGGTAGCACGCTCGCCTGGCATGTGTGCGGCCCGGGTTCGATCCTCAGCGCCACGTACAGACAAAGATGTTGTGTCCGCCAAAAACTAAAAAATAAATATTAAAATTCTCAAAAAAAAAAAAGAGTCCCCATATATAAGTACACATGTATATATGTAAGAATATTAACATTTTTAATAAGGAAAGAGGAAACTTCTTTCCCATTTAATAAAGAAAGGGAAAACTGCCTCACAGTTTTTTTTCTTAAAAAGCTATTTTGGAGACTGGTGCCCCATCACATGACTGTAATCCCAGTGACTTGGGAGGCTGAAGCGGAGGATCAAAAGTTTAGAGCCAGTCTCAGCAATTTATCAAGCTCTAAGTAACTCAGCAAGACCCTGTATCACAACAAAAAGTAGAAATGGACTGGGGATGGGACTTGGTGGTAAAGCACCCCTGGGTTCAATTCCTAGTACCAAAAAGGAAAAAAGCAAGCAAGCAAACACACAGGAAAAAAAAGAAAAGAAAAAAAAAAAAGAAAAAAACCAACATTGCGGCTTGTGCTGAAAATGGTTCAGCATGTGGAAGAAAGTTTCAAATGCAAATAGCACTCCTTCTCATTCCTGCTCCAGGTGACGAATCACATCTGCATGGCCTCTGAAACAACTGCATATTTTTTTGTGTAGTTAATATCCGTGAGAATACCTTTGTCTTCTTTCTCCTCCCTGAGAGGAGTGTGCATTTTCTAAGGAAGGATGCCGTTTGCCCCCATTTAGCAACATTCTCAAGACTCAAAGCTTTTGCAGGTATGGAATCAGCTCCCTAGAAAGCTCTCCCCCTCCTTTTCTTGCTGACTCATTCCATGCTCAATTTAGGTGTCCTGGACCTCTTTTCAGGGGAGCCTTCCCTGAACACACTTCCCAAGGCAGAGTCTGAATTAGTCCTGTCTCCAGGCTCCTTAGTACCTGGGTGCAGTGGGTCCTGGTCTGCACCTGCCTTTGGGAATGAATGACTCAGGTTGATGAAGTCATTATATGTATGCTATATTCCTAGTGCTCCCAAAGTGCCTGGCTAATAGTGACACCCTGTTAATACTAGTGGAATGAATGAATAAATGAAAGGTCTAAAAAAAGAATTCCCAGAAGACAGAGTTGTAGCTGAGCCATAGATTCAGAAGCCATTGGTGAAATCTGGTTGGCAATGGCAGTTGACCACATAGCCCACTTCCATGGGAAAAGGAGAGATAGATATCAGTGACCTGCACATTTAGCTTTGGAAATGACTTCCTTGAAATCTGTCTCTGCCTTTCATCTCCATTAAAAAGCCTCCCAGGATCCATAATAGACAAGAATATAAAAGCATTATTCTCTTTCTCATCCATCCTGTTTACTTAGCAAGCCCAGCCCCCGCCCTCGCCTCAGCCCACATGTTCTCTATTAATAAGAGCTAGGAGAGGCCAGCCTCACCCAGCACAGTCCTCCCTTTTCTTTTCTCCTTCAGGACACCTTAGTGACTGCCAGAACTAGGGAATGAAAGGTTTTGCCTACTCTTGGGACCTTCTGGAGGACGTTGAAGACCTAGGTGACATAGGGACCTGTAGTGCCTCTGAGATTCAAACCACCTCCAGGGTTTTCAAACCAGCAAACAGTTCATTTAGAATTTGGTGATAAGCCCTAGTCCTCATTAGGGGAAATTTATGGGCATGTTATAAGGAGTAAACATATTTACGACAACTAGACATAGGGCCAGATTCTGTGTCTTCAGAAAAGTCAGGACAGCAGACACACCCTGGTGCCTTCCAAGTGAATTAATGTACTGTATTTTGTTTGAGAATCAGTTCTCCCTTCATCTTTAATTCCTGCCCCGAGGAACCATCTGTGCTTTGAGGATATGTGCACAGGGTAACTCACTGTGGACAGAGGACCTTCACGCTCAGCCTCCATGAATGACCCTTTCAGATAGTGTGGCTCCCTCTGACTTTCTGACTAACTGACCTTAGTTGGGAGCAGGAGTCTGTGACAGCAGAAAGGTCACACAATGTCATATATTAATGGAAAACATAATATTCTTCTCCTCAGGATCTGAAGATTACCTTTGAAAATCGCAGATTAAAAATTCAAATTAGGACTGGGGTTGTGGCTCAGTGGTAGAACACTCGCTTAGCATGTGTGAGGCCCTGGGTTTGATCCCCAGCACCATGAAAAATAATTCAAATTATTTTAGAGTTTTGGGGGTTGGGGAGTAAGATTTTATTAATTCTTTCGGTAAAGTCCTAGGAAGAGTTAATGCCTTCACAAGATGCAAGATATATTTTCTTCTTACTAAACTAAGATAAAACCCCTGATTAATAAAACAAAACAAATAGTTGGAGTCATGCTATCTATCAATATGCTTGGCAGTCAACTCTACCAATCAATGGACTTGTTTATATTTGAATCTCTTTAGTATTTTGTACAAACTGTGGAGGATCTTTTTTCTTCAAGATTTTTACTTTTTCATTTTCTGTTCACCAAAGTTAAATAAGCCTGCTGTTAAAAAAAAAAAATTAGAATTAAGAGGAAAAACACAGAGTGTTAACACCCAGAGACATACAGACACCATTAACATGATGGATTTTTTTCCAAGCCTATTTTTTAATAAATTCTGCTTAGGAAATACTTTTTCTTTCTTTCTTTCTTTTTTCTTTTTTCCTTTAGTACTTTTGCCAACAAAAGAGAATCCTTGTTGTGGCCCCATTTGTGAATAAAACTGTCCAGTTGTTGGTTCTCATGTGACACATAGTAGGCACACAAGAAGATTTATTTACTAAATACGGCTGATAATTTCCAGGGATTCCGTGATCTCGTTCTTGCCTAACTGGTGCCATTTCTCAGCTAGATCAAATGAGATATGGAATTAAACACACTGCAGAAAGTCCACCGTGATAAGGAAATGCTAATAAGTATGGCTTTTCACAGTTGTTGAACAGCTGGGATGAGGAAGCCAAGGAGGTGAAAGTTACTGGTAGCACTTCTCTTTCTGGTTCAGACACTTGTAACAGATAAACTCTGGGAAGCCACAGGACCCCAAACTTCTAAAATTGAAGCTTAGGCACTTGGTTTCTGCCTTATATGTTATCAAATTCTACGCAGAGTCTCCATGAGGGACTTAAAAAAAAAGTTCTTATTTTATATAGAATAAAATTTGAGGTTCTGAATTTCTAATTTATGCCTCTGATTTGAGTTCCCACACAAAGCCTGGGATTCAGCGTTTGCAGCACCTCCACTGTTTGAGCAGATCCTTTTCAGATCATTCACCAGACAGCAGCCTACAGCTCTCATTCACAAAGTCCAATTATAAGACAAGAAATGTCAGGAATATACACTTTGAGAGTGGGAGGCAAACAGAACAGTACATTGTGACTTTGTAAGAACAGCCATGCATTTCCTCTGGGCTTGTTTTCAGTTCCTTTGTCAGCTGATTACATGGTCTTTTATAATTTCTCATCTACAGAATAGAGCTATTTGCTTGTGGATTATTTGAAAGACACAGGCTTATGCAAAAGAAAAACGAAAATCATCGTGAGGTAGAATGATATTTCTGACTAGCTTTTCTGTGCTCTCCTTTTTCTTGAACACAATATGAGAATACAGTTTATAATAGTGGCTCCTCAGAGGTACGGAACAAGTCAATGTGCTATTAATTCAGTCCTGATGCATATGTAATGCTATATATGCATTTGTTATTCATATAATTGCATTTATCAATGATTTAGTTTATTTTTATATATAAAAGAATGCTCTTACACAAATTTTGTTTCCAAAGTATATAAATTTTTAAGGCATATACAATCTGCTGCTTGATTCCCACAACATTCCTTTTAATTGTACAGAACAGTATTTTATAGTTTATGAAGTGCTTTCAGGTATCTGATGTTGCTTAATTTTCATAATACTCCTCAAACGTGAAACTGGTCAAAGTATTCTAGGCTTTAAAAGTCTCATCTGTGGCTCTACCCTTCCTTCCACTCTTATAAGTTTCCTTTTACTTCTTTCTTTAATCCCTTTACTTGCTTATCTTTAGAGAATTAGCTGAAAGTCACCTCTATCATAAAGCCTTTTCCAACAAATTAGGTGACCTCATCACTACTCTATAAATAAAATTTTCACTGGAAACAAAATCTTGCTCTATGTAAAAATTCACATAGCAAACTCTTATCAAATTATTTAAAAATAGTTTAGCCTTATGAGTCAATAAATACTCCAAACTAAAAAGTTAGAAAAAGGTTTAAAAACTTGTACCTTCCCTGGGCATCATGGTGCATACCTGTAATCCCAGTGATTTGGGAGGCTAAGACAGGAGGATCACAAGTTTGAGGCCATCCTCAGCAATTTAGCAAGGTCCTAAATGACTTAGTGAGACCTTGTCTCAAAATTAAAAAAAAAAAAAAAGGGCTGGGGATGTCGTTCAGTGGTTATATGCCCCTGTGTTCAATCTCTTGTACAAAAAAAGAAAGAAAAGACCCAAACAAACCAAAATCAAAACAAATCAAAAAATCTGCACAAAGGAACTTGTAGCCTTCCATTTCGACATATAAAGATATTTCAGATCCCCTCAAAACAATATAATATTTTATATTGTGAGTACTCCATGTAGGCACTATCCAACAGACATTCTGTGATAATGGAAATGTTTTTATTTGCACTATCCAATACGATTACCACCAGCCCTATGTGGCAATTTAGTATTTAAAATGTGACTAGTACAGCTGAAGAACTCAGTTTTTTTTTTTTTAAAGAGAGAGTGAGAGAGGAGAGAGAGAGAATTTTTAATATTTATTTTTCACCTTCTCGGTGGACACAACATCTTTGTTGGTATGTGGAGCTGAGGATCGAACCCGGGTCGCACGCATACCAGGCGAGCGCACTACCGCTTGAGCCACATCCCCAGCCCCAAGAGCTCAGTTTTTAATTTTATTTAATTAAAATTTATATAGTCACATGTGTGCTTGATGGCACCTACACTGTAATCCCAGCAGCTCGGGAGGCTGACAGGAGAAGAAACTTAGCAAGACCCTCAGTCACTTAGCAAGATCCTGTCTCAAAATAAAAAGTGTTGGAGATGTGACTCAGTGGTTAAGGCCTCTGGGTTCAATCCTTGGTACCAAAAAAAAAAAAAAAGATGATTGTAATTTTTAAGAAAAAAACAACACATTGTCTGTGAGCCTTGTGTCATCTCTGGATAAGACTCTTGTCTCTCAAACTTTGTTTCCCAAATACTAAAATTGGATGATAGTATTTACATCTTAGTCCTGAGATGTTAAGTAATGTTTGCAGAATATTTAGGGCATGTGTCAGCCAGTTTTTGGTCACTGGTGCAAAATACCTGAGAGGGTCAACTTAGGGAAGGAAAGATTTGTTTTGGCTCTTGGTTTCAGTCCCTGGTCACTGGTCCTGTTGTTTCTGGGCCTGTGGTGAACGTTATGGCAGTTGGGTAGGGAAGAGAGAGAGAGGGGAGGGAGAAAGAGAGGGATGAAGGGGCCAGAGGCAAGATCTATCCTTTCAGAGCACACCCCAGTGACCTGCTTCCTCCAGGCAGGCCTCACGGTGTGCCTGCCATCTCCCAATGATGTCATCAAGTTTTCAATCCATTGATGAGTTGATCCATTGATAAGGTCAGAGCCCTGATGTCTCCCTCAGAGTGCCACCTCTGTACATGGCTGTGCTGATGAGTGAGCCTTCATACAGCAGCCTTTGGAGGACATTCCAGATCTAAACCAGAAGAGTGCATGTGTAGTGTGATTGTTTTCCTACAACTGGGATGATAGGCATAGAAAGAAGAATGATATTCACCAAACTGCTGAAAGTGATCATCCGGATTGTAAAGTTAGGGTTGATTTTGTTGTTTAATTGGATGGAATATTGACTTCTCGAGTATTAAAATGCCCATAAAATTATTTATGTACATATGAAACTAAAAAGTGAGTAAACTTCGTATATAGTAATAGTTAAATATACCACGACGGTAAATAATAGAGTTGACTAGATCATGTGACATAAGTTGAGTTGAAAAAAAAAGTTTATTTTAAAGAAACATAAAGTTAGCCAGGCACAGTGGCGCCCCTGTTATCCCAGTGGCTCGGGACCCTGAGGCTGGAGGATCAAGAGTTCAAAGCCAGCCTTAGCAACTTATTGAAGCCATAAGTAACTAAGCAAGACCTTGTCTCTAAATAAAATATAAAAAAGGGATGTGGCTCAGTGGTTAAGCGGCCCTGGGCTCAATTCAGTACGGAAAAACAAACCAAAACAAAACAAAAACATACAGTTAAAAAACAAAAGAAATATCAGTGGAAATATCAACTTTTTGGTTCTAAGATTTTAGAGTAGACAAAGGGGATTGAAGGGAGGGAGGAAGGTGGGATAGAGAGAGACAGTGGAATGAATCTGACCCAACTGTCCCATGTACATATATGAATATTCCACAGTGACTCTCATCTTCATGTCCATCCACAAGACACTAAACAAAAACAAAAACAAACACAAAAAACTATAGTAGCAGAAAGATGAGTAGAGGAAGGGAACAGGAGGAGGGAGAAGAAGGGAAGGGGACTTACTGGGGACTGGATTAGAACAAATCATATTCCATGCTTTTATAATCATGTTAGAATGAATCCTAATGTTATGTAAAACTAAGAAGAACAAATAAAAAGAAGAGGGGGAGAGAGGAGAAAGAACATAAAGTTGCCTTTGGGAAATGACTGAGTGACCTACCAGAGAGAGATAGAGTTTTGTTTTGTTTTGCTTTGTTTTAACTTTTCCTTTATATTTTTTGGTTCTAAGTTTTTACTATGAGTTTTTAAATTCAACGTATTTATTAGTTATTAAAATAACTACTCTGAGACCTAGAAAGAAAAAGATTCCCTTGTATTTGTGTCTACCTTTGCCCAGATTGAAGAAATATGGATTTCTAGTCTTTCTTTTCCTTTTTTTTTAAAGTACCAGGATTGAACCCAGGGGTACTTAACCACTGAGTGACACCCCCAGTCTTTGTTATTTTTTTTTTTAAATTTTGAGATAGGGTCTCATTAAGTGGCTTAGGGTCTTGCTAAATTGCTGAGGCTGGCCTTGAACTTGTGATCCTCCTGCCTCAGCTTCCCAAATTGCTGGGATTTCAGATGTATGCCACCATGCTCAGCAGAAACATGGTTTTCAAAGACAGAGGTCTTTGAAATTTCTTCAATATCAGTCCCTTTGTAATCCAGTTGAAAACGGGCCCGATTCTGCCTCTGTACCATAGGGTCTGCTTGTGTTTTATTTTCCCTCCTAAAGTACTTTAAAGTATTTTCCCTCCTAAATATTGATTGAGCACTTATGAATATAAAAATAAACAAGGTGAGAATGCATAACTTTGTTAGAAAAGGGAACTAATCTTTCACCATTTTCTTACATTAAGAGACGTTACAGAAAAATAGATATGGCAACTCCAGCCATCATCCGTTGCATCCTCCTGTAATTTTTTACATTATTTCCCTTAATGTAACATTTTATACAAGCTCAAAAAGACACTGCTTTTCTTTAATGGAGAAAAAGTAGTTCATTATACAAAAGAAAAAAAAAAGGAAACATCTAATAAGGCCATTCTGGATATAATCTCTGTTAATTTATCAGTGTGAAATCATGTTAGTCTTTTTATATGTATACTATATTCTTTCATATATCATCTGTTATGGAAAATAATGTAAGTAGTTTTGAATATTATTTTTATGATATAATATAAAGGGCTGGGGATGTAGTTTATGATAGCACATCCCTGGGTACAAGCCTCAGTACTCTCTTTCTCTCTTTTTCACTAAGAATTCAAGAATGGTCACATACATCTATAATCACAACATCTATAATCCCAGCTATTCGGAGGCTGATGCAGGAGGCTAGGAAATTGGAGGCCAGCTTGAGCAATTTAACAAAACCATCTTTCAAAATAAAAGGCTGGGAAAACCAGGTGCACATACCTGTGATGCCAGTGGCTTGGGAGGCTGAAGTAGGAGAATTAGGAGTTCAAAGCCAGCCTCAGCAAGGTGCTAAGCAACTCAGTGAGACCCTGTCTAGAAATAAAAAATACAAAATAGGGCCGGGGATGAGGCTCAGTGGTCAATTGCCCCTGAGTTCAATCCCCGGTACCCCTACACATGTCAAAAAATGGGGTGGGGGAATAAGAGAAGTTTGTGGAGGACAGATCTGCAGACAGGCTCAGTAGCTGAATTGGTGAATGGGGTAACTGGAAATTCTTAAGATACTTTTGGGGTCAGAAGAGTAAAGACTGAGGAAGGGTCTCTACTGTTATGAATATAATGCATCATTGCCCAAGAAAGTAGGGCTAATTTTCTTACTACAACCTGTTCCTGGTGCTCTTCTAAGTGCATCATGTAAGGGAATATTTAAGACATAGAAAAAGTGCAAGTCTTGTCTAGACTCTTTCCGCAATTGTGACTTTTCAGAATCTATTCATCTTTCAAGAAGTAATTTAAGCCTTAGATTCACGAAGCATTTCCTGGACCTCAAGGATTTCTTCCTTCTATCAATGCAGAGTGTTTCTTGTCTCAAGCCTTTATTCAATAATCATTTTAAAAACTGCTGTCTTTTCATTACATTAATCTTCACAAATATCCAGGCACGATGATGCACACTTGTAATCCCAGAGACTCGGGAGGCTGAGGCAAAAGGATCAAAAATTTGAGGATAACCTCAGCAAATTAGTGAGTTCCTAAAGCAACTTAATGGGACCCTGTCTCAAAATTAAAAAAAAAAAAAATATATATATATATATATATATATATATATATAAATATAATAAAAAATGGCTAGAGATACAGCTCAGTGGTAAACAGCTGAATTTTATCCCTACTACCAAAAGAAAAACAAAACCCAAATATCATGGGAGGTAATCTTTATCACTCCTCCTTCACAGCACTGAGTAGCTTAAATAACCTGTTATCTTGCAAAAGAAGAGGCTAAGCCAGATCAGAACTGAAGTTTTTCTTTTTCTTTCCTTTTGGTGGAAATTGAACCAAGGAGTAACGTAGCACTGAGCTACATCTCCTGCCCTTTTAATTTTTTTTTTTTTTTCCTTGAGACAGGGTCTTGCTAAATTACTGAGGCTGGCCTTGAACTTTTCAGTCCTTCTGGCTCAGTCTCCTGGAGTTGCTGGGATTACAGGTGTGCATCCCATGCTTTTCTAAAACATTATTGTTATCTGCAGTCATCATGCTGTGTAATAGTACCCAGGGCTTCTTGCTCCCATCGAACTCGGTGCACATTGGCCAACCTTTCCCCATGTGTCTCCCCTCTGCCAGGTAACAGCTGTTCAACTATCAACTGCTACAAGATTGACTTTTTTAGATTCCACATGACTGAGACCATGAGGCACTTGTCTTTTTCTCTGCCTGATTTTGATGTTTTTCTTACTAGAATTCACTGTCTCTTCTCTTTCCTGCCTCTTTCTGTGTGTACAGCCATAACAGCACATATGAATGTCCTAACTGGTGCTATCACAAGTATCCATGACGGTGATGAGAGAAGCAAACTCTGGGTTCTTCAAAATAGTTGACTGGTTTCTAACGCGATGGTGAAGCATAGTTATACTGGTGAATTTGAAATCATTTATGTTCACAGAGCTGGGGAAATTTTTTGTCACCCTCACTGGGAGGTTAAACAAATGTGGAGTGAGCTGCCCTGCATTCAATGTACAACTCATTGATGAAGAAAAGTGGCAGAATAATCTGCTTCCATTCTGACAGTTTGGTTTCACTGCTCTGACAAACTTGGCTGGCATCACAGAGCAGGAAGAAGCAGGATGGAATTCTGGGATTTTATTTCTAGATATGTAATATCTACGTATAAATAGCATACTTTGCTGGAAAAAAGAAAAGAAGGAAGAAAGAAGGAAGAGAGGAAGAAAGGAAGAAAGGAAGGAAGGAAGGAAGGAAGGAAGGAAGGAAAGAAGGAAGGAAGGAAGGAAGGAAGGAAGGAAGGAAGGAAGGAAGGAAGGAAGGAAGGAAGGAAGGAATAACCCTCTCTAACTGCTTGACATTTACTTTTTGCTAGGCATGATGGTGCATGCCTGTTATCCCAGCAGCTCAAGAGGCTGAGGCAGGAGGATTCAAGTTTGAGACCTGCCTGGGTAATTTAGCAAGACCCTGCCTCAAAAAGAAAACAAAAGGCCGGGGTGGGTGGGTAAGGCTGATGTTGTAGCTCAGTGGTAAAGTACTTGCCTAGCATGTGTGTGAGGATGCAGACTCAATCCCCAGCACTGCAAAAATAAATAAATAAATAAAATATATTTTATCCCAAGAGGTAAGGAAGGACAAAAGGGGAAGCATGTATCCTACAAAGGCAGAGGGGCCTCTGGCATGCAGGTCCTATACGACGTAGGAAGGGAGGATGGGACGGGAGTCTTCATGAATACAGTTACACACAGCACAGCGCTCAGACACAGTGAATCTCAGTAAAGGTAGTTTTTCTTCCTAGCTCTACTATGAACTCTGTGAGGTTAGGTTGTTTCCATGAGTTTGCTTTTGTTCCTTTAAGGTCCAGCAAAATGCATGTGCTAAATAAATCTCTTATGAATGAATGAGTGAATTAATCAACATCGTCTTAGGAGGCAGCACAGACAAAATCAAAATAAAATTATGATTTTAGAATCAGAATATCTGGCTGGGTGCAGTGGTGTAATTCCAGCGGTTCTGGAGGCTGAGGCAGGAGGATCACAAGTTCAAGGCCAGCCTCAGCAATTTAATGAGAACTTAACAAGACCCTGTCTCAATAAACAAATAAATTAATAAAATAAAATAAAATAAAAAAGAGCTGGGATGTGTCTCAGTTGTTAAACTCCCCAGATTCAATCCCTGGAAGAATAAATAAAATAAATAAATAAAAATAAATAAAGAGAAAAGGAAAATCAGAACTGGTTTCAAATTCCTCCTTTCCAGGTAATATGTATGTGACTTTAAATAAATTACATAATCTCTTTGAATCTTTGAATACTTTGTTCATCTGATGATAATGAGGTAGTTTCACTTTATCAGTAGGAGATACTTACCAAGACAAATTGTGGAGGCCTGAAACTGCAGCTATTATCAGCCATAGATACACTGTTTTATCTATGTCTTCGAGAGGGCTTAATTTATAAATCAGGTACAGTAAGATTCATAACTAGTAGTAAAACAAAATTAGAACAGTTTAACAAAATTATATGAATGTGGTCTCTTTCTCCTTCTCTCAAAACACCTAATGGTAATATAAGTATTTTCCAAACATAGTCAACCACAGATAAGAAATCTCAGACAGCAAAACCACAGATTAGGGAAAGACTCCTGTACTTACCTAAAATTGTTGTTCTGGGGACTAAATAAGATCATACTTTAAATTGTCAGCACATTTACTGACAAATTATAGACATTCAACAAATGTTTGATTTCTTACTGCCTCTTTTCTGTGTGGTGTCCAGGGCTGAATTGTGCAGTAGTGTTGCCAAAAGCTTGGTCCTTGTCCCCATGCCAATCCAATAACAAGGGCATGGTTTTGAGAAAAAAGGAAAAAGACAGTTTATTGGTTTGCTATCAAAGGAGAAACATAGAGGACTCCTGTCCCAGAGCCTGAGATTCTGTTCATATAACAAGTACAGGTTTTTTTTGTTTTGTTTTGTTTTTTTTAAAGAGGGTTTCATAGATTAGGGAGGAGCAATCAGGAAGGAGAAGATGAGGGAAAAGAAGATCAGGGAGGAGAAATTTGGGAAAAAAAACCATGTAAGTTTCAAAGCAATAAGGGATATAGTCAAAGCATCAAGTAAACCTGGTTACACTAGGACAACTGTATCTAGGTTCTAAGGGACAGCATTCCTATCTAATAGCCAGTTCTATTAGCAAATAATGGGTTTTGAATTAATATTTTATGAAGGGAGTATAAATATGAGGGCATAAATAATGAAAAAAGGAAGAGCATCTTTAAAAGATAACCAATGTTCAAGGCTCATATCATAAAGTGCCACATATAGATACTCAATAGACAGATGTTGTGTCAGTGAATGAATTCAACCAGATTGATCTATGCTTCCACCTATTCCAGGAGGCTGAGGTAGGAGGATCTCCAGTTCAAGGCCACCATTGGCAGTTTAGCTAGACTTTCATTTCAAAATGAAAAAAAAAAAATAAAAGGACTGGGGATAGAGCTCGGTGGTAAAGCACCCCATGTACAAGTATGGAAAAAAAATTAAATCAGATTGAAAACTCATATTTTTATCAGGGTATAGCACTCTCAAGATCCAAGATATGTTAACACCTCAGTCCCTAACTGATTGGGTTGTTAGTGGGTTTCACAGATCCCTCAAAACCATTAAAAATCTTTCATTTTGATTTGTTTGTACCACACTTATGATAACCAATTTGCTTTCCAGACACAAGACTAAGAATTCCATTGCTTAGAATCAATGGAAAGGGAATAGTATCCAACATTTAAAAATAGCTTGGGCAGCTGGGCATGGTGGCACATCTCTGTAATCCTAGCCATTTAGAGGCTGAGGCAGGAGGATTGAAAATTCAAGGCAAGTCTCAGCCATTAAGCAAGACCCTGTCTCAAAATAAAAAAAATAAAAAGGACTGGGATTGTAGCTCAGTGGTAGAGTGTGCCTGAGTTCAATTCCCCAGTACCGCAAAAAAAAAAAAAAAAAAAAAAAAAGGTCTGGAGATAGGATGTGGATCAATTGGTGGCACTCTTGCCAGGTATGTGTGAGGCCCTGAGTTCCATCCCCAGAACATTGTTGGTGTTCAGTGTTGGGTGAGGGAGGGTGGTTTGATACCCTGCTGCCATCTGGCTTAAATATCAATTTCTTTCTCAGCAGCTTTATTGAGATACAATTGCATATCACTTAATTCATCTATTTTAAGTGTGTGTTTCAGTGAGTATTAGTATATTCACAGAATTGTGCAACCACAACTTTGACCTCATTTTGAATTTTTTTCATCATCACAAAAAGAAATCTCATGCCTAACTAGCTGTCATTCTCCAGAGCCTCCCACCTCCCCAGACATTTGGACAACACCTTGCCCTTCCCTCTCACATCAGTCAGCACCAGAACTGTAATGACATCTTTGTTCAACCTGAGCCCTTGCTGAACCTGGAGACCTCAGGCAGGAGGGGCTGTGTCTGTCTGGTTGCTTAGTTGTAGTCCCAGCATTTAATTCAGGGACCCACTTACAACAGGGTCCCCCCATAATGTTCACTGGATGGAAGATTGATTGCTGAGGCACAAGAGAGGATGAGTGTATTTCAGGAAGTGAGAGCACTGGTCAGAGGCTGCCTAGGGACTGGGTTTTGCAGGGGAAAGTCAGAAAAGCCCTGGAGAATCTTCAAGCTATAGAAAGGGAAAGGTAGTCTTCTATTGGATTTGTGATTCAAAAAGATCTCATTTAATCTTCTTAACCACTTGATGAGATAGCTATTCCTGTCTCCATTTCACTATTAAGAAAATGGGCAGTGGTGCATGCCTGTACTCCTAGAAGCTTGGGAGGCTGAGGCAGGAGGATCACAGGTTCAAAGCCAGCCTCAGCAACAGAGAGGCAATAAGCAACTCGGTGAGATCCTGTCTCTAAATAAAATGCAAAACAGGGCTGGGGATGTGGCTCAGTGGTTGAGTGCCTCTGAGTTCAATGTCCAGTACCAAAAAAGAAAAAAAGAAAATGGACCTCTGAGAAACGTTGCAATATTGTTCAAGGACATCCAGCTCCGAAGTAATTGGAGCCCAGGATCCTCCAGCCTATCCTTTTTCCACCTCACCAGGTGCCTCTGCCTTTTGTAGGAATGATAATAGATTCAAGGGCAAGCTAGAGGCATAAACCAAATTGGAACATTGTCAGGGTGAGTCCTAGCCTGGCTTCCAGTCCTGAATTCCTCCAGTGATTCAGAGATGAAAACAGACATGAACATATGACTTCATGGGATATAGGTGCTGGGGGGATTGCTTGTCATTTAACAGTTTTTCAATCTGAGCATCTTGCTGCCCTTCTCTTAGACTTTATCTATCTATCTATCTATCTATCTATCTATCTATCTATCTATCTATCTATCTATCTATTTTTACTTGGGATTGAATCCAGGGTGCTTTACACTGATCTCCAGCTCTTTTTATTTTTTATTTTGAGGTACGGTCTTGCTACATTGCCCATACTGGCCTTGAACTTGAAATCCCCCTGCCTCAGCCTCCCTAGTTGCTGGGATTACTGGCATGCACCATTTCGCCCAGACTTCTCTGAGATCCTAAAGTGTAGACAAAAGTTAACGTGGCATAAAGAGCAGGAAGCTCTGTCTGGAGCCATTGACGTTCCCATAGGAGATGTAGCTTCTCTGTTGTGCACCATATGAAACAGTACCATCCTCTCTGGAATTTTTTCTTCTTTTCCTAGGACTGCTCAGGAAAAGAAGCTAAAATTTTTAAATAACTATTTTGTACCAGGCTTCCCATTACAGTTACTTTATTGGTCTTTGCTCCACTTGCCAGCTGCTTATTCACAAGGAAGCCTCAGTTTATTCAACTACACTGTGTGAGGTGTTTGTTACATTTTTTTTTTTTTTCTTTCTTAGGAACTGGAGATAAACCCAGGCCCTAGCACATGGTGGCCTAGTGCTCTACCACTCAGCCATGCTATCAGCTTCTGATTTCAGTTCTGATTTGCATGTCCCTAATGAGGAATGAGGGTGAAAATATTTTCATTTGCTTGTTTGCAATTTGTATCCCTTCTTTGGAGAAGAAGCTACTCAAATTTTTTGACCATTTTCTGAATTGGACTGTTGTCTTTTTGCTGTTAAGTTATATGCATTTTTTATGTATTCAGGATACTGGACCATTTATCAGATCAATGATTTGGAATTTTTTTAGGTATAAAAATTTATTTTAGCAAATACTTTTTCCATTTATGCTGGTTGTCTTTTCACACTCTTGATAGTGTCATTTGATGCACAAATGTTTTTAATTTTGATTCCTGTTTTGCTAACGTGTCATTGAAGATGTCTTGGAGTGTTGTGCCACTAAACCCCAGTTTCCCGTAAGCCTTGTGGTTTTTATTGTACAATTTTGCATAGCATGGTGGTTTTTAAGGACACATATGTCTTGTTATAAGTAGAACTGGGAAAAGACCCAGTGGTGAGAAATCTTTTCTGTTTTGAATAATTAAAAGTAGTTTTGTTCCACTGGGGCACGTACCCCTTGGAGACTCTCAGAGGCCACCTAAATTCTGGGAGCTGTTACTGTGGGCCTGGCACTGTTGAGAACACTTGCCACACACATGAACTCAGTAAAACCTTATGACAGTGCTTGGAGGTAGGTCCTATTTTTAGATATTTTATAGAACAGTAACTGAGATAGATTGAAACTCTAAGAAGACATATTCAAGGTCACACAGGAGTAAATGGTAAAGATAGCAACTGACCTTAAGCTGCTCCAGAGCATGCTCTTAACTAGATCCCATAATAGTGGTTATTTTTTCACTTTTCTTTCTTTTAAGATGGTGCTGGGGGAGGGGGCTGGTGAAGAGAGGAGAGAGAGAGAGAGAGAGAGAGAGAGAAAAAGACTTTAAAAATTTTTTTTGATCATCATTTTTACATTTATCTTCTCAAATCTTGGTACCTGTATAACTGTTTTGCAACCTGAGTCTCCTTTTCTACCACTTAGTTGTTTACTATTCTGTGTATGTGTGTGTGTGTGTCTGTGTATGTGTGTGTGTCTGTGTGTGTGTGTGTGTGGTGCTGGGGACTGGACCCTGGGCCTTGCACATGCGTGCTAAGCTGGGGCTCTACCCACTGAGATACACCCCCCAGCCTTGTTTATGAATTCCTGACAGCTTCTCTTGAAGGCTTAACATATATCTTCAACCAAAACATAGCTCATAATTCTAGTCTTTACATCTCCCTAAACTACTACATAGAACCCAGTTCTAAGTGCTCCCTCCTCAATTCAATTAAAACAAGCAATATCTACCTTGATGTTCAAGTTCAAGTCAAAACATTAGTTTTTTTTTGTTTGTTTGTTTGTTTGTTTGTTTGTTTTGTGTGTGGTGGTGGTGGTGATGTTGGAGATCAAACTCAAAACCCTGGACATGCTAGGGAAGAGCTCTACCTCTGAACTTCACCCCCATGCCCTTCAGGAGTGTTCTCTTCATTGCATTTTTCTTACTTTCCTTTAGCTCTGTACATATTGCTCCATCAATCAAGACCTTCTAATTTTAATTTTTTTCTTGTGGTACTAGGGATTGAATCCAGGGGTGCTCTACCATTGAGCTATATCCCCAGTCTTTAATAAAAAATGTTTTTAATTATCTTTTTTAGATGTTAATGAACATTTTCTTTTTTCTTTATTTATTTACATGCAGAGTTGAGAATCAAACCCAGTGCCTCACACATGTTGGCAAGTGCTCTACCACTGAGCCACAACCCCAGCCCCCTTTTTAAATTTTTATTTTGAGACATGGTCTCACTAAGTTGCTTAGGGTCTTGCTAAGTTGCTGAGGCTGGCCTTGACTTTGTGATCCTCCTGCCACAGCTTCCTGAGTTGCTGGAATTACAGGTGTGCACCACTGCACCCAGTACCAAGGTCTTTTCATTGAACCTTTAAATGATACCTCCAACATATCTACTTCTCTCGGCCCACACTTTTGCTCTCCTGCTTCCAATCCAAACAAATATCATCTCTAAGCCTAGAATCCTAGAATAATGCCTCCATCTTTTTTCTTACCTCTTGTCTCCTTTAATCTACACTCCATAAGGATGGTTCAATTTACAAATTTTTCAACTGCACAATACTGCAAAAGCAATATACATTCAATAGAAACAGCAGTTCAAATTTTGAATTTTTATTTTTTCCCAGGCTAGTGATATGAGGTACACTACTCTCCTGGGATGCTGGGCAGGTCCCAGTGAACCAGAGGGTCAGGAGAGATGGCAATGGACACTTTCCAGAGCACTGTGTTGTCCAAGTATGAAGTTTGATAGGTTAGATGTATAAAACACATTTTTTTAAAAGAGAAAGTGAGAGCGGAGAGGGAGAGAGAGAGAGAGAGAGAGAGAGAGAGAGAGAGAGAGAGAGATTAAAATATTAAAAAATTTTAATTTTTAATAAAATTTTAATTTTTAAATTTAATAAATTTAAAAAATTTATTAAAATAAATATTAAAAATTTTTTTTTAATATTTATTTTTTAGTTCTCGGAGGACACAACATCTTTGTTTGTATGTGGTGCTGAGGATGGAACCCGGGCCGCACGCATGCCAGGCAAGCTCGCTACCGCTTGAGCCACATCCCCAGCCCCACATTTTTTACTTCTGATATTTTCAATTGACAATGCGTTTATTGGAGCATAATCCTATCAAAGTCAAGGAGCATCTGTACATTTGTTAAAGTTGTCATCTGATCCAAGCTCCTCCCTAATTTAAAACCCTTCTAAGGCTGCTTCTGTTCAGAGCAAAATCTAAACTCTTCGCTGTCTGCTGATGGAATGTCATGTCTGGAGCCTACATTCAACACTGTGCTATGCCACTCAGCCCTGCCCACTCTGCTTCTGCACGTTGGCCTATTTCTGTTCCTTGGACAGACCAGTCCCCTTTCCATTTCCACTGTTCCCATCTCTAGACCTCAGCTCAAGTGCCATCTTTGTAAAGGGGTCCTCTTGATCTTCCTGTCTAGGGCGGCCTCCCCCAGGCAAACTAGCTCTGCAGTCTACTTAAGTCTTTTATACGGATGATCTCAGTGTGCAACCGTCTTATTTGTTTATTTACTTGTTCTTGCTTGACATCTCATCTGTTTGTTTTCTCTCTCTTCCTTTGATGTAAGCTCCATCATGCTGTAACCTTGTTTGATGTCATCACCACTCAGAGCACACAGGTTCTGCAAGGAAGAAATGGATAAATACGTGAAAGGGTGTCTCAACTCATAATATTGACATAAACAGTCGAGTGTGTCCTCTATGTGGGGCATTAGACTAGTTTCTGGAATACTTAGAATTTAAATCTTATTCTGAAAGGGAAAGGAGGGCTGGAGATGTAGCTCAGTGGTAGAACTTGCTTGGCATGCACAAGGCTCTGGGTTCAATCCCAGGCACTGATTAATAATAATAATAATAATATAATAATAATAGTAGTAGTAGTAGTAATAGAAATGAAGAGAAGATACAAAATAAGTAAACTAATAACTATACAAAATCTATATATAAATATTAATTCATAGATAAGAAAGTAATTATATCTGATAGAGGAGGGATGTCAGAGGAAAGACACAGGAAGTGACAGAAGCTGAACTTTCAAGGATGAAAGTACAGGCAGATGTGGAGGAAGAGGCATTCCAGGGAAGAGGTGACCGTGAGGTATCACGAGTGTCATGTTGTGTCCAAAGAGCAGCAAGAAGCCCAGGTGGCTGGGCCTTAGGGCCATGTGCGGAATGTGGCTGGAGATGTAACCAAGCCTGACTTGGTCACAAAGAACTTTGGAAATGAACACTGAGTTTGGAATTTGTTGTGCAAGGAGATGTATTTTAGCCAGAAGATTCCATTTACATTTTAGGAAGATATTACTAAGAGCAGTACGGTGAAGGCTCTTTCTGGAGACATAGCACTCAGTTAGGAGGAGATCTGAAACATGACAGAAGGCAGAATGAGGAGATGTGAGGTACATTTCAGGGATAGAATCCTCAAGACTTTGTCCATTTGGAAATGTTTAATGAAGGAAAAAGAACGAGTCTGTAGATTTAAGTTTAGGTAAGATGTGATGCTGTTAAGCATGAATTATGCTTAAAATTTAATGTACCCCCACCCCATCCCATTGTGGATGTGGAACTTATACCCCTGACATGGAGTGAATTGTCATATAGTCAGTTGGTGCAAGAACAGAGGCTGAAGTCCAGGAAGGCCAATTCTGTGTGGTGCTCCATTATCAACATCAGTGCTTATCAACCAAACTGTGCAGCATCCAGACCTTTAAAAATTTTCTAATCCTCAGCTGATTTCTACTTTTGTATAAAGGAAAAGTGAATTATTAGAAATATGGCATAGTAGGGTGGTTATAGTTTACAACAATCTGTTACATATTTTATGAAGAACTAGAAGAAAGGACTTCAGTTTCCCAACATGAGAAAATGACAAATTACCCTGACTTTATCTTTATACATTTTATGCATGTATAAAATTATCATACTGTGGCATACACACTTGTAATCCTAGGGACTTAGGAGGTTGCAGCAGGAAGATCACAAGCTTGGTAATTTAGCAAGACCCTGTCTCAAACTGAAAAACAAGGGGAGGTAGATTTTTAGGATATAACTCAGTGGTAGAGTGCTCCTGGGTTCAATGCTCAGAACCATCAAAAAGAAAAGAAAATTAATTGTATCACATAAATATATACAATATTACATGTGAGTTAAAAAAAAAATGGGTTCTGAAGGTGTTGATAGGTGGTAGAATGCTTGTCTAGCATGCACAAGGCCCTGGGTTCAATCCTTAGCATCACAAAAAAGACATTTTTAAATATGGTATTTTTAAAAAGACAAGCCAATCTGTTTCATTATTAGATATTATCCTATTGAATTACTTTTTAAAAGTTTCAAAAACTTACTCTCAATTTCTACATCTTCTTTTTTGTCTGTTTGTGGTGTTAGGGATTGAACCCCAGGGCATTCGACCGCTGAGCTACATCCCTCGCCCTTTTTATTTTATTTTTTATCTTGAGACAAAGTCTCACTGAGTTGCTGAAGCTGGCCTTGAATTTGTGATCTTCTTGTCCAGACTCCTGAGTCACTGGGATGGCAGGTGTGCACGACCATGCCAGGCCCAATTTCTATTTTTTTTTTTAAGAGAGAGAGAGAGAGAGAGAGAGAGAGAGAATTTTTAATATTTATTTTTTAGTTTTTTGGCGGACACAACATCTTTGTTTTGTATGTGGTGCTTGGAATCTACCTCCTCTTCTTTTTCAGTTTGAGACAGGGTCTTGCTAAATTGCATGTCAGGCCAGCGCGCTACCGCTTGAGCCACATCCCCAGCCCAGGCCCAATTTCTATAATTAAGAAACCAATAATCATCAGCTCTCAGAAAACCAGCACTAGTCCCAGACCACACTTTGAGGTGCTCTGGTTCACACCAAGTAGAAGGACAAGAGGGGCCCGAGTTTGCCCGAGTGATGAGATTAACCAAAGCAGAGATGAGTGCCACTGGGCTGCCACAGAGAACGGCGCAACCTGCCCAGTTGACCAATTACTATTTTGAGCTCAGCTAAAAGAGTTCTTTGCCCTGCCAGCTCCAGTGCCTGGGAGGTCTCACTGTCATGACTGCTCTGAAAGGGGCCCCTTAAGGGATCTTCTTCATAAAGAAATCATTTCCAATAATCCCTGCCAGAACAGTTAGTGGCCATCCTGAATTTCAATCCCTAGGTTATTGGAGACTTTCCACACAGGGATTGGCAGCCTGGCCGTCTTCTTAGTCCAATATCCCTGCCTGCCAAGGGAAAGAAAGTTATGACTCTTTGCTTGCTCATTCTCTCCCTCTGTAAGGAAGGAAAAAAAAAAAAGTTCTCAAACACTGCTTGCTGTATTAGCACTGGAGGGAAAGAGCGAAAATGAACTTACACAATCCAATTTATACTTGCATAATCAACTGAAGGAAACGGCAGAGTGACATTTGCACCTAATCCTTCCATGGGGCTGTGACTAAGACTGCAAACAGCAGAAGGAAAGCACATAGTTGCTTGGAACATGGGGGCAAATGAAAGTTATTTGATAGGTAAGGGGCATCTACTGTAAGAGGAACAAAACCTAGATTTTTTTTTTTAAAGGGCCTTTTACCTGTATAGTCCTCAAATGGAAACTAGTAAAGTACCCCACTGGTGACAAAGGCCAGTTGTGGGAAATGGGCCCTCAGTCTGTAAGGGAGATATGGGATGATGAGAGGCAGCAGAGTTCGAGGGCAGATGGTCACAGAGTGGAAGACCACGTGGACCTGGCGGACAGGGCCGTGCTTTACCCAAGGCCCTGCGGCTTCTCTGCTGGCATCCTGTCACATCATAAATGTGGCATTTCCTTGTTCCTTATTCCGATGAGAAAGGAGGACAGTGGGTGTGCAAAAAGCAGCAAGGGCACAGCTACTGGCCATGATGGTGTCCACGCTCCACCCTGGCCCATTCCAGATTCGAACTTGCACAGTCTCTTCCGATGGGTCTCTGGAATTCTGGCATGTGTTAACAATGGAGGGACAGCAGACAGGAGGCAAGGATTCACATGGGGGTGTCTTCCACATCACCATCCCTGCTCATTTGGGTTCCAGTGTTTGAATGTTTCTTATTTAAAGCCAAATCAGTGGTCACTCACCAAATATTTCACTAGAAGAAGCCTCAGAGGGACTCCTCTTATTTACTTGTCTTTGCCTTGTGCTCCCAGGCATAGAGAGATGGATGGCCTCCGTGTGTCCTTGATCCTTCCCCAATCTCCTCTTCACGCAAGTCTTCTCTCCTGTTCTCACTGTGCACTCCCCACTGGCTCTCTAAGATGGAGACTTAGGAGATACCAAGGGCTACTCCTTGTCTTCATTCCTGCCTCTGTACTCACATTTGGGCCGTCATAATGCCTTAGTCAATTTTATCTTGTATATATATATATATATATATATATGATATATATAAATATATTGTATATACATACAAATATATAATATATATATATATATATATATATTAACTGCCACAGCCTGATTTTCTTCATCCAGTATTTTTTTACTTGCTATAAGACTATTATACTTTTGCCTCCTGTCCCCTTGATCTAACATATTATTCTCTGTCATATTTTTTTCTGAAAAAATCATGGACGGGTGTTGAATTTTGTCACCTAATTTTTCTGTATCCATCGATCTATTTTTTTTTAAATTTTTTCAGCCTATTAATATAGAAGTTATATGTAATTGATTTTCAAACATTGAGCCAGTCTTGTATGCTTGGAACAAACCCCCTGGTTCATACGTATAATTCTTTCATATCTATTATTGAATTCTGTTTGTCAATAGAATCTGTTAATTATATTTGCTAATATAGAATCTGGTAAAAATATTTGACAATTGTTATTAAAAATTTTTATGTTTATATTCATGTGGAATCTTGGTCTATTGTTGTTTCTTTGTCTTTTTTTTTCCCCCACAATCTTTATCTGTTTTTGGTATCAGAGTAATATTCAATTCATAAGAAGAATTGGGAAGCTCTCCCCCCCACTTCTATTTTTGGAAGAGATTGTATATACTTGGTATTGATTCTTTAAACACTTTGCAGAACTCTCCATATAAGTCACCTAGGCCTGATGACTTCCTCTAGGGAAGTTTTAAAATTATGAATTCAGATTTCTTACTGGTTATAGAATTATAGTTCTAGAACTATCTATAATTCTAGATAGCTCTAGTTCTAAAACTATAGAACAAAATAATCTATTCATACTGGGTGAGTAGTTTGTATTATTTGAGAGCCTGGTACTTTTGTTCAGGTTTGTCAAATCTGTGCATGTGCAGTTCTTTGTAATGTTTCCTTATTATCATTTTGTTGTCTGCATAGTCTATAGTGACATCCCCTATTTCATTTTTGGCATTGTGAATTTTGTGTCTTTTCTTTGTCAATCTTGCTAGAGATTTGTCAATTCCGTTGATCTTTCCAAAGAGCCATTTCTTTGTTTCACTGATATTTTTCTATTATTTTCTTCTTTCACATTCATTGATCCTTTTTGTGTGTGCTATGAGACTAAATTCAGAGGTGATTAACCGCTGAGCAACATCCCAGCCCTTTGTTTATTTTTTATTTTGACAGAGTCTCACTAAGTTGCTTAGTCTGGCCTTGAACTTTAGATCCTCCTACCCCAGGCTCCAGAGCCACCAGGATCACAGGCGTGGGCCACCAAGCTTGGCACATTTGTTGATTTTTTTGTTCTTATCTCATTATTTCCCTGTTTCTGTTTGCTTTGGGTTATTAGGCTTTTCTTTTTCTGGGATTTGAAGAGTGAGCTTAGAGCATTGATTTGAGACTTCTATTTTTCTAACGTATGTGTTGAATGCTATGAGTTTCTCTTTCAGTACTGCTTTGGATGGGTCCCACAAATTCTGGTATACTTTTATTGTAACTCAGGCTAATTTAGTTTTGAATATTTTCTTTTCTTTTTTAGACTTTCATATATATATATATATATTTATATGTGGTGCTAAGGATTGAACCCAGTGCCTCACACATGCCAGACAAGCACTCTACCACTGAGCCACAACCCTAGCCCTAGACTTTCTTTTTTCTTTCTTTCTTTTTTTTTAAAAATATGTTCTAGTTGTACATGGACTCAGTATCTTTATTTTGTTTATTTACTTTTATGTGGTGCTGAGGATTGAACCCAGTGCCTCACACATGGGAGGCAAGCGCTTTACTGCTGAGCCACACCCCAGCCCCTAGACTTTCTTTTTGATTCATGAATTGTTTAGAAGTGTGATGTGTAGCTTCCAAGGGCTTTGGAGATTTTCTTTTGTAACTTTCTGCTCTTGATTTGTAGTTTGATGAAGTTTTGGATGGAGAACATATTTTGTGTGATTTCAATTTTTTAAAGATGTGTTTAAGTTTGTTTTGAGTTCCAGGATATGGTCTACCTTTTGTATATGTTTTAGAGCATGTGGAAAGAATGTTTATTCTGCTGTTTTTAGGTGAAGTGATATGTAAGTGTTAACAAGATCCTGTTGTCAAATGGTGTTATCGGGGTCTTCTATATACTTGATGGATTTTCTGTTCATTATGATATATTTGTTTAGAGAGGGGTATTGAAATCTCCAACTACAACTGTTCATTTTCCCACTTCTTTCAGTTCTATAAGTTGTCTTTTACATGTTTTGTAGCCCTGTTGTTTGGTGCATAAACATTTAGGGTTGCTACATCTTGTTGGTTGTTTGAACTTTTTAACTTTTTTTTTTTTTTTTTTGTACCAGGATTGAGCCCACAGTGCTTAACCACTGAGTCACTTTCCTAGCCCTTTTATATATTTTATGATGAGATGATAGGGTCTCACTAAGTTGCTTAGGGCCTTGATAAATTGCTGAGGCTGGCCTTGAATTTGTGATCATCCTGCCTCCAAACCCCTGGGATTATAGGTATATGCCACAGTGCCTGGCCTTTTAATCATTTTATAATGCTATCTCTCTGTCTCTAGTAATTTTCATTGTTCTTAATCAACTTAGATTAACTAATATTAATATAACTACTCCTGCTTTACTTTGATTTTTGTTTTTTTTCATGTTCCGGGAATTGAATTCAGGGCCTCATACACGTTAGTCAAGCACTGAGCTACATCCTCCCCAGTCCTTTATTAAATTTTATTTTGAGATAGGGACTTGATAAGTTGCCCAGGCTAACTTTGAACGTGTGATCCCCCTGCCTCAGCCATAGAATAGGTGGGATTATAGACATGTACCATCAGGTTTAAGAGATTGTTTACTTGATATATCTTTTTTCATTCTTTGAATTTCAACTTGCCTGCATAATATTTAATATATATATGTACATATTTATACACACATACATATACATATATATATGACAGAATAGAATTAAATCTTGTATTTAATCTACTCTGCTAATCTCTGACTTTTAATTGGTGTTTTTAGACCATTTGCTTTTTATTCCTCCTGTGCTGGGGTCATGACCCAGGGCCTTGTGCATGTGAAGCAACAACTCAATCACTGAGCTACATCCCCGGCCCTACACAATTTACATTTAGGTAATTATTGATAGATAATAGGGCTTAAGTTCATCATTTTGTATTTTCTTTTCTTCCTTCTTTTCTTTTTATTTTTAAAAAAATTTTAAATAAAAGTTTTCAGTCCTTGGGATCGAACCCAGAAACTTATACTTGCTAAGTAAACACTCTGCCACTCAAACTCCCAAACCCTGTTGTTATTTCTTTCTTTTTTGTTTCCTGCCTTCCTGTAGGTTATTTGAATATTTTTAAAAATTTCATTAAACTGTAATGTGTGTGTGTGTGTACGCACGTGCTCGTTTTTTTTGCAAGACAAGGTCTCAAGTTGCCCCGCCTAGCTTCAAACTAGTAACTCTCCAGCCTCAGCCTCCCAAGTAGCCTGGGATCACAGGTGTGCGCCACCTGCCTGGCTGGGGAGTGCAGCTTCTTACAGGTGGGGAGTTTTGCCTCCCTCGTGGTCTCTCCACCAACACTTCTTTGTTGCCCTGGCCAGGGGAGAATCCTGACTCTTGGCCTTTGTGGTTCCCACCCCAAAGAGAGGCAGAGGAGGGCTTTATTACTGCCGGGTGGGGTGAAGTCTAGACTCCACAGGTGTCCCTATTGACAAACCAGTGATGGGAAGAGAGCTTTGTTACTGGCCACTGGGGATAAAAATCCCGGATCCCTACTTGACCTTCCCTGGCACCACCCCAGGGGGAGTGTGCGTCATCTCCCCATCTCACAAGGATGGAATTCTGGCTCCCTACTTGGCCTTTGCTGGCCTGGGTGGAGGTGGGGCCATAGATTTTCCTCTGTAGTGTTTGGCTACCGTAAAGCAGCTGTTATCTAAAGGTTGTCTGTCTTTCTAGGCTGCTCTTTTGCTGGTTCTCTGGCAAGAGAGGTCAGGTTTTTGTTGGATGTTTTGTCTGCACCCATGGGCATTTCTGGCTTGCCAGCTTCTTCAGCTTCGTGTCTGAGATACCTGAGGTAAAAAGAAAACCCAGGAAATTCACTAAGGTGTTTATCTTTGGGTCCCAAGTTACCTAGCTTGTGTGCCTTCTCTCTCTTTCTGTGCCTTATGTTCCTTTGACATAGAACATCAAGTATTTACTTGCACAGAGTAATCATAATAGGAAAAAGTATGTCGACTCCATTGCCCCAGAACTAGAAAAAAAATCATTATTATTTTTTAAAGATTTGACATGTTTGCTAATGAGAATGATTCAGTGTAAAGGGGGGAAATGATAATACAGAAAGGTGATACAAAAAGCAAGGTCCTTGTGTCAGGGAAGGAAAATGGGATTCAGAGACTGAGTGGAGGGGTTGGCCTTCTGATAGCGTCAGGGCACTTCTTCCAGGGACACAGGAGGGGAGCTAGATGGGTGTGTATTGCAGATGGTCCCAGTAGAGAATTCCTCTACACCAGACCAAGGCTATTCCAAGAAGTTTCTGGAGGGTGGGAAGTGTGTGTGTGTGTGTGTGTGTGTGTGTGTGTGTGTGGTTTTCTTTTGGGTGATGTTCTTGTTTTGGGAATTGAACTCAGAGGCACTCAACCGCTGAGCCATATCCCTAGCCCTTTTATTTATTTATTTTTTATTTTAAGGCAGAGTCTTGCTAAGCTGCTTAGTACCTTGCTAAATAGCTGAGACTGACCTTGAATTTGCAATCCTCCTGCCTCAGCCTCCTGAGTTGCTGGAATTACAGGTATGTGCCACCACCCCCAGTTTTAGCTGTTTCTTTCTAATTTCTGAAACTTATGAAAGATGAGTCACTGTGATCCTTAAGTTCCTAATAACTTGGACATTGAATCCTCTGTTCTGTGACCTGATGTTGTGAGGAACATGCTCCCACACAGCCTGTTCATATACCTGCCTGGGCTGTTATGAATCTACTGAAGATATTCCTTTGCCTCCACAAAAAAAAAAAAAAAAAAAGGGTACAGTTGTGTATCTTTTCCGTTTTTTTTTTTTGTCTAATGTACCTAAAATTGATTGTTTATACAAATTTTTATCTTGTATAATAGATACATAAAAACTTTATTCTTTCTTAAAAATAAAGGATAAAATTACAATAAAATAAAAACATTTATTGGCATCTTATATGTGACACGTGCTGTCACATAAATTATTTATTTATTCAATAAATAGTATGTGCATGCTCTGATGAAATAAATGGAGGCTTGGGGCTGGGGATGTGGCTCAAGCGGTAGCGCGCTCGCCTGGCATGCGTGCGTCCCAGGTTCGATCCTCAGCAGCACCACATACCAACAAAAATGTTGTGTCCGCCGAGAACTAAGAAAAAATAAATAAATGTTAAAATTCTCAAAAAAAAAAAAAAAAAAAAAAAGAAAGAAATGGAGGCTACAAGGCAATGAGGACCAAGGTCCATACTTGGAGCTTATAGTCTACAGAGAGAAACAGATAATATCTAAGGGCAAAGAGCAGCATAAATAAATACTACCTTGGGAGCTAACTCTTTATATTCTCATTTTATAGTCTCAGCAACAGGCCAGTAGAGGGTAAGACACACAGTCAGAATTCATAGTCACACAGTCAGAAGTAGGATTTCAACTCAGATTTGGATCATACCACAGTATCTCCCATTGGGTGGGAGGAGCCATTTAAAATTTTATTTCAGATGTCAGGCTTAGAAAATAAAAGATAGCTGCATGCATGCCTGTAATCCTGAGACAAGAGGACTGAGACAAGAGGATCTCAAGGACAAGGCCAGCCTCAACACCTTAGTGAGATCCTGTCTCAAAATAAAAGGACAGGGGGTGTAACTAAGGGGTAAAGTGCCCTTGGTTTCACCCTCGGTACTACAAAAAAGAAGAAAATTGTTATAATTAACATATATCACTTAAAGTTATTTTTGTTATGGCCTAAAATGCTAGCTGGAAAATCACTAGCTTTGACTCAATCAATCTATAAAAGACATGGAAGTAGAATTTTGTAAATTAAGCACCAAGACCTAGTCAAGCACAAAGCCACTGAAAATTATTTCCAATTTTAGGTCATTCTAGCTGTGTGAGCATGAACTTGAAACTTAATATATTCTAAGATTCAGAATGCACATCTTTAATTTTGTTGTTGTTTGTTTTTAATACCAGGGATTGAATCCAGGGGGCTTAACCACTGAGACTCATCCTTAGCCTTTTTTATTTTTTATTTAATTTAATTTTTTTATTTGAGAGAGGAACACGCAAAGTTGCTTACTGACTTAAATTGCCCAAGCTGGCCTCAAACTTGGGTTCCTCCTTTCTCAGCCTCCTGAGTTGCTGGGATTACAGGCTGTGCTACTGTGCTTGCAGATTGCACATCTCTAAAGTGAAGGTAAACCCTGCTTTGTGGTGCACGCCTATAATTCCAGTAACTCAGGAGGCTGAAGCAGGGAGATCACAAGTTTGAGGCTAGGCTCAGCAACTTAGGGAGACCCTAAGCAACTTAGTGTGACCCTGTCTCAAAATAAAAAATAAAAAAGGGCTGGGGAAGATATCCTACTCCTCGATTTACACCCAAAGAATTTATAATCACCATACTACAGTGACCCAGCCACAGCAATGTTTATAGCAGCTCAATTCACAATAGCCAAACTGTGGAACCAATTTAGGTGCCCTTCAACAGATGAATGGATAAAGAAAATGTTTTATATATATATATACACACACACACACACACACACACACACTGGAATATTACTCAAACTTAAAGAAGAATGAAATTATGGCATTTGTCAATAAATGATGGAGCTGGAGAATATTATGCTAAGCAAAATAAGCCAATTCTAAAAAACCAAAGGCTGAATGTTTTGGTTGAACCATATTGACATAGCAGAATGCAAAGTGATGCTAAGCTGTTCATCTCACTTTGGGGGGCTCTAAATGCAGTGGCAATCCCTAGGTTGTCCAATGACATTTCTGTGTATGTTGTCTAAGTGCTTCCCAGAAGGATGAAGCAGAGCTGGAAAATATATGGTGACTCTGGGAAGTCATTCCTCAAATTTCTGCCTCCAGGAAGTGATTGCTTTTTAAGGATGCCAAGTCATAGCAAAGATACTTTTGAAACGCCCACAGGCAGATAAAGTTGAGAATAGAGAGGCTCCATAAAGTCCTATGGGAAGCCACCAATTCTCCATTACCTACAGTCACTTAGGTCCTGGTGAGCCTGGCGATGAGTGGAAAAACATCAAATGCACATTTTCTCCATCCTGGTACCAGGTTGATTTGTGTGCTGGAAATGTGTCTCCATCCCAGTTTGCATCCATAGACATTCCCTGGGTTGGATTGACCTCTCCATCCCAAGTTGACTGTGGAAGGAAGCCAAGGAAGGGGGGGGGGAGGTGACCATGCATGTATTTGCCTTTGCCATTTTTATTGCCTTAGGGACATTAGACTGTAGCCCTCCTTAAGCGTGAACTGTTTGCTGAAGTCTGGTGCTGGCTTTTGTGGACTGGTCTAGCCAAGAGTTGTTTTAACCCCAATGGGGAGTTGGGGGTGGGGTTGGGGTGGGGTAAGACATCTGCAGAGCCCAACAACCGTTACCAAGGCCTACCCTGGCTCTGCCTCTACCTGCCAAACGGTAAACAAAGCCCCTGGGAGAACTGGGGAGAGCTGAACACCTTGGTCAAACACTAAGCCAGCCACCACCAGGTGTGCTTGCAGAACAGACTCTCCATCAGCGACCTGTCATGCAGAAAATGTTTATCCAATTTGTCAAGATAATCTTTCCTCAAATAAGCCCTGGGCCTACTCCTCGGAACAGCCTGAATTTCGTCGGTAGAATGTAACTCAATTTTTTTTTCCACCCCTTTTCCTTTAATCACTGTGTCAACTTTTCCCTGGGCTTTAAGCAAACTGAAAGTCATTATATCATTCTTAAGTGAGTAATCTTTCGACTGGGTTAGCTGATTCGTGAGTTCCTCTCAAATTCTTCCAAACCGTGCGCTCCCTTTCCAAACACATTTTCTTGGGTGTTTCCCAGAGTTCGGCTCATCGATGACCCACGGATGTGTTTGTTCTGTCACGTTGTGTGGCTGCGCCGCGTCTGTACCAGGGCATTTGAAAAGAAGCTGAGTGTGGCAACGTGGCGGGCGGGGGGAGGTGGCTTCCCCCACTCTTTTAGGTCTTTTCTTGGAAATATGACAGTCTCTATAAGTGACTTGCAGTTTCAAGCACGAAGGACATTTGATGAGTTACCTTGATTCCCTGGGTAATATTAAAGGCTGGCCCCACCGCCTTGGCCACAGTCACCTGTCTGGCTTCATCCACGTGCTATTCGACACCAGGTGTGATATGGTTTTGTTTAAAAAACTGAAACACGAAAGGTTGCCACATTTTTTCTTACTTCTCCTCATGGATGTACTCCCACAGAACTCACGATATGTTTCAAAATAGAAAGCTCAGCCATCTGGCTATTTGATGGTTTCTATTTTTGTTTCTCGTTGCATTTACAAAGTCTGTTGAGTCTGAAATTCTCTCTGTTCTGCCCTACATGTAATTGTGTATATGTACACACACACTTTCTCATTTAAATTTAGCCATTATCAATCTGGGTTTGTTTTACCGACCACGGTGGCACTTTGGTGGGGGAAGCTAACCTTGCTTAATTCATGCATGAGCCAAGGCTGTATTATATCCTGACTCAGAAGATTGTGATCCAAGGCCTACAAGATGCCAAATCAAAGGCATTTCTTATTGACATGTGCCACCCATGTTTACTCAGGATTTTCATTGACAGAAATAAACTCCTTGGGTAGGCTCTGATGGAAAAGACAGTCACAGGAACAGAGGGAATTTTATTTATTTATTTATTTTGACACTGGGATTGAATCCAGGGGTGCTTTATCACTGAGCTATATTCCCAGCCCTTTTATTTTTATTTTTATTTTTTATTTTGAGACAAAGTCTCACTAAGTGGCTGAGAGACTCACTAAGCTGTTGAGGTTGGCCTCAGCCTTGTGATACTTCTATCTCAGCCTCCCAAATTGCTGGGATTACGGGAGTGCACTACTGTGCCCAGAAACCAGAGGGAATTCTCTATCTCATCTCACTCATTCTCATCATTTTATACACAAGGAAACTGGAATCTGGAGATGGGGGGAAGACTTGTCCAAGTTCATAGGGTAGCAGAGGTCCCTTTAGAACTCAGGTTTCTTGTCTTCTTTCTTTTGTTTTTTGGGGTGGGAGGTACTGGGTATTGAACCCAATGGTGCTTTAGCACCGAACAACATCCCCAGCCCCCTTCTTTATTTTTAATTTTGAGTTGCTGAGGTTTCTTGCTAAATTGCTGAGGCTGGCCTCCTTTCTCCGCCTCCTGAGTCACTGAGATCACAGGCTTCCACCACTGTGCCTGGCTTTTCTGACTTTTCTAGTGCTCTGTTCCTTTTCATGAAGCTAGCTAAGAGCTATTAAAGGTATTTGTGTGTGTGCGCATGCTCATTGCAGTTAAATGTATTATACATACATAACTTTTGTTATTTATAGGATCATGTTTATAAACAAAATTATAGTACTTTGTTAGCCTAGTAGGGTTGTGTGTACCTGTGATTTCAGTGGCTCAGGAGGCTGAGGCAGAAGGATCGTAAGTTCAAAGCCAGCCTCAGCAAAAGTGAGGCCCTAAGCCACTCAGTGAGACCCTGTCTCTAAATAAAATACAAAATAGGGCTGAGGATGTGGCTCAGTGGTTAAGCACCCGTGGGTTCCATCCCTGATACCCAAAAAAAGTACGTTGTTATGCTTTGATAGCTAAAGAAAAGATTTCCTCAATCCTCAATTGACAGTGACCTTCAAACTTTATTGTATGTGTGAAGGAGCTGGTTTTAAAAAGGCAGTTTCCTTAGGAAAATATAAAGCCATAGATTGGAAGAAAATATTTGCAAAAGACAAACCTGATAAAATGTTATCCAAAATACACAAATAACTCTTAAAACTCAATAATAAGAAAAATAACAACTTGATTCAGAAATGGGCAAGAGAACTATACAGATACCCGACCAAAGAAAATAGAAAGATTTCAAGTAAGCCTGTGAAAACACATTTTCATCATCACATGTCTTCAGGGCATTACAACTTGAAACAATATGTCACCTGGTGCTGTGGTGCACATCTTATCCCAGCAACTCTACTTTGGAGGCCAAGGCAAGAGGATCACAAGTTGGAGGCCAGCCTTAGCAATTTTGTGAGGCCCTAAGCACCTTAGCACAACCTTGTATCAAAATTCAAATATAAGGGCTGGGGATATAGCTCAGTTGGTAGAGTGCTTGCTTCACATGCACAAGGTCCTGAATTCAATCTCCAGTGCCACAAAAAAAAAAAAAAAAAAAAATCAAATATAAAAAGGGAAGGAGAGGGAAGGGGCATGGGGTCATTAATGATGGTGGAATGTGATGATCATTACTATCCAAAGTACCTGTATGAAGACATGAGTTGGTATGAATAGAACATGTATATAACCAGAGATATGAAAAATTGTGCTCTAGATATGTAATAAGAATTGTAATGCATTCTGCTGTCATGTATAAATAAAAAAATTTACATAAAAAAAGAGAGAAAGAATCAAAGAAGGGCCCTGGAGCAAGACATAGTCCCCAAAAGCACATCCCCATAGCTCTCTCCGTTTGAATAGGTTTACCACTTAAGTCTCCATCGCCTCTCAGTAGCTCATCAAATTATTGACCCACCAATACA
The DNA here is from genome assembly GCF_052094955.1 of Ictidomys tridecemlineatus. Classification (NCBI taxonomy): domain Eukaryota; kingdom Metazoa; phylum Chordata; class Mammalia; order Rodentia; family Sciuridae; genus Ictidomys; species Ictidomys tridecemlineatus. Next base: position 125,636,396 of record NC_135479.1, read on the forward strand.
TTAATCCATTGATGAGGTCAGAGCCTTCATAATCCAAAGTTCCACTCTGAGTCTGCTGTAGGACCTGGGACCAAGTCTTCAACACATTTTGGGAGACATTCTAGATTTAAACCACAACAGGAGGGACGAACAGGCAAAGGATCCCCAGGGCAGTGAACGTACTCTAGATGACACTACACGGGTGGATACTTCCCGTTATACACTTGTGAAACCCGTGGTGAGGAGTTCTCTCAGCCAGCTGTGGGCAATGTCAAGCCCAGTAAGAAATTATACATCAGCTGGAATTTGAGGCCTTTTCTGACTTTTTGTAGCAATCATGAGTCACTGCTTGAAGTATCATCCTTACTCTGTGCAGGACACTCTTTTAGGCAATAGGATTATGCCAAGGAGCAAAACCCTTGACATTGTAGAGTTTGTATTCCGTCTACAGCAGCTATCATTTGTATAGTGCCTATATGTTCCTGACACCTTGTAGTCATCTGTTAAGCTTCACAACACTATAAGTTCTATTGGTACTATGGTTCCTGTTATAGGTACAGATACTGATGCAGAACCTGGTGTGGTGGTACACGCTTATAATCCCAGCAACTCTGGAGGCTGAGGCAGGAAGATTGCAAGTTTGAGGCCAGCCTCTGCAATTTAGCAAGATCCTGTCTCAAAATTGTGGGGAAAAAAAAGGGGGAGACCAGGAATGTGCCTCAGTGGTAAAGGGACTATGAGTTTAATCCTCAGTACTAGAAATATAAACAAACCAGATATGAAAATCACAGTCATTCCCATCTAAACCCGAGAGCATAGTTGAGTGTTTTCCCAGGGAATTACTCAGTTTGGATCCTTGGGCACACATGGCCCTACTTTACCAGTATGAAATTATTCATATAGGAGAGGAAGGGGACTCTATTTTTTTTTGGGGGGGGGTACTGGGGATTAAACCCAGGGGTATTTAACCACTGAGCCACACCCCAGTCTCCAGTCTTTTTATTTTTTATTTTGAGACAGGACCACACTAAGTTGCTGAGACTGGCCTTGAATTTGCAATCCTCTTGCCTCAGCCTCCAGAGCTGCTGGGATTATCCGTGCACACCACCATGCCTGGTAGGACCCCTGAATTGTTAGAGCTGTGAGAACAAAATACCATTGGCTGGCTGGGTTAAATAACAGTTGTTTCTCATGCTTCTGGATGCTGGAATTCAGTTCTGGTGAGGGTCCATCTCCCCATTTACTGATTGCCATCTTTTCTTTGTACCCGCATTTGACCAGGAAAGACAGCGGGTGAAAGGGGACTACCTCTCTTCCTCTTCTTTTAAGACATTAATCCCACCGTGGGGGATCTACCCTTGAAACTGGATCCTATATTCAAGAACAAAAAAATTCTATGAAGTATATCATTAGATCTACTAACACAATAGGAATGGGGCGGGGTTGTAGCTCAGTGGTAAAGTACTTGTGTAGCATGTGCAAGGTCCCAGGTTTAATCCCCAGTGGTGAAAACATCTCCCCTTTCTGCTAATGAAATAAAAATGATGGACTAGATGAAAAATATATAAACGTATGAAGTGACAACTGTACTGTGATCACATAGACTATTCTTTTTTTTTAATATTTATTTTTTTAGTTATTGGCGGACACAACATCTTTGTTTGTATGTGGTGCTGAGGATCGAACCCGGGCCTCACACACACCAGGCGGGCGCGCTACCGCTTGAGCCACATCCCCAGCCCCAACTATTCTTATTCTTAGGAAATACACATGCTAAAGTATTTAGGGCTCAAGGACCTTAATATGTATAATTAAACCTTGAATAGTTTAGGGAAAAAGTTGTAGACACACCCCCACACACTGAATTATACAGACATGATGCTTTTTTTTGGGAGGGGTACCAGAGATTGAACTCTGGGGTACTAGACCACTGAGCCACATCTTCAGCTCTATTTTGTATTTTATTTAGAGACAGGATCTCACTGAGTTGCTTAGTGTCTCGCTTTTGCTGAAGCTGGCTTTAAACTTGCAATCCTCCTGCCTCGGCCTCCAGAGTAACTGGGATAACAGGCATGTGCCATTGTGCCTGGCTATATACGTGATTCTGATAAAAATAATATGACTAAGTAATAAAATAAGTGATATTAAGCTGCATGTGGTGGCTGTAATCACAGCTATTTGGGAGGCTGAGGCAGGAAGATCTCAAGTTCGAGGCCAGCCTCATCAGGGAGACCCTGTCTCAAAATAAAATAAGGTCTGTGTCTGTAGCTCAGTGGTATAGAACCCCTACACTCAATTTCCTACCAAAAATAAACAAACAAACAAATAAAAAATAAATAAGTCTGGTACTATAGCTCAGTGGTAGAGTGCTCACTTAATATGTGGGAAGCCATGGACAAATGAAAAAAAAAAAGAAATAATATTAATCAAAGAAAAAATGATAAAACAAATGATAGTAATATGTGAATTTGGCACTAAGAAGTGTATGGAGTTTTGTTATTGTTTGATTTTATTTTTCTTTTTGTAGTCCTGGAGACTACAAAACCCAGAGACCTGCATCTGAGCTATATCCCCAGTCCTGGATATTTCTTCTACTATTTTAATTTTTGTCATTTTTAAAGTTTGAAATTATCATCAAATAAAAATGTTAAATTTTACATAAATATTTAGATGTGCTCATGTGTATTTTTAAAAAATCTTTTTTCTTAGTTGTAGATGGACACAATACCCTTATTTTGTTTATTTATTTTTATGTGGTGCTGAGGATCAAACCCAGTGCCCCACACGTGTGAAGGAAGCTCTCTACCACTGAGCCATAACCCCAGCCCCAAAAGTTTTTTGGTGCTGGGTATTGAACCAGGGCCTTATGCATGAAAGGCAAGCACTCTACCAACGAGCTGTATCTCCAGTCCCTTGCTCATGTGTATTTTAATGGAGAGGGTCCTAGGTTTCCTTAGATTCTTCTAAGACTCTGTGATACTACAAAGGACTTTAGATGTAGCCTCTTGATTTTTGAAGGACAGTTTATCACTCAGTGGAAAAAAGTTTGCCCTTTAAGAAGGTGAAACAGAGCTGGGGGCGGTGGCTCAGAGGTTGAGACAGGAGGATCACAAGATCAAGGCCAACCTCATCTCAGCAATTTAGCAAAGTCCTGAGAACTTAGTGAGACCCTGTCTCAAAATAAAAAATTAAAAGGACTAAGAAAGGATGGGGGAGTACTGGGGATGTAGGTCGGTGGTTAAGCACCCCTGGGTTTAATGCATAAGGCCCTGGTTCAACACATTTTGGGTCTTCTTGCCACTAATGTTCCTGAGGGATTTCTTCTGAGCTGGAGAATTTTCAATCTAAAAAACAGACTTTGGAGGTCATCTATTTTAATTCTGTGCTTATGCAAATGAGGAAATTCGAGTTCATAAAAGTCAGGTGGCTCATCCAGTCCTATGAATAGAGCAAAGCCCAACCAGAATCTAGACCTTCTAGAACCCTGTCCAGGGTTAACCAACTGCAGTTCTCCCAGAAGTTCCTCATGAATTCTTGGAGCTCATTCTCTTCTCTGAAACCTTCTCCAGAGGGGCATCCTACAAACAGCAGATGCCAGGGCATGAGGCTTCCACCATGGGATGGGAGAAGGGATTGGGGCAGGATGTTGAAGCATGAAGTCCTGGCTCAAAACTCCAAAAGTCCTACAGGAAATAGAAAGATCTAGTATTTTACAAGATCTGAAACAGGTGTCTTGTTTGTTCACAGAATCTTTCTAGAGACAGCCATATGCATCCTGAAAGAGAAGCGAAAATCATAAAGTCTGAAGGAGATTAAATAGTCGAGATTAGCTTTTTGTGATCTTGCAATGTTTTCACTTATTTCCAAATCACATAATGGTGAGCATGTTGAGCAATCAGGTGAAAATCACATGCAAACAGAGTCTAAGTACTGATAAGAATCCTAAAGGTAAACAATGAATTCCTCCTAATGGCTAAGTCACTAAGGTAAGATCCAGTCTAAATACACACCCTTGGTTAAATAGGGTTTCATTAGCTCAGGTTACAGTGGCTCAGGAAAATTTTTCCTTTATGCTTGTCAAGTGAAATTAATTATATATCACCCATCAATCATTCCTGCCATAGAGGTTCTTGGTGAACATTAAGGAATTCATAGCATCCTGACCACTGCCCACTGCCCCCATTCCCTACCTCACCAGGAGCACTCTGGGACATATTTTGGTGCCCATAGCTAAAAGTTCCCAGGATTTTCTAGGAAATCACAACTATGGTTTTTACTGATAACCTGTGAAAGTTTTTCTTTTCAAAATTTGACACGTGGTGTGTGCTTCAAGTTACTGACAAATATTTGACTTTGTAGAGTGTATCTCAGACTGCATAGCAAATGAGATTCTTGCAAGTTTCTGATACTAAATTCATCTTTGTGAAATAATTAATTTAAATAATTCAAGAATAATTATTTTTAAAAATTAAAATGATTTTTAAAAATGATTAAAAACGAGGGGCTGGGGATGTGGCTCAAGCAGTAGTGCGCTTGTCTGGCATGCGTGCGGTGGGGGTTCGATCCTCAGCACCACATACAAACAAAGATGTTGTATCTGCTGAAAACTAAAAAATAAATATCAAAAATTCTCTCTCTCTCTCTCTCTCTCACCTCTCTCTTTAAAAAAAAGAAAAGATAAAAAAGATTCCACTGTCATTTAAAAAAATGATTAAAAATGAAATGGTTATTTTATTCTTGCCCTAGTAGCTTCTCATAGTGAAAGCTTACTTAATATTCTATAATAGATGAGATGGTTTGATTTATTAACTTTGATATTTACAGTTCCCTTTCTCTTCTTTTTTCTCATAGTATTTTATTCTTCACATACTTAATGAGCATATTTCTGAGTCAGATATTAGGCTAGGAAATTAAGGATAAGAACATTTATTTTATTATTATTATTCTGGAAGTTGAACCCAGAGGTCCTTAATCACTGACCCACATTCCCAGTCCTTTTATTTATTTATTTTTGGTAATATTTTTAGTTGCACATGGTTACAACACATTTATTTATTTATTCATTATTTATTTATTTATTTATTGTTTATTTATTTATTATATGGTGCTGAGGATCAAAAACATGTGAGGCGGGGCTGGGGATGTGGCTCAAGCGGTAGCGCGCTCGCCTGGCATGCGTGCGGCCGGGGTTCGATCCTCAGCACCACATGCCAACAGGGATGTTGTGTCTGCCGAGAACTAAAATAAATAAATTCTAAAAAAAAAAAAAAAAAAAAAAAGAGCTCTGCCACAGAGCCACAACCCCAGCACCCCCAGCCATTTTTATTTTTGATTTTGAGACAGGGTCTTACTAAATTATCGAAAATTTTGGGCTGGGTAGCACGCTTGTCTGGCATGTGTACGGCCCGGGTTCGATCCTCAGCACCACATACAAACAAAGATGTTGTGTCTGCCAAGAACTAAAAAAAAATATATATATATTAAAAAAATTCTCTCTCTCTCTCTCTCTCTCTCTAAAAAAAAAAAAAAAATGTTGTTAAGTTGCTGAGGCTGACCTTGAACTTTCAATCTTCTGCACCTGGCAGAACATTTATTTCAAAGATAATTATACTTATCTGTGTGCAGTGGTACATACCAGTAATCCCAGCTGAGGCAGGAGGATCACAAGTTCAAGACCAACTTCAGCAACTTAGAAAAATTTCAATAATTTAGTAAGACCCTATCTCAAAATCAAAAATAAAAATGACTGGGGATGTAGCTTGGTGGCAAAGTGCCCCTGGGTTCAATCTCCAGTACAACCCCCTCAAAAAAAAAAAAAAAAAAACCACCTTAATACCCTTAATGAATTTATATGAACATCTACTCTGTCCTGTCCTGTCCTAGGAGATAGCAACACAATGGCGAGAAAGACCTGTTGTTAAGTGGATTAGGGTTCAGGGTCCAGTGTTACTAAAAGGACATCTGGAGGCTCTGAAGACTTATCATCCCCAAATGGATACAGTGACATTTGTCCTGCGTGAAATCTAATGAAATGAACCTGCAAGTACTTTGCAAGCTTTCAAGTGAGATATGTGATGGAGGAGTAGCTGTCTTTCCTTAGCAGAGGAGATACACGGCACACCTGAAACAAAGAAAATAAATAGTACCTGGGAGTGTGAGAGTCAGGTGGTCAAACAGACTGTTGGGTAGCTTTTCCCAAGGAGGATACATTAAAAAAAAAAAAAAAAAAACAACAACAACAACAAAAAAAAACATGTGTTTATTTTTTAATGATAAATAAAACTTGTATATGTTTATGGTACAATATGATGCAAAAGCTAGTCTAAGGAGATATTTTTTTTTTTTTAAGAACTTTTAGTATTTATTTTTTAGTTTTTGGCGGGCACAACATCTTTGTATGTGGTGCTGAGGATCGAACCTGGGCCGCACGCACGCCAGGCAAGCTCGCTACCGCTTGAGCCACATCCCCAGCCCCCTAAGGAGATATTTTTAAAACTACATTATTTTGCAGTTGAAATTTGATAACAAGTTTCTTAAATTAAGCAAAATAAGCCAAACTCAGAAGGCTGAGGGTTATATGCTTTCTCTCATATGTGGAAGCCAGAGAGGAAAAGGGAAAAGAAAGATCAGGGGTGGGGTGTCTCATAAAAATGGAAGAGAGATCAATAGATTTGGGGAAAGGGACCAGGAGGAGGGAGTGGAAGAGAAAAGGAAAATACTGGAAAATGATAATTGGCCAAATTATATTGTTACATTGTGTGCATGTATGAATATGTAACCATGAATCCCACCATTATGTATAATTATAACAAACTAATAAAACTGTGGAAAGAAAATTACATTATTTGGGGGAGGGTACTTTAATGGTGCAGTACTTGCCTTGGGTTCAGTCCCCATCGCTGCAATAATAAGAAGAAGAATAAAAAAATCCCCATTATTTTGAAGAGCAGTTTTACGTTCACAGCAAAATTGGGAGAAAGAAATAGATCCTATCCTCTGGGCTCTTTATTAGTTCATTATGTACCAAGATTTGCAAATCTGTAACTTTTTTTTTTTTAAAGGAAAAAGAATAGAAAGGTTGTATCTCATCATCTTAAGGTTTCACAAGGATGATGTAGGCTTATGATTCAGTTCCCACATCCTGAAAAATGACTTCTTAAATAAATCACCTCTCAAATCATAGAAGTGCACTAATCTGGAATTATTCTAATCTAAAGGCTTAATAACCAATTACTACAGTTGATGTTCACTCTGAGGAATACATAGCTATATGACATATAGCTACACAAAAATAGAATTCAGTGGAGCAAATCAGTTACTTTTAAGAGCAGACAGTTTTAGAACGAAAAAATACTGTAGGAACAATCCAGTTCATACCTTGGCTTTTCAAGAAAGAGGTCTGGAGATATAAAGAGGCTGGTCCAGGGTCACATAACCAGCCAGGGCCAAGGTGTAACCCAAACACAGGCATCAGTCTGGATGACCTCTTCCATTGTACTTTCTTTCTGCCACCTTGGGGCCCCTAGATACAGAGTGTCTGTGTGACTGTCGAGTATTGGTGGCTCACAGCCATAGCTCCTGCATTAGAGGCAAGAGTGATTTCTCAGAGAAAAGCTACCCTTTAGAAATTTCTAGCACTGCTTAATTAACCACAAAAGTACTCATCTTGTCTGAGGACCATGTATTCTATGTAGTGACCCAAGATAAGTTTCTAAAGTGCTGTAAATTCTCCAGCTGAACACAGGAGAATTTCCAAATAAGTATCTCCAAAGTAGGACCTTATAATTTCCCAGAGGAAACATTTCTCAGGGGCTGGATGGGTACTCAGTGGTAGAGCCATTGCTTAGCAGAAGCAACATCCTGGGTTCCATTCTGAGCACTGCCAACAAACAAAAAAAACATTTCTCCATTGATTTTGATCTTTTTTCTTCTTCAGTCTCCTAACTAAAACTATAGACCTTCATCAATCTTATTCTGAGCTTATTCTGAGTCTGATGTCCAGATTTTAACTAAAAACCAGACAACTTGAATCTATGTGTTATGGGTGATATTGCAAGATGGCACAGATTAAATTGCTGAGGCTGACTTTGAACTTTGAATACTCCTGCCTCTGTCTCCCAAGATTTCTGAGATTACAGGTGTGTGCCACCATGCCTAGCTAAGATGGCACTGATTAAGGAGCTATTTGTGGTTTTATTTTTATTTTGTGTGGAGGGCAAAAGAGGTAGGAAATAATGTGACTAATTATCTTATGAAAATACCCAATCACTCCTACCAATGTTACTGCTCCCTGGGGCTGCAGGATTTAAGAATATTTCTGAAATGGCTACTACGTGTCCTTGCCCCTCTGGAATGAGTTGATTGGTCTACTTCCAGTATCTGAGGTGAACTATTGATAATAACTGCTTGGGGAGGTGATGGAGAAATGGGCATTTATATATATGTAAAGAGGGGTGGAATTAGTGTTGCTTTTAGAGAAAAAATGGATATATATGTATATATTTATTATTATTAATTAGTTGGCTTTGAACTCAAGATCGTCCTATCTCAGTCTCCAGAGTCAGGAGGATTACAGGTGTGTGCCACTAAACCCAGTGAAAGTGGGCAATATTGAGCCATGCATGGTGGTGCACATCTGTAATCCCACTGGCTCTGGAGGCTGAGATAGGAGGATACAGAGTTCAAAGCCAGCTTCAGCAAAAAAGCAAGGCACTGAGCAACTCAATGAGATCTCTAAATAAAATACAAAATAGGGCTGGGGATGTGGCTCACTGGTTGAGTGCCCCTGAATTCAATTCCTGGTACCCTCCCCCCCCCCCAAAAAAAAAAGTTGGCAATATTGACTCAAATAAAAATGTGGACATTCTTTGAGAATTTCTTTTCAGAAATGATAAAATTATCAGCACAAGTTTGCATATATGTACACGTATGTTAAGCAATAATTTTGGAAATAGAAATAAATGCATAAGTAAATCCACATATGAGTAAGCCACTGAAGTAATGATCTATTGATGTGGAGTTTGACTTTGAAATGAGGGTCTCAGCTGGTCATGGTGGTTCACACATGCAATCCAGCAACCAGAGAGGCTGAAGCTGGGCAGCTAAGAAAGACTGTTCCTGCCTTAAAATTCAAAAGGGCTGGAGACGTTGCTCAGTGGTTAAGTGCTCTGGGTTCAATCCCCAGCACCAAAAAAAAAAAAGGAAAAATGTGTTAAAGGAAGAAACAGAGGTAGAACATGAAGTCAGAGTCACTTTACCACTGAGCTACAACCCTAACCTTTTTTATTTTGAGATAGTCAGGATCTTGCTAAGTGGCTTAAGGTGTCACTGAGTTGCTGAGGCTGGCCTTGAACTTGCCACCCTCCTGCTTCAGTCTTTGGAGTTGTTGGGATTGATTACAGGTGTGCGTCATTACACCTGGCTATTTTTATTTTTTATTGATGCATTATAGTTGTACATAATGGTGGGATTTGTTGCTACATATTCACACATGCACACAACATAACAATATAAGGTGGCCAATGTCATTGAACATCATTGCCCAGTATTTCCTCTTTTCCTCTCCTCCTCCCCACCCTTAGTCCCTTCCCTCTACTCCACTGGTCTCTGTATGATTTTCATGATACACTGTTTTCTCTCCCCCAATTTTATTTTCCTTTTTTTCTCTCAAACTTCCACATATAAGAGAAACCATTGGGCTGGGGATGTGGCTCAAGCGGTAGCGCGCTTGCCTGGGATGCGTGCGGCCCAGGTTCGATCCTCAGCACCACATACAACCAAAGATGTTGTTTCCGCCGAAAAACTAAGAAAAAAAATATTAAAATTTCTCTGTCTCTTTCTCTCTCCTCTCTCTCTTAAAAAAAAAAAAAAGAGAGAGAGAAACCATGTGACCCTTGAGTTTCTGAGTTTGGCTTATTTTGTTTACATTTTTATTTTTTATGTGTGTGGATGAATATAATCTCTCTTATTTAGCAGTGTAAAAGTTACTCAGAAGTTAGAAATGGCTCATCTATTACACTGCTAACTAGTTATCTTTGGAGGTTGGGGTTATGGAGAATCTATTCTCTTTAGTACTCTTCATTTTTTGATTGAATTACTTTTTTTCCTTATTTATTTTATTTTTTTGTTAATTTTAATTGATTCCTTTCAGTTATACAAAAAAAATTCGGACACATTTTGACATAATCACAAAATCATGGAATGTAACTTGCTCTAATTCAGTCCCCAGCACCCTGCCCCATCCACTCGTCTAATGATTTTTCTGCAATTTATTTATACTTTTTTAAAATTAGTATCTTGTAAATATACTCAATGTTGGGATTCACGATGCTAAATTCATGTATGTACATATGAAAGTTTGGTCAGATTCATTCCACTGTTCTTTGCTTTTCCTATCCTTCCTTCCTCCCTCTCAACTACCTTTAGTCTTCTAATCTTTCCTCTATATTGATGAGTTTCCCACTCCCTTATTTTCCTTTCTCTCTGTTCATTGCATTACTTTTATAATAAAGTCAAAACCCAAACAAAATAGTTAAGCATATCTTTTTATTTTTTTCCTTAAAAAGTGATAAAGATTTTAAATTGGGCGCATGCCTGTAATCCCAGCATCTTGGGAGGCTGAGGCAGAAGGATGAGAGATCAAAGCCAGCCTCAGCAATGGTGAGGTGCTAAACAACACAGTGAGACTCTGTCTCTAAATAAAATACAAAATAGGGCTGGGGATGTGGCTCAGTGGTTGAGTGCCCCTGAATTCAATTCCTGGTACCAAAAAAAAAAAAAAGATTTTAAAAACTTTTCAAAAACTCATTTATCCTGTCCAAGTTTTACACCCAGGCAATGCCACCGAAGTTCAATCTTTCTTTGGACTTTTGTAGATGAAAATGATATTGTAGCTGCTAGAATCTATGGAAGGCCAAGATCAGATGAAGCCAGCCTGGGGTAACTCTATAAAATGGTAGAGTGGTTTGAGGGAGGTATGTATGATTTATGGTATAGACAATGGCTTGTGCTGGGGATGAAGACCAGGGCCTTGGTCGTGCATTGTATCACTGAACTATACCTTGAACCCAAAGGGCAAGTTTTGAACCAGAGATTTCTGGTTCCTTGGAAAAGTTAATATGAAAGAGAATGCAAATTTCTGGTGGAGAAGTGATCGAGTTCTTAATTACCTTCAATTAGTGTTTAAGGATAGTGAAAGTGAAAGGAAGCTGTGATCGGGGTTGAACTTTGGACCATTCAGCCTGGCCTCCAGGCCTTTCGGCCTACTGCAGTGCAAATTTGGCCCATTTCTCAGGGACTCGGTTGACTTTTGTCAGATTCTATCTCATTTTTGCTGAAATGTGCATGTGGCTTCCCATTCTCACTGGACCATAAGCTTGCCAAAGGCAGGAAAATCATTTAGATTTATGCAACTCTTATGTTGTCTTGTGCCTGGGGAAGTGCCTTTCATAGAACAAGTGCCTAGTAATTGACTGTCACTTCCCTGCTCGGACCCCCTTTGATTCTGCATTTCTTATGAGTAAAGGATAATTTCCTGGGATCTGCTTATAATTAACTTACCAGTTTTAACTTGCCTTGTCACCCTAAAGGCACCTTTAAGCTTGTCTGCAAATGGAGTTGGGATCCTCCCTCCTCCAAACTAAAGTTGGGATCGACATTGCCTTCAGAATAAAACCCAAATTTTGAAGTCATTGAGGCTCTACCAGCAATAACAAAGAAAATGGCAGATTAATCACATGGCCTTCAGAACAAGTTCAAGTCCTACCTCCTACCTCAGAGCCCTGACCTTGGGTAAATTGCTTTCCTTGGAACTAGGAATAAAAATAAACAATCCACCTTATGTGTTGCTAATGAGTAATTTGCTTAGCATAATTGCAGGGCACCACCAAGTGATAGATGTTATCATTATCCTGTATTTTAATACCTTTATGTTAATTATCTGATCCCCTCTGCCAAGGCATTTTGAATTTTCTATTCAAGAGGTGGGAGATTAAAACCACTGGTTACCTAGGGGTGAGGGGAAAGGGAAGGATATCCTGTAGTGAGTGAAGGAACTTTCAGCTTCTTAAAAGTTGGGTTGGAGCTAGGTATGCCTGTAATTCCACCTGCTCAGCAGGAAGATTGAGGTCAAGGCCAGCCTCAGCAATTTAGTGAGGTTCTAAGCAACACAGAAGAATAAAATAAAAAAAAATAATAAAAATAAACAGGGTTGGGGATGTTGTTCAATAGATAAGCACCCCTGTATTCAATCCTGGTAGCAAAAAAAAAAAAAAAAAAAGAAAAGTTAGAATTAAAGAATGAAAGACTTTGTATACTTTGCTAAAGATTTTGTTTATGGTATAGACAATAAACTTGGAGGGATAAGGATATATTCTATTTATTTAGGTGCTAGGGATTGAATCTATTGTCTTGGGCATGCTAGGCAAGCATTCTACCACTGAGCTACACCCCAGCCACGGTATATTTTAAATAATTTAAGTACATAATAGTCCAATTTTTACAGCCCAACAGGTACAATTTTTCCAATTTCCCCCCAACACCTGATGATAATAATGACGCTTTTTTTTCTTTTTCTTTTTGGTACTGGAAATTGAACCTAGGCATGCTTTACCACTGAGCTACATCCCCAGTTCTTTGTAGTTTTTATTTTGAGATATAATTCTTGCTAAGTTGCTGAGGCTGGCCTTGAACTGGCAACCTTCAGTTCCACTGAACTACTTTTGAAACCTAAGCAACCTCATTTTACTTGGGCCTCATTTTGCTCTGAAACTTAACCCCTGACCTACTGCAGTTAAAGTCAGGAAATATCACAGAATGCTCTGTGCAACGCAAATGGTGATTGCCTAAGATAAGCCAAGATATCAAAATATCTGAAATTCCAGATGGCCTCCACCTAAGTGTGATGACCAATATCTAAACCAGAAGCCCTGCAACTTGGCAACGTACCCTGCTTGCAGCACCCTCAAGGTTTAAACCAACCATTTTTAAGTGCATCAACCCCTTGAACTAACCAATAATCCTTTCCAGATTCTTTCCCACCACTTGATACGCTAATCATGTTTCAGAGTTGTTTTATGATTTTTCCCACAGTGTGTGATGATTTGCTAAGAGATGCTATGATGTATGTGAAGTCACAGCCTTCCCCAAAGAGAGTATAAAACTGCTACAAACCCTGGGCTCGGGGCCTCTCAGCGTCACCAGTTGCTGGGTGCGTGGGGAGGACCCAGCGAGCTCGCAATGAATGCCTCTTTGCTGCTTACATCAATCTTGGTCTCTGGTGGTCTTTTGGGGGTCCTGAACTCGAGCCCAACACTTTCTGGGTTTTTCTGTCTTCTTTTTTTTTTTTTTTTTTTTTTTTTTAGATGCTGGAGATTGAACTCAGGGGCCTTGCACATGGCAGGTAAGTGCTCTACCACTGAACTACGCTGATCACCCTTTGTGTGCATTTTTGCCTTTTGAAGGTTTGTTTATCAAATGTCACCTCCGCTTGCACCCTGTTTTGGTTCTCCCAGCTGGGACAGGGTTGCCTTCCAGCATGTTGCAGGGATCCTGTTTGTGCTTCACATCCAGCACTGACTTCGCCCAGCCTGAATACTTAACACTATGAGCCGTACACATGGGTTGGCTGGTTCTCTTTTCCAGTAGATGCCGGACATCTGCTTTTCACCTCTGTTGCTAATATTTCTTGCCTGAATTAACGCCCCTGGTCTGGTGTAGCCAGGCTGCTCTCCTCAGGTTTCCTTTCCACCCTTTTCTCTCCTTGTGGTCCCACCCCTGTGTCTGAGCCCACAATTGAGAACGCTGACAATGATCTTTCTGAAAGATACATCAGAGGATTTCACTGTCTTATTTAAAATCTATCTATGGTCTCAGGGAAGACAAAATCTACTTCCTGTGGCGGGGCACACAGGTGGCCTTTCATAACCTAGATTTGCATAGACCTCCAGCTTCACTCACTTTGAACCAACTGCTCCCTAACCATGGAGCTTCCATCCAGCCTCCATCAAGCCTTGACTCATGGAGTACCCTCCACTGGAAGGACTACTGCCAATCTACTGGTCAATTCAGGTGGCTTCTCCCTTTTAGGACTGTCTCTCTTTAGGACACTTTTTATTTATTTATTTTGAAACAAGGTCTCCACTAACTTGTCCAGGCTAGCCTTGAACTTGCTATCCTCCTGCCTCAGCCCCGAGAGTAGCTGGAATTACCTGTTGCACCACCATGCCTGGCTGAGGTCACATGTTTAATAGTTTGTCTTTGCTGCCTGACTATACATTCTTTAAAGGCAGCATCCTCGAGACTAGTTGTTCCCTGCTGTATCCCCAGTGTCTGATGGTGCTTGCTGCACAGTAGAAAATGAATTTTTTTGTTCATTTTTTTTTTTTTTTTTTAGTCCTGGGAATTAAACCCAGGGATGCTTTACTACTGAATTGCATCCCTAGCCCTTTTTTATTGTTCATTTTGAGATAGGTTTTTGCTATGTTGTCCTGGCTGACCAGGAATTTTCAATTCTTCCCACCTTGACCTCTCTGGTCGCTGGGATTACAGGTGTGGGCCACCAGGCCCTACCCTGCTGAATAAATATTTGTTGAAATATTCTCCTTGCAGCTCACACAGTTCTCTTCCAATTTTTAGGAGTTAAAATATATATAAATATATTTTTAATATTTAGTTTTTTAGTTGAAGTTGGATAATACCTTTATTTTATTCATTTTTTTATGTGGTGCTGAGGAGCGAACCCAGAGCCTCCCACATGCTAGGCAAGTGCTCTATCATGAGCCACAACCCCAGCCCCCAAATATATATTTATATATAAAAATATATATGTCCATATATTTTATATATTTATATATGTACATACAATAAATAAATAAAACTAAATATGTAAATACATGTATATGTAAAAATACATAATATATTTAATATACAATATTTATATAATATATAATACATTTTATATATGCACATATATACATATATATGTATACATGTAACTTGAAGGTATGCTTATTGTAAAATTCAACTAAAACAGAGTATTTGAATGCAATATAGGTTCCATTTTAATCTACTTCTAACTTTTCTCTCCAATTCAATTCTCTCCCCTGGGATGTTAACAGTTTAATGTATATTTTTCCATTTCTTTATACTGCCTACACACACATATACACATATATAATGCAGCTCCCACACCAAACCCATATGAAGTGTTTTAGTAAATAGAAAAGAGATATTATAAGTGGTGTTTTACACCTTATGCCTGCTTTAAAAAAACATTAATCCACTTCAGAGAATTTTCTTTTCTCCATGTAGATTTATACCTACAATCCCTTCATTTTATTTTATTTCGGGGGGCTGACAATTGAATCCAAGTTCTCAGCATAGCATGCTAAGTGTTCACTCTACCACTGAGTTACGTGCACCCCCCAGACCATTCTGTTTTTTCAAATAGCTATTTGCAGTCTGTGGTGAGAGAGTTGTCTCCTGTTGACTTGTCTCCTGGTTCTCCTTGTCTGTGCTCATCTTCTGCTCATGGCTGCCAGCATAGTGGTGGAACAGGTTTCCGAAGTGGGCTCCTCGATGGCTTGCTGAGTGTAAGCATCTTATTTATTTATTTATTTATATTTTAGTTCTGTTATTTCTTCACATAAGTCTTAGTGAGGGGTATACAAATTCTCAAAATGTTTGTCAACCTAGCCCTTGGCAAAATTAAGGCAAGGGGGAATTTATCTTTGCTTCATCTGATTTGCTTTAGAATGGTAAGCTTCTGCTCCTCCCCTGCATCCTTCCCATCCCACCCTGTCCGCCATACCTGGTGGGACTGGTAAATTTAGCAATTTCTAGTAGTGGAAGAATATTCTTCCATGCCATGTATTCTTCTCTTTTTGATATTTCTTGTTTCAGTGCCTGGCGCCACCAATAAATCATGGAAATAGCCCTCATGATTTTGAAGCCTGAGAGTCTTCGTAGATTCTTTTCTCATTTTTGTTTGTTTTTCAAGACAAGGTCTTGTTGTGTTGTCTAAGTGAGTCTCAAACTCCTAGACTCCAGTGATCCTCCTACCTCAGCTGTACAAGTAGCAAAAAGCGCAGGTATGTGCTATTGTGTCTGGCTGATGCTTTTCTTTTCTTTTTGGTGTTGGGGATCAAACCTAGGACATTGTACAAGCCAGGCAAGTGCTCTGTCACTGAGCTGCACCACCAGGCCTCCTTCTCCTACACCATTTTCAGGCTATTACCAAACTTCTCTATTCCATCTCTAGATTCTTCTGGAATCTGGCTTAGCTCTTATGCCATCAACTCTAGAGTTCCATCCACAGCTTTATTTCTAGTTGATCCTGACTCTAACCAGGGCTCAGCTGACCATGATAGGTCTATACTTGGTCTCGTGGAGTTTTCTGTCCATCATACTGTGCCAAGTAGATGCTTGTCACCTTCTCCTTCCCAGTAATGGTCTAGAAGGGATCCAGGATCTGAGCATGATAGTGCATGTCTATAATCCCACTGGGGAGGCAGAGGAGGGAGGATTGCAAGTTCCAGGCCAGTTTCAGCAATTTAGCAAGACCCTCAGCAACTTAGGGAGATCTTGTCTTGAAATGATAAATAAAAAGGATTGGGGATATAGCTCAGTGGTAAAGTGCCTCTGGGGTCAATCCCTTGGAATGCCCCCTCCCCACCTAAAAACCAATGAAGAGATTATGGAGACCTCTTATTGTAGCTCAATGCTTGCCTAACATTCAAAAGGCCCTGGGTTTGGGTTTTTTTTTTTTTTTTTTAAGATAGAGTGAGAGAGAGGGAGAGAGAGGATTTTAATATTTATTTTTTAGTTTTTGGCGGACACAACATCTTTGTTTGTATGTGGTGCTGAGGATCAAACTCGGGCCGCACACATGCCAGGCGAGCGCACTACCGCTTGAGCCACATCCCCAGCCCCCAAAAGGCCCTGGGTTTGATCCCCAGCACTGAAAAAATAATGAAGCGGGAGGGGGCAGGTTGAAAAAAATCATAGAAATACTTTTAATCAATGACCAATTATAAATATATAGAGTATTCAGTTTTTAAAATGAACTTTAGGGAAAAGTTGCAAGAATTGTTCAAAGAATCTCTGTATGTTCTTTATCTAGTCTCACCAATTGTTAGTATTTTTATCAAATTTGTTTTATTTCCTTTTCTATGAAAAGATGGGCTTTTTAAATTAATAATTTAAGGACAAGTTCCAGCCATCATGACTTTATTTATATTTTGACGTAGCAGGACTCTGCATAACTGAGGCAAGTGCTCTACCACTGAGCTGGCCCCACTCCTCTTTATTTAGAGACATGGTCTGACTGAGTTGCTGAGGCTGAAACTTGGGATCCTCCTGCTTCAGCCTCTGTAGTAGTTGGGATTAAAAGTGTGTGCTACGTGCACCCAGCTGCCATCATGCCTTTTTACCCTTAAATATTGCAATATATGTCTCCTAACAACAAGGTAATTTCCTTCCATAACCACGGTAGTTACCAAATTCAGAAAATTTTATGCTTATTAAACACTATTTTTAATATTCAAATTTTGCAAATTATCCAATAATGTAATTTATAACCCTTCTCTCCACAAAGCAGATTCAGTCTACTATATTGTTTTGTTTTCTTGTTTGTTTGTTTTGTCTTGCTTTCTTGTGCTGCTGGAGATCAGATCCAGGGCCTCACATGTTAGGCAGATGCTCTAGGATTGAGTGACACCACAACATATTGTATTCTTTTTAAAAAGCACCCGATTGTTTTCCCTAGGGCTTCTCCCTCTCTCCTCCCCTCCCTCCCTCCTTCCTTCCTTCCTTCCTTCCTTCCTTCCTTCCTTCCTTCCTTCCTTCCTTCCTTCCTTCCTTCCTTCCTTCCTCCCTCCCTCCCTCCCTCCCTCCCTCTCTCCCTCCCTCCCTTCCTCTCTCCCTTTCTCTCTCTCTCTCTCTCTCTCTCTCTCTCTCTCTCTCTCTCTCTCTCTCTCTCTCTCTCTCTTTTGTACCAAGGATTCAACTCAGGGGTGCTTAGCCACTGACCCACATCTCCAGCCCTTTTTTAATTTTAATTTTTTTATTTAGAGACAGCATCTCCCTAGGTTGCTTACAGCCTCGCTAAATTACTGAAGCTGGCTTTGAACTTGAGCTCCTCCTGCTTCAGCCTCCGAAACTGCTGGGATTACAGGCATATGCCTTTGTACCTGAATTCCCTAAGACTTTTGAGCTTGTTCCCTTCAAATTCCAGGATGGCTATGTTGAGATCTAGGGCCTGGAATGACAGACTAGGACCCCAGTGTGCCCTGTTTTGAATTTGAAGAATCCCTGGGGCTGGGGTTGTGGCTCAGAGGAACAGTGCTCGCTTAGCATGCATGAGGCATTGGGTTCGATCCTCAGCATCACATAAAAAAATAATAAAAATAAGAAAAAAAAAAGAAAAATCCCTAAGTCTTCAGTTTCTTAACCTGTTAATGAGGAAATGGAAGAGTTGAATTTAAGCATGTCTAAAGTTTTCTCTGCTGGGGATGTGGGCCCTGGGTTCATATATCCAGTACCATTGAAAAAAAAAACACCAACATAAACACAAATCAAATAACTAATTTTTTAAAAGCCTTAATTTTTTAAAAAATTTTGAAAGATACCTGCTTCTTTCAGAATCTGTCCATTCTAAAAGCCGGCTACATGATTTTATTTTCTAGATATTTTACCTCACTGTCGTTGTCTTTTCTTCTGCCATCATCTTCTGCAAATGCTCTGCTGACTGTCTTTTTCATCTTCAAGGTATTCTGAACATAATATGACTGTTTATTTAATGTCTCTTCCTCTTCAGCTGATAATGACCAGAAGAAGGGACTGTTTACCTATTTTTCAAGCACCATAGCTTACTCGGTTCTGGACTTTCAGAAAGCCTACATTAATTTTTATTGATTTTGTTGGTTTGAAGTTAGATTAGCACTTGTGAACTTTTGTTCTTTCTCTTCTGAAATCTGAAGGGAATTTGTTACTCAGATTACTGGGCATTTACACTTTAAATCCGTGGTTTTCCCTGACCATGGAAACACTCTTGGGAAATCCATAAAGGGCTTGCAAAATTGAAAAACAGTGAAAATGACATTGCAGCTTCAAGATTTGAAAATTTTTTCGTTTTGTCCTTCTCATTAGCCTTAAGGACTATTTCAAGGGAGTTGGGTCATATTTTAAGGTTTCAGTCTTTGTTATGTCAAAAATGGTTTTTATTTTTATTTTTCAGTTGTAGAAGAACACAATACCTTTATTTTATTTATTTTCATGTGGTACTGAGGATCGAACCCAAGGCCTTGCACCTGCTAAGTGAGAGCTCTACCAGGAGCCACAACCCTCCCCCCGGGCCCCAAATTATTTTTCTTGTGATCATTACATAGAGGTCTAAGACATCTGTGCCTTCTGTGAGCATTCACTAAGGACTTCCTGTCTATGTTCAGGCACTGCACTAGTCCTCTGGGGACACAGCAAGGAATGGGGGCATTGAGTTTTGTAGAGGAGACAGACTTGGACTCTGAATCATTCTAACTGTTCCACTGGACCTATTGATACAGCGCTCCAGTACAGTGGAGGGACAGATTGGCTCTGATGACAGTGGTAACTCAGGCTGTCCCTAAACGTTCATGGCTGTACTAACTTAGTACTTCACTTAGTAGACAATCTGGAGACTATTCCCTGAGGGATGTTACCACTCCAGCTTCCCATTTGGGACAGGCTCACCAAACTTCAAACTCTTGGGGGAGGACATAGCTCTTTTGGACCTTCAGTGAACTAACATGTCTAACCTTGAAGCAGGGCACAGAGTACAGGTACCATAAATAGGTGCTGGAATCAGAAGTCACATTGATATTGATAGTAAGGGGGTCTATGCATTTGGTGTTACCAAAAAATAGAGTTTGTCTTCTGACAATTCTACACAAAGAAGGCAGCTGGGTGTGAAATATCAGCTGGGAATGCACCTAGCGGGATGGTATCCAAGACATTCCCCGAAGGGCTGTGAGTTTTTTGCATTGGGAGAAGGCCAGGAAGCTCTAAGTAGGCAAGGCTGATCCAGCCCAGACACCTGGGAGAGTCTTGGGATGAGGAAGGGGAGATAGGGCATAGAGAGGGGAGGACCCATCAGGAGCTCCCTTTACAGTATGGGGGTTTCTAGGCAAGCTTAGAAGGGTGTGTGCTCAGTTCTGCAACAAAGAAAAAATTCTGGCTTGTGGAATAGCAAATACGTGTGTGTGTGTGTGTGTGTGTGTATGTGTGTGTCTTTTAGTCTCTCTGTGTTCTTCCACACTTCCTACATTAAACTTGTATTGCTCTAATAACTAACAACCATCTTAAAATGATCCCGCTAGGCTTAGAAGGCTGGGTTTATAACAAAAGGTTTTGGATACTGGATGAAGGAAAGTGGATAAATTTTATCGGCGGACACAACATCTTTGTTTGTATGTGGTGCTGAGGATCGAACCTGGGCCACACGCATGCCAGGCGAGCGCGCTACTGCTTGAGCCACATCCCCAGCCCTTCTTTAGATAATATAAATCGTTACATTCTTTCTTGAAGATAATTGAATAGGACTGAGGGTTTAGCTCAGTGGTAGAGTGCTTGGCTGGCATGCATGAGGCCTGGGTTCAATCCCAGGAACTAAAAAATAATAATAATAAATAATAAAAAAGATGATTGGTTAGTTTAGCAATAATCACCAAATTTTCTTTAAAAAAAATCACATGTTTGTTTCAGTGAATTCCCCTATAAAAGAGACAGTGGCAGTCTCGCTTCAAATTCATGTTCTCCCACTTACTGTGACCTTGAGTACATTATTTCCTTTCCTTCCCTGTACTTCATCATTTGTACTACCTCATAGGGTTATTTTGATGCTTAGTTATAAAAATAAGACTATTATAAAGAATAAGGGGGTACTGGGGTTGTGGCTCAATGGTAGCACGCTTGCCTAGCATGTGTGAGGCACTGGATTAGATTCTCAGCACCACATACAAATTATATAAATTAAAAAAAATAATAAAGGGATTAAGGATAGAAAATAAAAAGACTTCTGTTCATAGACAGATGTCTCTAAGGTCTTTGTGATAGTCAAAATTTGAAACAAATCTCAATGGCCAATCCTGAAAAATGGTAAAACAGTTGATGGTATCTGATCTATACCATGGGACTTTATATAACCCCTCAAAACAGTGTTTTCAAAGAATCTATAAAGTCATGAGGAAATTTTGCAAATATTATATCAAGTGGGAAAAAACAGGCTATAAGCTTGTACATAATTTGATCTCAATTATGTAAAAATACATATATTCATAGCAAAAAGATTTAGGGGTATATGTTTAAAAACGTTATCTCTGGGTGGTAAGATTCTGTTGTGGACTTAATTTTCTTCTTTGTTGTTATTAGTGTTTTGTATTTTGCAGAATTCACTTTTCTGAGTATTCCCTCTTGAATCAGAAAATAAAACAAAACAAATTTTAAAAAAGCTTCCGTAGCTATTACTTGAGGGAAAAGCAGGGCACTTCGTCAGCAGCCAGCCTGATCCTTTTGACCACAGCTGCCCTCTTGGGCTCTTTTTCTGTGTGCATTACGTTAATGACTGTACCTCAGCCAACATCTGCCAAGTTCTGGATTTTTTAATAATTCCACTTCCTTCTTTCTTAAATGAGAAGGTAGCGACAGCCCTGGGAATATGTGTCATTTCATCACTCCAATTGGCTCTGGATCCCGAACTGCTGCAGCCTGTTCGCCTGGTAATCTCCTGTCTGTGTGAGTTGTTAGGGGTAACCGAAGGCAGCTGATCACTTAATTGTTGAAGGCCGGAAACCTGGCTTTTCATTAGTTCCCATCATGTTCTTGAGAACAGCCGGTATTTGGCCTTGCTAGGTTTTTCTCTTCCTTTCTTATTCACAAGATATATTTTCCCCCCTCTTATATTCACAGAGGCTTTAGCCCAATGAATTGTATACCGAATCAGCTGCATAGTAAAAACAAATTAAAAAATTTTTCTATGGTTGATATCAGATAATCTGTTGAAGGTCAATAAATGAAAGCATGCGGTTTCACTGAGATACAACTGAATTTTTTTTCTTTGCTTTAAAGTCACATCCTTTTTTTTTTTTTTTTTGTCTTTCTTTCCCTACCCCTCTTGAGCCCCTCCTCCCCCCACCCTGGGCTCTGCAAATGCTAGGCTAGTGCTCTACCACTGAGCTACACCCCGATTCTCCTATTTTTATAGCACTATTAATTAGAATGCTCCAGAACATGAAATTTGTGGGTGCACTGTATTAATATCAAGAATTGGGGCTGGGGATATAACTCAGTTGGTAGAGTGCTTGCCTTGAATGCACTGGGTTCAATCCCCAATAAGGAGGGTCCTAATTCAATCATCTATACTGACAGTAGGGTTTGAGAAGCTTAATTTGCCTTTAAAAAATGAGAGTTTTCTTCCTCTCCTTCCCACCCACTCCTTGTTGGGTTGTTCTCTCACGGAAGCTATGAGAACCTAATGCCAAAGCAACCAGTTGAAAAGGGAAACAACCACGTAATTACTGGTTGTTTCATCTATACAAAGTGGAACAAGAAGTTGGCATGATTTTATTTTTCACCTAGTTGACAGTTTTGTTTTGTTTTGTTAGATTTCTTTGGATTGAAATGATTTGTTGATTTGGTATTGTGTAAACCAAGCCGGGTTCTACAATACTTCTGTCACCATTAGGAAAAAATTAAAAAAAAAAAAAATAGATGAAGAATGAAAAGGATAATTAAACAGTAAGCCAGGAGAGTTCATGATCTGTTCCCGAGTTGCCACCAATTGGTTACGTGACCTTGGGCAAGTCGTTCACCTTTTGGGGCATTTATTTCCTTAAATGTAGAATAAGGAAGCTGGGCGAGACCAGTCTTCAGGATTCTGATAGTCTGATAGCTCCACCTTTTAATGATTCTTTGACCAGGAGGGAAGCAGGACAGGGCTCTCATATGATCCTGGGAGATCGGGACAGAATCATAGTTTTGAAGTTGTTTTTTAGAATCAAATCACAGGTTTTCGCAGGATTTTTACTTAATCATCCCCGCGCGCCACCCCTCTCCCCCTGCACGCTTGGTATTAGGCCTAAATTCTCACTCTTCCACTGAGCTCTAGATTTTTAATCTCTCTCTCTCTCTCTCTCTCACTCTCTTTTTTCTTGGTACAGGAAATTGAACCTAGGGGCATTTCACCACTGAGTCTCTTTTACATTTTAATTCAAGCCTTCCAGCTTAGAAACTTTACCCTTTCAAGTCCATCCCTGGTCCTTTTTACTTTTGAGACAGGGTCTCACTGACTTGCAGAAGGGTTATGCTCAAATTCAGGACCCCCAGACCACCAGAGACCAAGATGGATGTAAGCAGCAAAGGTGTTTGGGAGCTAGCTCGGTCCTCTGTGCACACACAGCAACTGGTGATGCTGAGAGGTCCCCAGCCTAGGGTTTGCAGCAGTTTTATACTCTCTTTGGGGAAGGCAGGGACTTCACATACATCATAGCATCTCTTAGCAAATCATCACACACCGTGGGAAAATCATAAAACAACTCTAAAACATGATTAGCACATTCACTGTTGGGAACAAGTTGGGTAAGGGTGATTGGCTAGTACAAGAGGGGGGTTCATTTGAACTGATTGGTTTAAACCACGAGGGGAGTACGTGCTGAACTACATGGTTTCCCAACACGTTATCAACCACCATAAACTACTGGGAGGGTCATCTGGCATCCCAGGTATTTCCCTGTCTCATGCTGATGGGTGGTTGCTAGGGGATTAATGGATCCCCACCTAGCCTGACTGAGTCAGGGACACCTGGCGCAGCAGATCTCTCCCGGTATTTGTAGATAAACAACTCAGCAGGGTGGGTATGTGCCTAGGAATGCTCTGTGGGTCTTTCCAAGGACAAGGATCACGCCCCCTTCCTTGGACAGGCTTTGCTCTGAGGTAGAGGCTGGTTTTTCAGAAGCTGGTCTTGAACTTGTGATCCTTCCACCCAGCCTCCCAAGTCACTAGGTTTACAGGTATGTGCCACTGTTTCCAGCTTTGGATTTTTTATTTTAAAAATATTTTATTTCCTATGTCTCATTACAAACTAATAGATGCCGCTTGAAGGAAACTTAACAAATCAGCAGAAAGAAGAAAATTTAAATTTCCTTTCATCTCAGGTATGATTGATGTTCATGTTGTGTGCATTTTCAAATTTATAAGCATCACCTAAATATATCAATTCTGCCATAACTCTTGTTTTGGGAACATGCATCTGTTCCAACATGATCTGGTCATCAGGGAGCAAGTTGAGCACAATGCAAATTTTGTTTCCTTTGCCACATTTTCATCCACACGAAAAAAAACAGCAGAAAGAAGGAAAAGAATGGGGGCGGGGCTGGGGTTGTGGCTCAGTGGTACAGCGCTCGCCTAGCACAGGCGAGGCCCTGGGTTCAATCCTTAGCACCACATAAAAAATAAGTAAATAAGGATATTGTATCCAACTACAACTAAAAAATAAATATAAAAAAAAAAGAAGGAAATGTGTGAGTGGCTAGTGAGATACAGAGAGAAAAGAACAGAAAACAAAGGGTAACAATGTTACAAAGTTGTCCACAGGTTTATTTAGCCTCATAGAAACACAAAAACCCCACCACTCCCACACACAAGAACCATGAACCTCACTCATAGATATCTGAGGTTACAGCTTTCTGTCCTATTTCAGAGAACCTTCAACCTGGTTGGCAGTGACTCCCTCTCCAATCTCCTCACTCTGCCCCTCTCCATCATTCCCTGCCCACACAGGGTGATGGGCTGGGAACTCAGCGGCTCCACAAGAAAACTGCAAATCTTTTTCAAGGCCAAGTGCTATTTTAATAAAATATATACTTAACTGGTATAAAACTGTGCTGTTGTTTTTATTGTTATTTTTCTTAGTATGTCACTTCTAAAGTTTCTGTGTATTGTATGCTCCAAATTCATTTTCCCACAAGTCTTTGATTTTGATTTTTTTTTTTTTTTTTTTTTGGTACCAGGGATTGAACTCAGGGACACTCAACCACTGAGCCACATCCCCAGCCTGCTTGTCTTTTTCTTTCTTTCTTTCTTTTTCTTTTTCTTTTTTATTTTATTTTGAGAAGTGTCTCACTAAGTTGCTTAAGGATTCAATAGTTACTGAAGCTGACTTTGAACTTGTGATCCTCCTGTCTCAGTCACCCAAGCTGCTGGGATGACAGGTGTGCACCATTGCACGCAGCCCCAGCCTTTTTAAAAAAAAAAAATATTATTTTGAGACAGGGTTTGCTAAGTTTCTTAGGGTCTCACTAAATTGCTGAGGCTGCGTCAGCCTCCACAGCCCCTGGGATTGAAAGGCATGTGCCACTGTGCTGAGCTTTGTGGTTTTTTGTTTGTTTTTAATGGTACTGGGGATTGAATCCAGGGACACTATAACACCGAGCTGTGTCCCCAGCTCTTTTTTATTTTGAGACAGGGGCTCACTAAATTGTCTGTCTTGCCTAATTGTTGTCCCTCTGCCTCAATCTTCTAAATAGCTAGGATTACAAGCATGATGCCCAGAAATCTTGTAGTTTTTATTATGTACCTTTTCATATTGTAATAACCAACACTTAACCAATTATATAACAATAAATAATTAAATAGTAATTGGATAATCAAAGAACAATTAAATTTTTATTTAAGTAATTATTTGACCAATTGTTTAATAATGAATTATTGATTATATTAAATCTCAACCTTTGAGTCTATATTCTATTAATGTTCTGTGTGATGAAATGGGAAAGTATGCATAAGGCACTTTTACCGCACACTGAAGTTGTAAGGGTCCGGCGAAAAGTCGAAGAAAGAGACCACCAAGAGACTGACTTATGCAAATGCAGAAGGGGATTTATTGAGGATCCAATTCAGCGAGCTGAGGCTCTAGGCTCACTCAAGAAGCAGAGCAGCCCAGAGCCCAGAGCAGAGGCCAAGCAGTGCTTAAATACACTTTTTGGGGAGGGGGGTGGGGTGGGGCTTTGAATACATCAGAACAAATCTGCATGAGGCGGGGGAATATTGAACGACAACTCTCATACATGATTAGCACATTCATTGGTGGGAACAGGTCGGGCGGGGGTGATTGGTCACTCCTAAGCGGGGTACACATTCAAACTGATTGGTTCAGGCCCTGTATACTTACGTGACAAACTGCACAGGGCCCTAGGCTAAATGGCCAGTAGGGGGTTGTCTTAACTATCTCAGGAATTTCAGGTTCTGGGTGTAGCAGAGGAACTTTAGGATGCCCGTCTTTAACATTTTAATTCATGCTTTGCAGCTTAGAAATTTTACCCTTTCAAAGTAACAATGTGGGCTGGGGATGTGGCTCAAGCGGTAGCGCTCACCTGGCATGCGTGCCGCCCAGGTTTGATCCTCAGCACCACATACAAACAAAAGATGTTGTGTCCACCAAGAACTAAAAAATAAATATTAAAAAAATTCTCACTCTTTCTTTAAAAAAAAAAAAGTAACAATGTACATCTAGAAAAGACCTGGAGTGATTATTTGATTTTTTTTTTTCTTAGTTAAAATTTCTTGGGGCTGGGGATGTGGCTCAAGCGGTAGCGTGCTCGCCTGGCATGCGTGCGGCCGGGGTTCGATCCTCAGCACCACATACAAACAAAGATGTTGTGTCCGCCGATAAAATTAAAAAATAAATAAATATTAAAATTCTCTCTCCTCTCTCTCTCTCTCTCTCTCTCTCTCTCTCTCTCTCTCCCCCTCTCTCACTCTCTCTTAAAAAAAATTAAAAAAATTAAAATTTCTTTTTTTTTTTCCCTTCTGCAGTACTGGGTATCAAACTCAGAGTTTACACATGCTAGGCAAGCACGCTACCAATAAGCTACATCCCCAAAGCAGTTTAAAATTCTAATATAGCAAATATGAATCAATATGATGCACTTAAACAAAAGCACTGTGGTGTACTCAAAAATATTTAAAGGGATCCCAAACTATTTGAGAACACCTGCTCATCGAGTTTTCTATTGTTGGATCACTTCCCTTTCATTCTTATAGCTGAAATGTAAAATTTCCTTAGTATAGATGCTCAGAAATGCAACTTTGTAGGGCTGGGGATGTAGCTCAGTTGGTAGAGTGCTTGCCTTATATGCACAAGGCCCTGGGTTCTCATCTCCAACACTATAAGAAGGAAAGAAAAAAAAAAAAAAAAGAAATGCACCTTTGGAGTCTAGCACTATTCATATTTTTATCTGTAATGGTACCAAATTTCCCTCCAGAAATGTGGATCTAGTCTGGCTGGTGGAACATGCCTAGAATCTCAGCAGTATGGGAGGCTCAGGTAGATGGATCACTAGTTCCAGTCCAGCCTGGGCAACTTAGTGAGGCCCTGTCTTAAAAACAAAAACAAAATACTGGGAGCTGAGAGGGTGTCTCATACTTGTAAACCCAGTGACTCAGGAGCATTCTATGGTCAAAGCCAACCTTAGTAATTTAGTGAGGCCCTAAGCAATTTAAGGAGACCCTGCCTCACAAAAGCTGGAGGGGAGCTAGGGGTGTGTCTCAGTGGTACAAAAGAAAAAAAGAAAAAGAAAAACTGTGGAAACAATTTATGTTCTTATCATGAGTGTTTAAGGATGCTCATTTAATTCTGCCTGAATTTTGCCAACATCCCAGGTCACTGAACACCAATAGGATTGCAAAGGAGGAATTTAGTTAAAGTTATCACAAGTTTTTAGAAATATTTGCAGCTTTTTAAATTTTGAAGTTTAAATAACTTTGAGATATACTTATTATGTATTAATAAAGTCATAGCAGAAGGTGAAAATTCCGTTGTGACTCCTGAGTGGGTAAGACTAGAAAGGGGCCATTACCAATCCCTAAAATACAGCTCAGCAGTTTAAAGTTTGATAACAAGACAAGGAGCCCATGGGGCTGGGGATGTGGCTCAAGAGGTAGCGCGCTCGCCTGGCATGCGTGCGGCCCGGGTTCGATCCTCAGCACCACATACAAACAAAGATGTGTCTGCCGAGAACTAAAAAATAGATATTAAAAAAAAAAATTCTCAAAAAAAAAAGACAAGGAGCCCTGGGAGTACAGCTCAGAGGTAGGTAAGTACTCGCATAGGGTATGGGAGGCCCTGGGTTCTATCCCCAGCATTAAAAAAATAAATAATAAAGTAAAATAAAAGGATGTACTATTTTCATGATCCAAGACATTGAATTAAAAGTTTTCCTTTCATAAAATCAATCTGGAGAAAATTCCCTACTTAGTATGGTTTTTGCAATAGGAAGGTAAGCATTTCTGTGCCTGCCCTCCTCTCTTCCTCCTAAGCCTTCCCTTGACTAGTGCCTCTCTCTTCTCCCAAAGTGACTTTTTTTTTTTTTTTTGGCAGTATTGGGGATTGAAAGCAGGCTTCCCACAGGATAGGCAAGCACTCTACTACTGAGCTTCATCCCCAGTCCTTTTGTAATTTTATTTTGAGACTGATTCTTGCTAAATTCAGCAATTTAGCAAGAATTTGGCCTTGAATTTGAGATCCTCCTACCTCAGCCTCCTGAGTGGCTGGTTTTATAGGTACGTGCTGCCATGCCCTTCTCAAGGACATTTTTTTTTTTTTGCAAGTCTTAGGCTTTCTTTGCTTGTTTTTGCCAAAATTCTTGAAGGATATATAAAAAACTAATATAGTGGTAATTTGGGCAGGAAGAAGGGGATTTATCAGATTGAGGAAAATTAGAAGCAAGATTTCCACCTTATATCTTCGTTTAAAAATATATATAAATGTATTACTTCTCAACAATTAAGACTAAAAATATTTTTAAAATAATTAAACTTTCTTACAGGTTTATATTTTATCATGAGTCTGAGATTCTTCCCATCGTTCATATGTGTGACAGGCTCCAGCTGGTCTGGGTGGCTCTCCTGAGCTGAAGAGAGGGAAGTGAGCCTCTTTCTTTCTCTGCAGGCAGACCCTCCTCTGTCCCGCTCACAGTCCTCCGCTGTCTGGGGCCATGCTGGACTGGCACTGAGCACTGACAGCCAAGGGACGGCGGCAGCCATGGGTTCTGGCGCTGTTCCCAAGGTGAACTGTCCCCAGCTGTAGGTATCACAGAGAATGCACTTGGAAGAGCTGGCAAAACAACACCCTGCTTTCTTTGTGGATGATGAAGATGCTAATACTGGGACAGTTGAAAGCAAATTCTGAAGGTTTTTTTTTTTTTTTTTTCAAATAATATGCTCAGAGGACAATGTTATTAATGATCCTTGGCCAGGTCCAAAATTTGTTAATATTCCAAATACTGAAGAATAGTTCTGCAGCACATGTCTAATGCTAAGTAATTTATTCTGTTAATATTTTGGTTTTCTGCTGCCAGAAACTCTGGGCATATGGCATTCCCCCAAGGCATGAAGAAGAAAACCATCATGGGTGATAATAAGGAATGCACATTCATTGATATGTTGAGCATCTTGGGTTGAAGATGAAATTTTTAAGTCACAAATCCCAGTGGCTTCCCAGCTGCATATAGGTTAAAGCACATTGCTCTGTGACTGCTGCAATTATTCCAATAATGTCTTGATCCTGAGGCTGCTGAGCCTTGATTTCATGACAGTGATAAGAATCATCTGGGATGCTTGTTAAAATTCGGGTTCCCAGGCTACACCTAGGAAATCTGTCTGGAAGTCTGACCTGTAACAACTGCTCAGATAATTCTTATCTGGCAAGTTTGGGAAACTATTCTAGTTGAGAATCTTGAGAGGACAGTGATTATTTTTTACTGAATTATCCTGTCTTTGGGCTGACCTCTTCCCTCTCAATGACAAGGGTCAGTCTCCTGAAAGAAAAGAACAAGTATTCCCTGTGCTTGGGATGTCATCATGTATCCAACTTGTGAGAGAACTGTGATTAACTGTCTTCATTTAGCTTTCCCAGTAACTCATATATTTTATAATATGTGTCTTCTTTTTCCTAGAGTAAAGGACATTAAATATCTTCTGAGGTTTCTATTTTAATTGCAGAACTCAGAAATATGTGGAGCCATGTGTACCACATTTGAAGTTCTAGGGGTAATGGCTTTATAATTCGGTTACCCTTAAAGCGTCACAATTCACCACACCCTATTTCCTCTATCAGGCAAAACTGAGCCTCCAAAGAAATACAGGAGGTCACAAGTAGAGTGCATTTATGTGGCATTTCCAGTGAACACAGCAAAACCGTTCCTCCTGGAGAACACATTCTCTCATCCACTATAAAATAAAAGTCCCCAATTAGAAAGTTCTATTTCATGAAGTTTAGAAGTTCAAGTTGGCCTACTTTTTTTTTTTTTTTTGGTACCAGGGATTGAACCCACAGGCGCTTACCACTGAACCACATCCCCAGCCATTTTTAATATTTTATTTAGAGCCATGCTCTCACTGAGTTGCTTAGGCCCTCACTAAATTGCTGAGGGTGAACTTTCAACCCTCCTGTTTTAGCCTCCTGGAGCCAAGCCTCTGGGATTACAGGTGGGGAACACCACACACCTCCTGGTTGCCTCTTCCATTCTTATGTAGAAGAGATTAAAGATTGGGGCATGCCTGTAATCCCAGAGGCTCAGGAGTTTGAGGCAAAAGGATCCGTAAATTCAAAGCCAATCTTAGCAACCAAAAGGTGCTAAGCAACTCAGTGAGACCCTGTCTCTAAATAAAATATAAAATAGGGCTGGGGATGTGGCTCTGTGTTTGAGTGCCCTGAGTACCCCTCCTATGCCAAAAAGTGAAATGACTCCTCCTGTGGTGTTTGTTCTCTTAGAAGTAGCTTTAAAAATCATGCCAAATGATCCCCCCCCCCCAGTACTGGGGATTAAACCCAAATTTTCAAGTGTTAAACTCAATATATTTTAGTAAACTTCACTGCACTGACAGCAGAACCCTGCCCGTCTGTTTCATTCAAGAGCTCTCTGACTGTTTCACCTAGATTTGCTTTTTTAAAAAAATTTTATTTATTTTATTCATTTTAGTTGTTGATGAACCTTTGCTTTTTATTTATATGTGGTGCTGAGAATCAAACCCAGTGCCTCACACATTCCAGGCAAGCGCTCTATCACTGAGCCACAATTCCAGCCCCATAGATTTTGCTTTTTATATCTTTTTATTTTCAGTCCTCATTCTTGATTCTTCTTTCTTTTTTTCTTATAGTACTGGGGATTGAACTCTAGTGTCCTCTACCATTGGGCTACCTTTATTTTATTTTATTTCAGACACTGTGGATTGAACCCAAGAGTGTTCTACCACTGAGCTACATTCCCAGCCCTTTTTTTTTTTTTTTTTTTTTTTTTGTGGGACAGGATCTCACTAAGTTGTCCAGGTCAGCCTCAAACTTGTTTTCTTCTCTTTCTTCCTTCTTCCCTCCCTCCCTCCGTGTCTTTCGTTCTTTGTTTCCCTCCTTCTTTCTTTCTTCTACCATGGATTGAACACAGGGGTGGTTAACCATTGGGCCACATCCCCAGTCCTTTATATTTTTTATTTCGAGACAGGGTCTCTCTAAGTTGCTAAGGCTGACTTTGAACTTGAGATCCTCTTGTCTCAGTCTCCTGAACCACTGAGATTACAGGCGTGCACCACCACACTCAGCACTAAAAACTAGATCTTTGAGAGAGAGAGAGAGAGAGAGAGAGAGAGAGAGAGAGAGAGAGAGAGAGAGAGAGAGAGAGAGACATTAACAACAAAAAACTAGGTTATTTCCTTCAAAGCCATCTTTGATGAATCGCACTTTCTTTTCCTTTGCTGCAGGTTCCTGATGCCCTCACATGCTGAGCTCCCTGGCTGGCTGACCATTGTCCTAAACTACCTCATTAACCCTCACATCACCTGTGAAGTGGAGGCAAGCCCTCCTCCACCTCTTGAGATGGGGAATATGACTTTCCTGTTTTTCTACCAGGTACTTGGTGGTGTGATGCAGGCTTTTCTGAATTGGATTTTCTTTTTGCTGCCTCAGAGCCACATGCAAAGAAGTGTGAGGAATGCCATCAAGGCTCTGGGGACAGCATGTGCGTGGGCATGTGGAGGAGGGAGAGTTGTGCTCTAGCCCAAGGGGGAAGAGGTTCAGCAGAGGCTGTGTTTGAATCTGGGCTAAGGTGGGACAGGTGATTAGGGGCAGAAGCAGCCAGGGTGTGTGAGGGAAGTGTGACCCAAGCCTGGGGGACAGGGGACTGGCACTAAGGCCCTCGGTGTCATCAGCCACAATAGCACCAGCTTGGTTTGGGAGCCACTGAGTTGTGCCTGATTTACTCCTGTGTCACTGTGAGGGCAGATGGCCTTGGCCACCAGCCCCTCTTACCCTTTCTTTGTAAATAAATTACCTTTCTGTTCCCCTATGTTTACATTTTTGTTTTCTCCCCCTTTTGTGGAAGTAGTTCTCTAAAGTATATGTCATAAGAGGTACTGCCTGTGCATCTCTAAAGGTAAAATGTCACCATTTAGCAGCTAGTCCTGGTTCCCACATTAAGATCTCTTTTAATAGGCAAGAACATTTTCTCCTCATTATCACCTCCGTAAGTTGAATAGAACTAGGAGGCTTAGATTTGGCCTTGGGGGTTTTTCAAGGTGATAATGAGATAGTATTTTGTCCAACTTGTGCCTTATTTTAGCTCTTCGTGTATTTGCTTTATAATCTGTATAAAGATTTTAAGATGTTTCTGCAGGACTGAGTCGTTTTCAGTGCTGAATTCTTCACTACGCCAGCCCAGCTCATGTCTGGCACATAGTAGGTGCTCAGCCAGCCAGAGATTCAGTATGCCATCTCCAAAATTTCCCCAATGATAGAATCTAGTGGTGGAAAGAAAGTAAGGGATTTTTCTGTCTTCTGGATATTGATGGCTTCTAATTCATAAGTCTGATTCTATATCTTTATAATGAAGATCTGAGGCCAGGAATATTTGTGTTCACTATACCAGGACATTCTTTTGGGGACCTAGATTGCTTGGGGAATGTGATATCTGAGCAAGAGCTGGTTGAGAATTGTGAGGATCATCTCATCCAGGTTTTGGTGAAACTTTTAGGGTGCTGGGGAATCCAACCCAGAGCTGCATGCATGCTAGGAAGGCATGCTAGGGTAGGCTTCTCCCAGCCACCAGGGTAGGCTTCTACCACTGCATCATATCCTGCAGAACACCAAAGCCGCTATTCTTTACCCTACAGTACACTGCCTCCCCATGGATACTCAAGGTCCTTATCACTTCACTTCCACTATCAGAACAGCCTTATCCCAGGACTCAGGTACAGTGGCATACACCTGTAATCCCAGTGACTTGGGAGACCAAGGCAGGAGGATTTCATGTTAAAGCTAGCTGGGGCAATTTAACTAGACCCTGTGGCAAAATAAAAAGTAAAGTGGGCTGCGGATGTAACTGAGTGGTAGAGGGCCCGTGGGGTCAATCCTCAGTGTTGTAAAACACACACACACACACACACACACACACACACACACACACACACACAAACTCCAAACTCATCTCTCTTCATTCATGCCTTCCTTTATGAAGCCAAGAGGCTATGTGTGCTGTGCTGTCTGATCTGCAGGCAGAATGGGATGGTTGTATCATACCTGTTTGACTGAGCTTTGAGTATCCAGGACCAGGAAGATAACAATCTTCCCAGGAGGGTGAAATAAAAGGCAGCAGCGTATTTATTTATTTATTTATTTAGAGATATTTTTTTTTTTAATATTTATTTTTTTTAGGGGCTGGAGATGTGGCTCAAGCGGTAGTGCACTAGCCTGGCATGCGCGGGGCACGGGTTCGATCCTTAGCACCACATAAAAATAAAATGGAGATATTGGGTCCACCTATAACTAAAAAAGTGTTAAAAAAAATATCTATTTTTTTAGTTTTCAGCGGGCACAACATCTTTATCTGTATGTGGTGCTGAGGATTGAACCCAGCGCTGCGCGCATGCCAGGCGAGCACGCTACTTGAGCCACATCCCCAGCCCCAGGCATGCTATTTATTATGTGCATGCATTAATAAGGTTGTTGCATTTAATTCTCAGAGTTATCTCATGCAGTATCAGTGAGAAGACATATGGTATGAGGGTTAAGAATTTAGACTCTGGCACCACTAGGTTTGAATCTCAAATTTGCTAGTTACTGACACATGACCTGGGTCAGGCCACTTACCCGTCTTTGCCTTCGTGTGCTTTTCGGTAAATTGGGGTGATGGTAACTCGAGAATCAAACAATTTAGTGAGCTTGTAGCAAGGTCTGGCACGTGGTGAACTCTATCTAAGGATTAGTGATTCTTATTGTCCCAAGCATAGAGATGAGCCATCTGGGCTCTAAGAGATTGTTATATCACTTCTTCAAGGTCACATAATTACTTAATAGTTGGGCTGATTTTTAAACCCTCATTTGCCTACTTCCAAAGACCACATGTTGTGGTTTGGATAAGTGTGTGTGGGGTGGGGGGGGGTCCACATATTAAAATTTTCGCCCCTGGGCTAGTCCAGTGGGTGGTGGAGAAAACTTTAGGAGATGGGGCCTTGTGGGAGGTCCTTTGATCTCTAGGGTGTGACCTAGAGGGATCCTAGGCTCTCTCTCCTCCCCTTTGCTTCCTGGCTGGTGATGTACATGGCTGATCAACAGGAGTTCCTCTGATAGTGCTGCCTTTTGGGCAGCCTAAAGCCATGGGGCCACTGGAACCTGACCTGAAACTTCCAAAACTGTGAACCAAAAATAAACTTTTTCTTTTTTATAATCTTTTGGTACTGAGGACTGAATCCAGGGGCACTTAACCACTGAGTTACATCTATCTTTTTTTTGTTTATTTTTTATTTTGGGACAGGGTCTCACTAAATTATTTCGGGCCTCACTAATTTTCTGAGGCTGGCCTTGAACTTGTGATCCTCCTGCCTCAGCCTCCCAAGTCCCAGGAATTACAGGCATGCACCACCATGCCTGGCTAAACCTTTTCTTTTTGTTAGTTAACTGATTGCTTCAGATGATTCATCATATTGACAGAAAGCTGCTTAATATTAATTCCAGTATATATCCTTGTGTTGATTAGGATAAGGACAATAATTTTTTTTCCCAGTGAGGGATTTTTAAATTTGTACTCACAAAAACAAAGTGAAATGTCCAAGAACTAAAGACAGTGGGTCCTAAGACAAATTCATTAAAAAAAAAATGTTCTCACTTTATATACTGTTCACAGCCTAGCATCGTCTCCTGGGGTCATGGAAATATGGCTTGGTCACCTGGGTGCATGCAAACCTTACATAAAGGTTAGCTATCATTATTAGAGTGTGTCAATTTTGGAGTGAGAAACCTGGGCTTAAAGAAGTTAAGTGCAGGGCCCTGAGGGAATGGAGTGCTCAGAGGTGCGACATGAGAGCGTGGCACCAGAGGGAGAAAGGAGTTTTGGTGGGAGGTAGATTGAATGAGTCAATCTACAGCCAAGAGGCCTGCTGGCAGCTGGGAGCTGGCTGCGAAGATTGCTTGCATGGGAGGAGGGCAAAGAAACTGAGCACAACCAGAAGAGTGGGGGGAATACGCAAAAGGGAAGACAGCAGTCACCGTAAAGGGAAGGTAGGGACTTTCACTGCTGGAGAGAGTGGCATTAGCTATATCCTTTCTGATCAGGAATATGGCATGACACACTGAAGAGCTCAAAAAAAGTGCCTTCATTTTTCATTTTCGACACTTTCTCTTAAGGACATAATAAGGATGGCCAAAGATAAGTATTTGCTACAATGTTATTTAGAACAGGATCATTTGGAGAAAATCTGTTCCAAAGAATCCAGGACCAGGAAGGTAACAACTTTCCAACCAGAGCAAAGTAAAAGGCGGCATAGAATTTATCATGTGGCTGCCTTCTGTGCAGTAGATCCTTAATAAAGTTGTTTCATTTAATCTTCAGAATTACTCATGCAGCATCAGTGAGAAGTGTCCCAGGTTTGCCAGTTACTGGTGCATGACCTGGGCCAGGCTACTTATCCTCCTCCAGGGGTTCTGGAGGAGAGAAGAGAAAGGTGACAAGTGCAGCACAGGGGATCTTTAGGGAAATTATTCTATAATATTTTGATGGTGGACAAGTGTCTTCAAACGTCTGTCAAAACCCACAGGCCTATACAACACAAAGAGTAGACCTTAATACAAACTATGAACTTCAGTTACAACTAATGTTTCAATATTGGTTTATTTTTTTTTAACAAATATGAATGCAAGATGTTAACAGCAGGGGAATAATGGAATAATGGAACAATATGCAGTCATTAACAGTAATTTTAAGAACAGTTTTATAATCTGTGTGGGAGCAAGGATCTTTTGGTGGGGGTGGGGTACAGGGGATTGAACTCAGGGGCACTCCACCACTGAGTTACATCCCCAGCCTTATTTGGTATTTTATTTAGATTTTAGGATCTCACTGAGTTGCTTAGTGCCTTGCTTTTGCTGAGGTTGGATTTGAACTTGTGAACCTCCTGCCTCACCCTCCCAAGCCACTGGGATTATAGGTGTGTGCCTGCCACTCTGTTTGGCTAAGGATCTTTTATATATCATATTCAAATTTATATTCCTTGCTTAAGACAATGCACAACCTACAATAAGAACTCGGTTCCTATTTGTTAAAGAAATAGATCCAAAGAACACTACAGTGAATTTCTTCCTTTGAAAACATTACTGAACACAGAAGAGGAGGTATTAAAAATACCTTTATACCAAGTGCAATGTGGTAGCCTGGTTTGGATCCTCAAACAGAAAAAAGACATTAGTCAAGCCATGTGAGAAGACAAGGAAACTTGGATGTATTATACTGAGTGAAAAACGCCAGTTGGCAAAAACTGTATATTGTATGACCCCAACTATACGAAATTTCAGAAAAGGTAACACTAAAGGCCATAAAATTATCAGTGGTTCCCAGAGGTTCTGGAGAAGAGTGGAGAGAGGTACATAGGTGGAGTGCAGGGGATCTTTAGTGAAATTATTCTATGTGATACTGTGATGGTGGACAAATATCTTCAGATATCTGTCAAATCCCATAGACCTGTACAATACAGATAGTAGACCTTAATTCGAACTATGAACTTCAGTTAATAATAATGTTTCAATATCAGCTCATTATTTTAACAAATTTACCATACAAATGCAAGATGTTCATAGCAGGAGGAACTGTATACAAAGGGTGGAGCAGTGGGCACGTGGGGCTTTGTAATACTTGCTCAATTTTTCTGTAAAAGAAAAAACTATACAAAAGTGCCATTAACTTTTTTTTCTTTTTTTAAAGGACAGTATCAGAAAAGCTGGCAAAACTTGAATAAAGTCTGGAGCTTAGTTAATAGTAGCGTACCAGCATTCATTTTTTAGTTTTTATAAATGCCATGGTTATGTAAGAGGTTAGCATCAGAGTAACAATATATGGGGACTCTGTACTATCTTTGTCAAGTTCCTGCAACTTTAAAATTAATTCCAAATTAAAAGTTTGTTTTTTAAAAGAGGGTATCAGAGCAAATGAGGAGCAGCATCTCCTGATGACCCTTTGGGAACTGTTGTTGGGCTGGGCATCCCAGGAACACAATAGCCATTCAGACAGCCAGAAGTACACAGTAGACAATGAAGGAAAAAAAGTCAGTATTCAATGCTTATATTTTGATTTTGCTTAAAGCCACCCCACCCCCAACCTCAGGGCTGGGAGTGAACCTAGGGCCTCACACATGACAGACCGGCACACTTTCACTGAGCTCCACCCCAACCCCACACTTCAGTTCTGGACTTCAGGTGATGCCCTGGCACCAAAGTTCCTGACAGCTAAAGTTAAATATGGTGTAACACATTCATGTATAACTCAGCAAAGGGCTCATGCAAAGGCTATTATCCATTTTTGAAATAAGAAAAAAATGGCTAAGGAACAAAGTCTGTAGTTGTATCTTTTAAACTTAGGGTTTATCTTTTCCCTTGGAACATCTTCCTTCCCTTCTCTCCTTCTGTATTAGACCCAGGGTTTTCTTTAAGGAACAAGACAGAAGTCTTGCCCTTAGGGGAACAAATAGGCTTTCAATAGCCAAAGATTAGGTATATGCCTGTAACTTGGTGCACGCCTTCATCTTTCATGACTTTTTATGTTGGTTTTGTTCTGTGTTGGCCTTGTCACTTTTTCTCAGACACCAAGCCTGAGAGATAATGTTGCTTTGTGATGGACCACAAGATTCCAAAGACTTCCTTGTCTCTATTTTTGTGATATTTTATAAGTGACACCACCTCTGAGATTGATACCTTAAATATATCTTTAAAAACACTTCAACAAGTTATCTTTCCTGTGGAAAGAACGGTAGCCTAAGTGACATGGCTTTGGGGTGGAGAGGAACAGTCATTTAGCTGGTGACTGTTGAAAGAGTTGAGTTCCACACTGCTTAGTGATATTGGCTCATGGGGGCTCAAAGAGGCAGTGATATTGGCTCATGGGGGCTCAAAGAGGAGAATTCTTTCTGGGCACTACTCTCAGCTCTAGCTCTTGGGCTCATCTGCTGGACGGTGGCCACGTTTCTCCTTACTGTTTCCATCCGGGATCTGGTTCTTCCTCATGTACCTGAGTGCTTACTCTGTTTAATCTGCAGAGCAAGGGCAGGATACTGATTCTTAGGAGTGTGTTTTATTTGGCTAGTGAGTTATTACAGAGCAAAGCAAGCTATTTCCTGTCCCACCCGTCACTTCTAGACATACATGGGACAATGGAATAGAATCGTATTTTGAGATATTCTTTGCCTACAAAGCACACTCAGCCTATTTTTATTTTATTATCTTTTGGTACTAGGGATTGGATCCAGGGGTGCTTCATCACTGAGCTACATCCCAAGTCCTATTTTTTTTTTTTTAATTTTGAGAGAGGGTCTTGCTAAATTGCTGAGGCTGCTCTGATTGCTGAGGCTACTCTTGAACTTCTGAACCTCCTGCCTCAACTTCTTCTTTTTTTTTTTAAGAGAGAGAGAGAGAGAGAGAGAGAGAGAGAGAGAGAGAGAATTTTTAATATTTATTTTTTAGTTCTCGGCAGACACAACATCTTCATTGGTATGTGGTGCTGAGGATCGAACCCGGGCCGCATGCATGCCAGGCGAGCGCGCTACCGCTTGAGCCACATCCCCAGCCCCTGGCTCAACTTCTTAAGTTGGGATTATGAGCGTGTGTGCCACTGCACCTGGCCATCTCTGTCAATTTTAGAAGGCCCATCTAATTTTCTATAAGCATCTAAACAAGATTCAAATTTCTGACCTCTAGATAGGGTGAAACTGGTCTGTTTCTGCCTCTGACACATAGGTTGTGACAATTTTTCCGAGTGTAGCAACAGCCTGGAGTGAGAAGCAGGATCTGGAATTGAGTAATGACTATGGCTATATGAGTAGTGACTAAGTCAGCCCCAGGTACAGGGCTGACTTCCTGAGTGTGGGACCTGTGAAGTCCTATACGCTGTGCTTAGAAGGACCTCATGTTAGGTTTAATGTCCTGCTCTCCCTATCTTGAAATGATTAATAGTTTTCAAACAAGGGACATGAATTGAACTTTTCACTGGGTTCCACCAGTTACATAGCCTGTCTTGCCCATGTGTGATCATTACAATGGGATCAGACAGATTGGGGTTCAGACAATTTGAGCTTAACTCCTTGCTAACTGTGAGGGCATGAGTAAATTCCCACTTAACTCTCTGAGCCTCAGTGTCCTCACCCATTAAGTGAGGAAAATTTCTCATTATGAAAAATACTTAAGTGGAAAAACACAATTTAAAGAACTACCTTGGTGAAAATGGATAGACCTTGAGAATATTATGTTAATCAAAATAAGCCCAACTCAGGAGGTTAAGGGTTATGTTTTCTTTCATATGTGGAAGCTTGGAGAGGTAAAAGGAAAAGAAAGGTGGGGGTGGGGATCTCATGAAAATCAAAGGGAGATCAATAGAATAGAGGAGAGAGACCAGAGGAGGGAGGAGGGAAGTGCTGGAAGATGATAAGATGATATTGGCCAAATTGTTATACATATTGTTCAGTTGTGTTTCTCTCTCTCTTTTTTTTGCGGGGGGGGGGGGGGATCCAATCCAGGACCTTGTGAATGCAAGGAAAGCACTCTACCAACTAAGTTATATCTCTAGCCCCTTATATATTGTTCAATTGTGTGTGTGAATGTATGAATTTGTAACAACAAATCCCACTGTTACATACAACTATAATGCACCAATAAAAAATGAGGAAAGGTTAAAAAAAAAAAGAAAAAAAAAAAACCACCTTGGTGCTAGGCACACAATGGATACCTAGCCAACCAGCCAACCATCTTTCCAGAAGAGTGAAAAACATTTCCTCTTTTGCTATTTGTACAAGGCATTGTGCTCGGCTGTGTTTAGGTTGCAGAGTTGAAAGTAATGTGTTCCCAAATAACTCATAAAGGCTCCTGCTCCCATAACGGTTCCTGCCAACAGAATTCAAACACAGTATCAGTTAGGGGACAGGTTATTATTTGCTTTGGGGTAGGAGGGAGGTAAGAGGAAAGAAAGTTATAGCATTTAGGGATAAAAAGGTGAGTTTGTGATTTGAATCTTAGAGAAAACTTGACAGGCAGCTCTAACCAGAGTAATCTCATTTTGACAAATGCCCCCAGGAGGAAGAGGGTGATAATATGGGCAAAGAGAGACTGAAGAAGAACAGGAAGGGAGCCGTCCAAATTACTTACCCAAGGTTGAGACAAGAGCAGAATTGGATCTAATACTGGATAACATATAAAATGTTAACACTTGCATTGTCAAACCGAGCAGTCAGTTTTAAGTCATCAAAGATTTCTGGGTTTAGCTACAATAGTTTTTTTTTTTTTTTCAGGTTAAGCATGAAAGCAGGCAGACTAGCAATGCAAATACACAAGGAAATTTACCATCTTGGTTTAATAAACGAGTTTATGTGCAGTGTTGAACCAGCGCAACTTCCTTAATCCAGTATCTGATGAAGGAGCAAGGAGAGAAGAATTAATTTACCACACACTAATTAAAGAGGGGTATGCACTGTATATACGGTGAAAGTCTCTGAAATGAATATTTGATAAACAATATCTGGTAAATTAAAAACCTGAAATGTTAAATTAAATGCAAATTAAAAATCTGGAATGTTAAATTAATTAAATACAGAAAACTGCATCAAATAACATTACAGGTCTCAGTTAAATCAGGGAAGGGAAAAAAAAAAAAAGCCAAGTTACTCAGCATCACATCTTGCCAGTGTGCACTCCTGATTCACCTGTTGGGAATAAATAAGGGTGCCAAGAGCTTTGGCTTTATTTGTGAATTTACATATTGCATTCACAACCATTTCTGGGTACGTTTTACTTGTGAAGCTAGCTGGGGAATAAAATGGACTTTTTTATTTTATGCCAGATTTATTCAAATCACTGAATTCTCTTCCAGCTTGAGATAAAAATGGCTAAATTGCTATGCAAAGGATACCCTCCAATGCAGTAATTCACACTGAGCTCACGTTTAAAGTGCAGAAGAGCAGGCACAGAGAATCAGGCTCAGAGTGCTCCTGGAGACCTGACTTTGGCCTTGGCTTTGTAGTGGGGAAAGACTGAAATTTCCCAGTTGTCCTGTAGGCATGAGCCCCATTGCCATGGAAGGGAGTGTACTGGCTGGAGGTCAGTCATTATTCCTTGGATTTCTTGAGACAGAGATGCCTGTAGCCAGATATGGTGGTGCACACTTGTGATTCCTGCTACTCAAGAGGCTAAGCAGGAGGATTGCAAATACAAGGACAGCTCAGGCAATTTAGTAAGATCCTGTATCAAAAGAAAATATAAAGATATGGATGTGCCATATGTGGTGGCACATGCCTGTAATCCCAACAGCTGGGGAGGATGAGGCAGTATTGCAAGTTCAAAGCCAGCCTTAGGTGCCACTAAGTTCAATCCCCAGTAACCCCTGCCAAAAAAAAAAAAAAAAAAAAGAAAGAAAGAAATGGATGTAGCTTTCCTATGTCCGTATACGAATACACAACCTGTGAAACTCCCTATCATGTACAACCACAAGAATGAGATTTTAACTAGAATAAGTTATATTCTTTTTTTTTTAAAAAAAGCCTTATCAATTAATTTTTTGTTTTTTTTCAAAGAGAGAGAATTTTATTTATTTATTTAGTTAGTTATCGACAGACACAACATCTTTGTTTGTATGTGGTGCTTAGGATCGAACCCGGGCCGCACGCATGCCAGGCGAGCGCGCTACCTCTTGAGCCACATCCCCAGCCCAGAATAAGTTATATTCTAAGCCGGGCCAGGTGGCACATGCCTGTAATCCCAGTGGCTCTGGAGACTGAGGCAGGAAGATCAAAAGTTCAAAACCAGTCTCAGCAACAGCAAGGCGCTAAGCAACCCAGTGAGACTTTGTCTCTAAGTAAAATGCAAAATAAGAAAGGCTGGGGATGTGGCTCAGTGGCCCAGTGGCCCCGAGTTCAATTCCCAGTATTCCATCCCCCAAAAAGAATGAGTTATACCCCATGTATGTATAATATGTCAAAAATAGACTCTACTATCATGTATATAAAAAAAGGACAAATTTGAAGAAAAAGAATACTCACACACACACACACACACACACACACACATACACACACAAATAAACAAACAAACAAAAACATGCTGGAGGTGTAGCCCAGTTGTGGAGCACCTAGGTTCAATCTTAGCATGTTCAAGAACCTGGATTCAATCCCCAGTACTTGGAGAACAAAATACAATGGTGTGTCGGGGGGGACAGGGTTGCGGTGGGAAGGAGAGAGAATAGGAGATGCCTATAAACCTTGTCTTCTGACTCTTGATTTCCACACAGAATCAACCCTAGTTGGTCTCTTGGATTTAAAACTCCGCCCTGTTTCTGATCATTGAGCAATTCTGGGTAAAGCACAGATTTCTCCTTTCCTCCTTTTCCCTGCCTAGATGAAGCTCCTAATGCGGACACCTCAGACAGCTGCTGGGGGGATTAACACATCCTTCGTTTTGTTCTAACTTCTTCAGGGCAGCCAGCATTCTAAAGCTGTCAGGAACCAGAGGAGTTTTTATCCAGACTGAGTCTCCGGGTATCTATGTTATGAACTTGAGATATAGAATTTTTTTTTCTGGAAGAAAAAGAATAAGGTGTATTTAAAGAATGGGAAACTTTAGGGATTGGATTATCTCACCTTTCTTTGGGTCACATCGAACCTCATATATGTATCCCTGTTTGGGCACTTGTTCTCTAAGGCAACTGTTTTAAAAATCATATGAAATCATAAAAATGACTTAAAGTAATAACAGTAAATATGAAAGCATTCTCTATAAAATAACTCAAACAAAACAACTCTCAACTCAGATGGGACTCTCAACTACAACTCTCCACTGCAACTCTCAACTCAGATGCTCCCTTACCATGGGGTTTGTGTGGACCCTTCTAAGCCTTTACATGTACTTACATATACATAACCCTAT
This sequence comes from Ictidomys tridecemlineatus, assembly GCF_052094955.1. NCBI lineage: Eukaryota > Metazoa > Chordata > Mammalia > Rodentia > Sciuridae > Ictidomys > Ictidomys tridecemlineatus. The sequence goes on from NC_135479.1 coordinate 125,679,834, forward strand.
AGAAAAGTCTTTTAATTTTTGTGCTGGGGATTAAATCTAGGGGCTGTTTACCACTTACATCTCTAGTTCCTTTTATTTTTGACCCTGGGTCTCTCTAAGTTGTTGAGGGTTTTGCTAAGCTGCTGAGACTGGCTTCAAACTTGCAATCCTCCTGCCTCAGCCTCTTGAGTTTCTGGGGTTACAGGCATGAGTCTGGCAAAAACAATGTTTTCAAGTAAAAATATTTTGTTTGCCTAGTTTTGTGTGCACCTATCATTTTTGCAACTTGCCATTTTTTTTTTACAACTGTATAATGTGTTGAAGAGTCTTATGTCATTGAATTAAGGATCTATTTTATTCTAAACTGCTGCACAGAAGGTGCAGCTGTGTCATAACTTATGTAATTACTTCTATATCTATGGCACTTTAGCTTTTTCTAGTTCTCTGCTAACATTAAGCTGCATTCATTGGCCATGTCCCTGTTTTTTTTTTTTTATGTGCTCGGGATCAAACCCAGGGTCTCATGCATGCTAGGCAATCGCTATACCTTTGAGCTAGACCTCCAGGCCTTTTGTTTTTCATTTTATTTTGTAACAAGTTCTTACTAAGTAGCCCAAGTGGCCTTGAACTTGCAATCCTCCTACCTCAGCCTCCTGGGGAACTGACAGTACAGATTGAATTACAGTGCCAGTTGGCCATGTTCTTTTGTTTAGTTTCTAAAGAAATGTGCAGAAAAATGGAGTCTAGGGAGAACATATTAAAAATGTTCTTGATGGTCAGACTCGGTGGCTCACACCTGTCATCCCAGCTGCTTAGGAGGCAGACACAGGAGGATCACAAGTTCAAAGCCATCCTCAGCAATTTATCGAGGCATTAAGCAACTCAATGAGACCCTGTCTCTAATAAAATACAAAATATAAAATACAATGTGGCTCAGTGGTAGAGTGTCCCTGAGTTCAATCCCTGGTACATGCCCCCACTCCCCAAAAAATCAAAAATTAAAACAAAACAAAAACAACAAAACAAAACAAAACAAAATGTTCTTGATGCTGCTGATTTGCCTTTGGAAATGGATGGACCACATTATACTCCCACCAGTGATATATATAAAAGTATTTGTTTTCCTACAAAGTTGAAACTGAATTCCATGTGTATCCTACCTATCTATTGCCAATCTGAATTTACTATTGCTGCTGCTGCTACTATTAAAAAAGTAATTTGCCCTCATTTGCATTTCTCTGAATACCAAGAAGGCCAAGTAACTTTTGTAGTTACAGTCATAGTTGTACATAATGATGGGATTTGTTGTTGCACACAATATAACAATATAACTTGGCCAATATTAATCCCTAACATTTCCCCTTTCCCTCCTCTCTCTTGGCCCTTTTCCTCTATTTGATCTCCCTTTAGTTTTTATGAGATTTCTGTGCTCTGCACCCCAACCTTTCTTTTTTTAGCTTCCACATATGAGAGAAAACATAACAATTCTTGAACTTCTGACTTTGGTTTATTTTGCTTAACATAATGGTCTCAAGTTCTATCCATTTTCCTATAAATGACATAATTTCATTTTATTTTTCTTTATGGCTGAATAAAACCTCACTGTGTGTATGTATGTGCATGGGCGCGCGCACGTGTGTGTGTGTGTGTATGTGTGTGTGTGTGTGTGTGTGTGTGTGTACATGATATTTTCTTGATCCATTCATCCATTGATGGGCATCTAGGTTATAATGGACACCAAAATTCGGCTGTTGTAAATTGTGCTGCTATAAACGGGGGTATGCCTGTATCACTGTATTGTGATGACTTTAATTCTGTAGTATAAATACTGAGTGTGGCATAGCTGAGTCATGTGGTGGTTCAATGTCTAGTCTTTTGAGGAATCTCCAGACTGATGTCCACAGTGGTTGTATAAATTTACAGTCCCACCAACAATGAAAAAGTATTTCTTTTTCTCGACATCCTAACTGGCATTTATGATTGTTGTTTGGGTTTTGATGACTCTCATTTTGACTGGCATGAAGTTAAATATCAGTGTAGTTTTAATTTACATTTCCCTAATTGCTAATCATGCTGCACATTTTTTTTCTATATTTGTATTTCTTCTTTTGAGAAGTGTCTATTTCATTTATTTGCCCATTTATTAATTGATTTTTTTTGGTGTTAATTTTTTGAGTTCTTTATACATTCTAGATATTAATTTTTTGTCAGAAGAGTAGCTAGCAAAGATTGTCTCCTGTTCTGTAGTTCTTTCTTCACATTCCTAATTGTTTCTTTTGCTTTATAATTTGATGCTGTCCCATTTATTAACTCCTGGAATTATTTCCTAAGCTTTATTGAGAAAGCTATTTCTTGTACCTGTATGCTAGAATGAGTGTTGATGAAGTTGCCTCGTCTCTGGTCTAATACCTAGGTGTTTGATCTATTTTGAGTTGATTTTTTTGCAGGGTGAGAAATAAGGGTCTAATTTTGTTCTTCTGCATATGGAGAACCAGTTTCCCCAGGACCATTTGTTAATGAGGCTGCCTTTTCTCCAATGTATGTTTTGGCATATTTGTCAAGGATCAGATGACTGTAGATATGCGAATTTGTCTGTCTTCTATTCTGTACCCTTGGTCTACATGTCTGCTTTTACACGAGTACCATGCAGGTTTTGTTACTATAGCTGTGTGGTATAATTTGAAGTCAGATATTGTGATACCTCCAGCAGTGTTTTTTAGGCTTAGAATTGGTCAACCTCTTATATTTTCTCTTTCATCAAGTGTCTGTTCATGTATTTAACTTAAATTTTATTTTTTACTTTTTATTTTGAGATGCTGGGAATCAATCCAGGATCTTAGGGCATGATTGGCAGGTGCTCACTACTAAACTACACTGCCAGTCCCATGTTTAACTTTTAAATTGAGTCACTTTTCTTTTTCTTGAGTGATTGGTTTATAGTTCGTTATTCATTCTAGATGTTTATCTGGTGTTACAAAGAGTCCCCATTTTGCTTGTCTTTTGTGTGTGTGTGTGTGTGTGTGTGTGTGTGTGTGCATGTATTGCCTTTTTTGTTGCTTTTGCAGTGCTGGAGAAAGAGCCCATGGCTTCATATATTCTGTATGGTGTTTTAAAGGTAGACTAATTTTTATGATAGTTAGAATGATAATTCTATGATAATAGAATAATCTACAATAATAATTCTATTAGGATAACTCTAGTATAAGACTAGTATCATAATTCTATGATAATAATTCTATTATAGATTGATCTATGATAATAGAACTTATTATTTTTACTTAAAATATTAAAATTTGTGTACTGCAATTATTTGTTGACATGTCTTCTCTGCACTAATAGATGACAAATTTCTTGATACCAGATAATCTGCTCTATTTATTTCTATGTTTCTAGTGCTTAGTGCACTGCCTGGCACATGTGTTTCATAAATGTTTATGAATAAAAGAAAAAAAATGAATGAGTGAGTAAAGTAAATCAAGAAGGATTTCAGAATTGCAAACGTCTACCCCAATATGATTTTGATTGACATAGAGTGAAGTTGAGGTGAAGAATGGTATTGTTAGAAATGTTGTTACTGAAATAAAAGAATATTGTACCAGTGGTTCTATTTCTGATTCTATTTTATTCAACACTTAAAAAAAAGAATGATTTGAGGTCGGGGGTGTAGCTCAGGGGTGGAGATCATGTTGAGCATGGGAGGACTAGGGCTTGATCTCTAGCCCCACACATACACATGAAGGAATGAGTTGTGTGAAATCTCAGCAGGTCTCCTTGGGAGACTTGCAGAATATAAAATATAAACAGTTAATATAACTGTGATTAATTCAAGATCCAAAATTATCTTAAAAGTAGGTGGAAGTATTGGTTGAGGAAAAATCTCCCAAGATAAAGATTTCTGGAGAACCAACATTGTTGGTGTGCCTTTCTTGTTCCTTCAGTAAGCAGTAAAATAGTTAATTGAGACACCTCTGCTGTCAAGGTACTCAGGGAAATTTCTGATTTTAAATATAAATCTGAGGCAGAAGTCCATATTAGAGAATACCTGCTGGGGGGACAATATACAGTGAAAAAGATGTGCAGCTGGGCACCGTGGCATACACCTGAAATTCCAGCACCTCGGGAGGCTGAGGCAGGAGTATCATGAGTTCAAAGTCAGCCTCAGCAACTTAGAAAGGCTCTAAGCAACTTACTGCGACCCTGACTCAAAAGAAAAAATAAAAAGACCTGGGGATATAGTTCAGTGATAGAGTGCTCCTAGGTTTAATCTCTAGTACCACAAAAATCAAAAGGAACAAACAACCCCCCCCAAACAAACAAAAAATCAAACAAATATACAACAAGTGGGAAGCTGAGTCACCATTTAAGATTAGTGTCAGAAGTCAAGTAGCATCACTTCGTAGGAGATGGGAGTCCAGATTTAAGGGATGCAACATGAACTTCATCTCTTAGTGGGAGGAATATCAATATAGTGTACCATGAACTTGGGGGATGGAGAAACATTGCCAGATGCTAGTCTGCCATCATATATATCCCTAAAGAGACATTGGATTCTCTGTGAGAACGTTGGGCATCCTAGGTAATCTTCCCGAGGGAGCTCTATTTGTAAAATATTTCAGAAGAAATGTATTGGGAAGCTGGTCTGACATTCAGGAGACTTGAGTTATGATCAAATTATCATAACCTTTGAAATTGGGGTATTATGTAACATTTTAGGGCAGCAGTTTCCTCTCCTATAAATAAGGTAATAGTGAGGATTTAACTCAGGGGTGCTTAACCACGGAGCCCTATCCCCAGCCCTTTTAATTTTTATTTTGAGACAGGGTCTTGCTAAATTGATTAGGATCTTGCTAAATTGCTGATATTGGCCTTGAGCTTGAATTCTCTTGGCTCAGTCTCCCAAGTCATTGGGATTACAGGCAAGTACCATCATGCCTGGCCACTTCTAAAGGTTTCTAAAGTTTCATCACACAGAGCCCATAGTTTCCAGGTTGATATGCTTTTCCATTACTCTTATACAGTTTGTAATCTCCAATCTAAAGAACACACACATCAACTGATATTTGGTGGTAAAAAATGGGAGAGCAAAAGTCAGAATATCATAATGATACATTTATTACCAAGATAGATTTGGAACATGCTATTGAGGAAGTTCCCAAGTTTGAGGCTCAGATTTTCTGAATATTTTTAAAAGTCCATGAAGAGTCCTCAAAACACTGTGGAGAAAATCTGAATAATAAGATATATCAATGTTTAAATTGGCAATTTAAATTAGAATAGGTAGTTACAAATCACATCAGATCAGCCCTGACACTAACTGAATTAAATGGGCTATGAAATCACATTCTAAGTCTCATTCCCAAGTGATAAAATTAGACCATTTGTGAGAGAAGAGGGGCACCTGAGTTCGTATTAATTGCATTTACAATTTTTTTTTTTAGTACCCAATTTATCCCAGGCAGTAAGCAGCATGAGCCTATTTTCAAATTAATACATCACATGAGACTAATGTTTAAACAGGGAAGAAAAGGTAATAATTAAAGTTTGGCTCATCCTTTGATGAAAAGTGAAGAACATAGACATGCCCTTGGCTAAATAAGATTATGTCATGATATGTATATATACATGAGTTTGTGTGGTACATAACCACATATTTGTGTGTAAGTACATATACGTATATAATAAACATATACAATTAGTATACTAGGGTACCCAAAATGTAAATATGAACATGATCAAAGAAGTGAAACCTCAGAAGGATAGTAATGCTCATTGAAAGCTCAAATTAAATGTGATTTAAAGAAGAACTGCAAAAAGAAGAAGAAGAAGAAAAAAGAACAACTGCAAGGGCACCATCTGTTTGGTAAGCCATCTTGTGCAAGGAAATAAAACATACAGAAGGATTTGTGGGCTTAAAGACACACACCCCTCTCGGCATGTGCAAGCACACACATGCACATTACAATTAAGGACTCATCAGAATTAATATTAAGCCTCTGGTTTCCTTTTCTCTTTAGCATGAATCCAATTCAATCTTGAGGTTTTTGTTCAGGAAGAAAAAAAAATATCTCCATGTTTATAAACTCCCTCTGGCCTCCCCAAGCACATACATGTGATGAGTCCAGAAATAGAGTTGCAACCCTGTATTCTGCAGTAATTTAAAAAGAGGCTTCCAAATTGATCAAATTATGTTTTTATGTATATATGAATATGCCATCATGAAACCCACCATTCGGTATAAATAATATTCACCAATAAAAAAATTATCTCAAAAAAAAAAGAAGAAAAGAAACTTTCTATATATCAGTAGCATTTCCCTGTAGGTATAGTCAATTTCCCCCAGCAATAGAAGATATAATTATACTGATGTAAATCGCAGGGAGATGACTAGGAGGGATTGGCCTTTCACCTTCTTTAATTCATTGAAAGATCTTATCTTTTTGACAGGTACCATCCGGCAGTAGACATGGAGCTAGGAGGCAGGATATTTTTCTGGTAATTAATTTGCCTGGAGGGGGAAAAAAAACCACACACATCTATTGCAAACACTCAAAAGAAGTGAGATAATCTCAGTTTAGCAGAGAGTTCTCCAAGTCTTTTTTGTCCTTTTTAACAAGTGTCCTGTGCCCTCTCATGTTTTGTTTTGTTTTTTCCTCAGTGCTAGGATATTGAACCCAGGCTTTCCATGTGCTGGGCAAGCACTCTACCACTGAGCCTCAGCTGCCCTCTCTATCTATGTTCATAGATCTCTTTCACTCTCTTCCTCTACCATAAAGCATTACCTATTGTTTCAGGCCTCTTGTTTGCAAAATGTTAATATATCAATAGGCCTATATACATACACATACATATATAATGTATATACACTCAAGCATAGGTACACTTTTTTTTTTTCTTCCTTGAAATGAATCTTTGCTGCCAGCCGGTATGCTTTGCCTTGTTTATACAGAAAAATCAACACCGGGAGAAGCCAGCATTCTGAGAACTACTTTCCACCCACACCAGGCCTGTGACTTCCTTTCTCAGTTGCTTCCTGGTTTACTGATTCTGTTCAAGAGATACTTCCTTTAGGACAAAACCACCTGGGGCACAGCCTTGGATGTCTAGGATTGCGTGAGAGTCAAAACAGCTCTAAAGTCTGATGGGAGTTGGTGCTGAGAAACCCAGAAGCCCAAAGGGATGGAGCATCTGCCACCCAGCTGGAAATGAAAAGATGCCCCAAGTTCCGTGGTTTCTCTTCCCTCCACCACACTCCTTTTCTTTTTGTGGCAAATCTTGAAACAAAGCTGGAGCAAAAGTGCTTTTCATTCAGTGGGTGGCGAGGTTCTGACTCAGACTTTGCAAACATGACATTGCTTGAACCTCAGGATGAATGCTCCCACAGGATTCCAGAGAAGCACAGCTGCCTGAGCCACTGTATGGCATCCACCTTGGGAATTCCAGTAGAGCTGGGGAGGTGGCTGTACAGGTGCAGGTCTTCTGAGGCACATGAATGGAATTGCCAGAGTTCAAAGGGGTTTTTGAACTTGAGACCTGGGCTTTCTTGGTTGCATTTAGTCTATTTGCTCAGCAGGTTTAGGTCTGGAACTACTAAAGCACAAGGTTCTCAGACAGTCACTGATATATTTTGTTTTAAGAAATCAGATTTTGTTACTAAAAAAAAAAAAAAATAGGAATTTAGCCAGATGTGGTAGTGCTCACCTGTAATCCCTGCTTCTTGGGACGTTGAGGCAGGAGGATTGTTTGAGAATAGGACTTGGGGCTCTAGTGTGCTATAACGATCGTGTGTCTTTAGTGTTTAGCATAAATATGGTGACCTCCTGCGAGTGGGGGACCACCAGGTTGCCTCAAGAGGGTCGAACTTACCCAGGTGAGAAATGGAGTAATCAAAATTCACATGCTGATCCATAGTGGGATCTCATCTGTGAATAAGCTCTGTACTCCAGTCTGAGCAGAATAAGATTTTGCCTCTTAAATATAATAAATAAATAGCATTGCAGTGTCAAATATGAGGGATTGTTAAACAAATTACATGTCCATATGATGGGATAATACATAGGTATTTTTAATGATGGAGTAGAGGCTAGTGGGAAAATTTTATGATATATTGTTATATAAAAAACCATTTTAAAACTCTGGTTCTACATTCTGAATATTCAGAAAAAAAAAACTTACCCATGAGAAAAAATGAATGAGGCCTATGGAAAGATTGAAAAATATATTCCAAATATATTAAATATATTCCAAAATAAATTAAAACACTAGCATTAGTTAACCATGGGTAGTAGAAAAGTAGGAAATTTAATTAAAAAAATGTTTTAAAAGTAAAAGGAAATTTAATTTTTGTTGGTTTATCTGTATTTTAAACTACAGAAACTGTGCATTACTTTTCATTTCTGTATCAGTAATAATTATAATAATATAATTTATTTTTAAATTGTCTACATTTATTATTATTATTATTATTATTATTATTACTATTATTATTTGTAGTACCATAGATTGAACCAAGGAACATTCTGCCTCTGATGTATATCCTGAACCCTTAAAAAAATTTTTTTTTTTTTTTCTGAAAGAGGGTCAGTAGCTCTTATAATTCTAGCTACTCGGGAGGCTGGGGCAGGAAGATTATGTTTGAGGCCAGCCTCACCAACTCAGTGAGACGCTGTCTCAAAATAAAAAAATGAAAAGACTTGGGATGTAGTTCAGCATTCCTGGGCTCTGTCTCAGCATTGCCAAACAAAACAAAACATCATATGGTGTTCTTAGTGAGTCCTCTCCCCCACCCCAATGCTGGGCATGTAAACCAGGACATTGTGTGCGTAGGCAACAACTCTACCACTGAACTACATCCCTAGCCCCTGAAATTCTCACTTTTACATTTGTCACTTAGCATCAACTGAGGCATGGCTATAGAAGAATCAAATAATAGGAAGCACCCAGACATCCTTCAGAATGTCATAACCTTTGGTCCTGAATATGCTGGAATGTGGCACTCATCCTTATTCCCAGCTCAAAACCCACATTATATAGTAAATGAATATAGTAAATGAATGCTGGCAGGAGGCAAGCATTTCAGGGTGGAGTTTATGTTTTACAAGCTGAAAGGCAACTGACTTCATTATGGAAAAAGTTTTTTTAGCTAAATATCTTTTGCTGATGAATATATACATACATTTAATATACATTTATATAGAAGTATATATATAAAATATTTATTAATATATATAAAATATTTATATAATATATGAATATAAATATTTACATTATATATGAACATATAATACACATAATATATTATTAAATATATGTAATATAAACATTTATATTATATAAAAATATATATGTATACATAATATATTTATATCCATACACATATATATATTTTTTTCAGTACCAGGGACTGAACCCAGGGGTGTTTAACCATTGAGCCATGTCCCCAGCACTTTTTACTTTTTGAGACAGGGTCTTGCTAAGTTGCTTAGAACCTTGCTAAATTGCTGAGCCTGGCCTTGAATTTGTGATCCTCCTGCCTCAGCCTCCCAAACATCTGGGATTACAGGCATGCACAACTTCGCCCAGCTGGTGAGTGTTTTGATATAAAAATTTTAGTCCAAAATATCTGAAGTGATATAGGCCACTTTTTGGCCTCAACATCCTAATCCATTTTAGTGTGCAAAGACATTGTGAACTTGCTCATCACCTTTGCTAAATTTTTACTTGGTATCCTTGCAGTAAGTGAATGGGCAATTAGGTACAGTCTCGTGGATAAATGGCAGTGTTTTAGATGTGCCGTGGAACCATGAACCATAGAACCATGAACCATTGCCAACCTGGCATCTTTGGTCTTTTTATTGATTACTTGACTTACTTTAGTTAGAGAAACCTTGGGCTTACTAGCCTGAGAGGCAGATGATGATTCAGTCCTCCATGGCCCACTGTGGAACAATTGTTCACATACCTGGTCTCTTATCTCTACATAAATTCTGCAAGGTAGGCATGGTTTCCTTCCTTTTGTAGATGTGGATACTGAGGTCAGAGAACTCAAGTCATTGGGCCTAGAAACATGTACTGCTAAGGAACCAAGAGCCATCTGACTGAAGATGTTATTCCATCTTCAACACCATGGTTTCACCATCAGCCAAGACTCCATGGCCTTACTTGATTGTTTTCAAGTTGCTTGTTCAAATCCAGTCTATACACCTCCATCCTCATGGTGACTCTTACCATTCTTTCTGCCTTTCCTCTTTCCTTACATCAATTCTATCCTTTATTTCTTATATTCCTCCCATCTCTTTCTTTCTCTTTGTTTAAAAGAGAACAGCAATTACATTTAAGAAAAAGTGATGGGCAATTTTATTCATTGTTCTCTATTCTGTAATCTACCAAAGACAACTCTTTCTCTTTTCAAAAAGTTTTGCAAAGTTGAGAAGGCAGCTTAGGAGCACAGTGCTCACATGAGGCCCAGGGGTCTATTCTCTGCATCATGCACATACCAAGTAGTGCTGTTATAGCTCTTCTCTTAAACTCAGGCTATCATATCAAACCATTTTACTTTACTAACAGAAGAAGGGGAAGAAGGGATTTTTTTGGTGGGTGGGTACTGGGCATTCTACCAATGACTTACATCTTTAGGATCTTTTCTTTTTTTGTTTTTTTTGAGGCAGGATCTCACTAAGTTTCTGAGGCTTGTCTTGAACTTGAGATCCTCCTGCTTCAGCCTCTGGAGCTACTGGGATTACAGGCCTGTACTACCACATCCTGCTGGTACTATTGTTCTTAAACAAAAACAAACCACCCCCCACAACTCTTTATTAAAAAATATTTGAGGTCTGGGGTTGTGGCTCAGTGGTAGTGTGCTTGCCTTGTGTGCATGGAGCACTGGGTTCGATCCTCAGCACCACATAAATAAATAAATCCTCCATTCTCTTCACATATGTTATTTTGAAGCAAATACAAGGTATAGTATCATTTCATTCATAAATGGTTAAGCATTTATCTCTAAAAAAAGGGGAGGAGTCCTCAAAAAACCCACAATGCCATCATCATATCTAAAAATACTAACAATAATTATTTAACATCTCAAACGCCTAGAAACATGTTCTAGTTTTCAATTGTTTCACAAATGTCCTGTTGCTTTTATAGCTCATGTGAATGATCATCCAAATGAGGACCACACATTATGAATTTTTTGATAACTCTTCTGAGTTTATTAATCAATAGATCTGTTTCTCCACCTATCACTCTGTTTCTCCACCTGTCACTTTCTCTGTGTCTCTGTCTCTGTCTCTCTCTCTCTCTCTCTCTCTGAGGGTCTGTCCTGTCTCTGTCTTTCCAGACAATGTGATTTATGTATTTTTTTTAAAGCTTTAATTTTTTTTTATTGGTTGTTCACAACATTACAAAGCTCTTGGCATATCATATTTCATACATTAGAATCAAGTGGGTTATGAACTCCCATTTTTACCCCAAATACAGATTGCAGAATCACCTCGGTTACACATCCACATTTTTACATACTGCCATATTAGTGACTGTTGTATTCTGCTACCTTTCCTATCCTCTACTATCCCCCCTCCCCTCCCTTCCCATCTTCTCTCTCTACCCCATCTACTGTAATTCATTTCCCTCCATATTTGTTATCCCATTCCCCTCACAACCTCTTACATGTAATTTTGTATAACAATGAGGGTCTCCCTCCATTTCCATGCAATTTCCCTTTTCTCTCCCTTTCCCTCCCATCTCATGTCTCTGTTTAATGTTAATCTTTTCTTCCTGCTCTTCCTCCCTGCTCTGTTCTTAGTTGTTCTCATTATATCAAAGAAGACATTTGGTATTTGTTTTTTAGGGATTGGCTAGCTTCACTAAGCATAATCTGCTCTAGTGCCATCCATTTCCCTGCAAATTCTGTGATTTTGTCATTTTTTAGTGCTGTGTAATACTCCATGGTGTATAAATGCCACATTTTTTTTTTATCCATTCATCTATTGAAGGGCATCTGGGTTGATTCCACAGTCTAGCAATTGTGAATTGTGCTGCTATGAACATCGATGTGGCAGTATCCCTGTAGTGCGCTCTTTTAAGGTCTTCAGGGAAAAGTCCGAGAAGGGCAATAGCTGGGTCAAATGGTAGTTCCATTCTCAGCTTTCCCAGGAATCTCCATACTGCTTTCCAAATTGGCCGCACCTTTTTGCAGTCCCACCAGCAGTGTACAAGAGTACCCTTTTCCCCACATCCTCGCCAGCACTCGTTGTTGTTTGACTTCATAATGGCTGCCAATCTTACTGGGGTGAGGTGGTATCTTAGGGTGGTTTTGATTTGCATTTCTCTGACTGCTAGAGATGGTGAGCATTTTTTTCATGTATTTGTTGATTGATTGTATGTCCTCCTCTGAGAAATGTCTGTTCAGGTCTTTGGCCCATTTATTGATTGGGTTATTTGTTTTCTTATTGTTTAATTTTTTGAGTTCTTTGTATACTCTGGATATTAGGGCTCTATCTGAACTGTGAGGAGTAAAAATTTGTTCCCAGGATGTAGGCTTCCTATTTACCTCTCTTATTGTTTCTCTTGCTGAGAAAAAACTTTTCAGTTTAAGAAAGTCCCATTTGTTGATTATTGTTATTAACTCTTGTGCTATGGGTGTCCTATTAAGGAATTTGGAGCCCGACCCCACAATATGTAGATCGGAGCCAACTTTTTCTTCTATCAGACACAGAGTCTCTGATTTGATATCTAGCTCCTTGATCCACTTTGAGTTGTGATTTATGTATTGAACAAACAGGATATAGAGTTTGGCCTATAGAGTTTCCAGTCTGGATTTTATGGATCACATCCCTGTAGATTACTTGTTTTTCTGTTTTCCCTTTATTTTTATTTTTTGATACTGGGAATTGAACCTGAGGGTGCTTTACCACTGAGCCACATCCTCAGCAGTTTGTTTGTTTGTTTGTTTGTTTGTTTTGTATTTTATTTAGAGATAGAGTCTCACTGAGTTGCTGAGGCTGGCTTTGAACTTGGAATCCTCCTGCCTCAGACTCCTAAGTTGTTGGTATTACAAGTATGCACCACCACATCAGGCTTTTTTCCTTTTAAATTGATATTTTGATTTAGAAGCTGGACCAGACTCGGATTCAGCTATCTTTCAGGATGAGTATTCATAGGTGGTGTTTGGTTCTTCCTTTGGGAACACAAACTGACTCTCTCCTTTTTTGATATTAGCAGTTGTTGAGTCTTTGCCTAGGACCATCAATTCATTTGTGGCTGCAAAATGGTGATATTCTGATTCCATCATTTCTCATTTATTATACTGTTATTCTACACAATATATACATTTACTACCCAGAATATTTCTATAAAGCTCAACTCATTCTCATCTACTATTTACTAAATGGGTACCTATACCAGGCATTTTATATGTAATGTTTCATAAATCAAAGCACTAATAATTTGTCAGCCATTGCCCCATATAATTAACTCTCAGACATTTTTCATTTGGTTGAAATATTTCCCTTCCTCTTTTTGTCCTTCTTTTCTCACATCCCCTTTGTTTTTCTTTTGGATCTTACTTATTCCCCCTTGGGATTGGTTTCTGCAGAGATAGTCACATCAGTGACCCCTATGAGGTTACCAGGAGAGCTGGAAACTCTCAGCACAGAGAGAATAAATTCTCTCTCTCTCTTTTCCAGTGCTGGAGATGGAGCCCAGGGCCTCTCATGAGTGAGGCAAGTGGTCTACCACTGAGCTGCGTCTCCAGACCCAGTAATTGAGTTTACACGGTGTTCTCTTTTTGGCTGTTCAAGAAAACACAGTGGTTTCCCAGCAGTACTACCCAGTGCAGCTGGATTTACTGGTGGTGTACCTGAGCAGGTCAGGTTTTACTGGAATCCCTGAGATTTGAAGGACGAAGCTCATTCTGGAATGTATGTGTTCAAATTTACCATTTTGGAGGTGACTCATTATAGCTTTCAGCCTGTTTATGAAGTTTGTGAGTGGACTGCTAAATTGATTGTTTTGTTTTGGTAGTTTTTTTTAAGCTGTTTTTTTTTTTATTAAAGGGTTTAAATCAATATTTTAAGTGCCATTTGTGTGATATAAGAGGCTATCCAATACTAAATCAAAGAATGCTGTGATTTCCCATAAAACTGTTTCTGGTCCACAAAATCTTAGGGTACTAGAAAAAAAAATCTTTGCAGGTAGAGGCTCAGCTTTTGTTGAAGAGATGAGACCCAGAGGCAAGCAGAGAGAGACATTTTTAGGCAAATGAACCTTCAAATAATACCAGAGCACCTCCAAGGCTGGGTTACGGTAAAGCACTTCACCCAAATGTTCAGGCCAGTCTGGGCTGGAGGAATCAGTCTTCCTGAGGTGAGGCTCAATCAGGTTATTTAGGGAAAGGAAGTAAGGATTTGGAGGGTTAGGTCAAGTCCTGGTGCTGCCACTTCCTAGAGAGGATTTCTAGACTTGAATTTCTCTGGGTTTCACTTAGAATGGTTGTAAAAATTAACCAAGATCATGCCAGCATTTTGAAAATCTTAAAGGCCTATTCAAATGGAAAATATCTTAATCAATATTTGTTTTAGTTGTTAAAAAAAAAAGGCATAATAGAGATGGCACAGTAGGATGTACCTGTAGTCCCAGCTACGTGGGAGGCCGAAGGAGGAGGGACGCTTGAACGCAGGAGTTCCAGGCCTGGGCAACATCCAGAGACCCAGTCTAAAAACAAAACAAATCAAACAACCCACGAAACAAAAATTAATTGCATAAGTTAAGAAAAAAATGTAAACTATTATATAATCTCATTTTTTAAACAGATAAACTTTTTTTTATAACTTAATTTTATTCATTCATTTTTTATGTGGTGCTGAGGATCAAACCCCCAGTGCCTCCCACATGCTACGCAAGCACTCTACCCCCAGCAGCAACCCCAGCCCCATCTCATTTTATTACTTTTATTTTTGCATATCATTTCAAATTTTAGACTTTTAGTAATGTCAGAATACCATTTCATATTTTTCCTTTGTAGCTTAACATTTTATTATTAATATAACTCTGGGTTGCTGTCTTATCTTTATACTTACATGTGATAACCACAGTGAAACATTTAAGCAGTTTCACTTTTACATATGAAACTGCCACGGCCATCTTTGCACAGGAATTATTTCCTTAGGATAAATTCCCAGGGGTGTGATGACTGGCTGAAAATATATGGGTGTTTTTATGACTCTTAATAGATTTTGCCATATTGCTTTCCAGAGACTCGTAACAATGAACCTGACACCAGCAATGAATGTGTGTCATTTAAAATGCTTATTTTAAATCAATTATTCACCAGCCATATGTGAAGGCATGTGCCAGGATCCTTGTCTGCCAGGAGCTTCCATTTCTGACTCATTCATTCATAAGAACTAAAGCAAGAAGACGGTGTGTGCTGACTGAATGAAGAGTTCTATCAGCGTTCTAGAAAAGCCAGCATATTGTTGTCTACAATGCTTGCTTGCCTGCTTGTTTGATTTTTTTTTTTAATTTTATAGATCTAGTGATATATTTGCAAATTTTCTGAAACATACAGAAAACCAGCATACGGTGCATGACGTGGAATCTTCCACAAAAGTGTAGGTAAAAGCAGGTTTTTGTTTTTTTTTCGTCCTACTAGTTTTCAAAAGCTTATCTTTTTCTACCTATCAAGGCCTTGGCTTTTTTTTTTTTTTTTTTTTTTTTTTTTTAGTGGGAGCAGGGGCTGTCAATGAAATAGGTAATGTTTCAAGAGGATGACTGAACCCCACGTGGGTATTAATATGTATGATTTCAAGCTATGGAATTATAATGACATTCATCATCTGGGCATTTGTATCTTTCAGATTTTCCAAGCTCTTTCTTGTATTTTTCTCATTTGATGCTCACAACAATTCCATGAGGAAGGCTGGGATGGCATTATCACCTCCATTTGACTAATGGGAGACCTGAGGAACAAAGAGATTTGCTTAAGATAGCACCCCTTCTCAGGGTGGACACACCTGCTTTTCTCTTGTCTCCTGGCCTTTTCATCTTTTGGTACTAGAGACTGAGCCCAGAGGTGATCTACCACTGAGCTACCTCCCCAGCCCTTTTTATTGTGAAATAGTGTCTTGCTAAATTGCCCAGGCTGGCCTTGAACTTGGGATCTTTCTGCTTCAGTCTGAGTAGCTGGGATACAGACACATACCTGTAATGTCTCTAAACATAACTCACTGAGGTTCTCAAATCATCTGAGAATTGCTTGCAGTCTCAGCCATAATTTTCATCTAATATCAGCTCTCAGGACCAGATACCAATTTTATTAAAACAGTCAGCATGCCAGGTTGCTAGTTTGTAGAAACCCAAAGCAGGTACACTCCTGGAATCCCAGCTACTCAGCAGGCTGAAGCAGAAGGATCATGAGTTCAAAGACAGGCTCACCAACTTAGTGAGGCGCTAAGCAACTCAGTGAGACCCTGTCTCAAAATTAAATACAAAAAGAGGGGGATGGGGCTGTGGTTCAGCAGTAGAGCGCTTGCCTCACACGTGTGAGGCACTGGGTTCGATCCTCAGCACCACATACAAATAAATAAACGAAATAAAGATATTATGTCCATTTACAACAAAGCAAAATATTTTTAAAAATACAAAAAAAGGGCTGGGAGGGGGGACTGGGGATGTGGCTCAAGCGGTAGCGTGCTTGCCTGTCATTCGTGCGGCCCGGGTTTGATCCCACATACAAAGATGTTGTGTCTGCCGAGAACTAAAATAATAAGTAAATATTAAAAATTCAAAAAATAAAAATATTTTTTAAAAAAAGGGCTGGGGATGTGGCTCAGTGGTTGAGTGCCCCTGGGTTTAATCCCCAGTACTATTAAAAAAAAAAAGAGTGAAACATAAATTAACTTTGTTTTTCATTATAAAAAAAACATAGCTTCAGAAATATGAACATTATATTTAGACAGTCAGACTGTGTCCTTTCATGAAGAGAGCTTCATCTAAGACATTGTAAAGACAATATCTAATTACCCATCTTCCCATAGATAAAAGCATGAAGTTCAAGTCTCCAGTCAGTGTTTTTTATTATTATTGTTGTGGTTGTTGTTAATATTATTATCATTATCATTACTCCCCAAAAGTCTAGCTTTCTGTAAAGACTAAAGGCTTAACTCATTCCATCCCACCTACTTAGCTTACGTCCTCTCCAGTTTCTGGTTTTGAACTTATTCCATTTGTTCACCTGGGAAAAAGGTAAATATAACAAAAAGAAATCAAGCCCTGACTCCACACAGTAGCTAACCGAGCATCTTAAATCAACACAGCCAGTGTAACTTGTACAGATTCAAGTAATTATTTTTGTCTGTAGGGTTTCCCATTGTCTCTCCTACCCAAACTTCCTGATCCTCAGACGCTCAACAATGAAGGCCCAGATGTTTATTGGTACAGAGCTCATGCTCGGCTTATGAAAGAAGATGCCATTTACAGTCCTGTCTGTTGGACCTTTGGTGTCACACCCTCTCTTTTGACTCCATAAAAGCAGTAGCAAAAAGCATTCCTCGAGACACAATGGAGCAACTTAGTAGCCGCCCCAGAGCTGGAGTTGGTATTAGGTTACCATTGTGTATGTTTTGTTTTTCATACCATACAGGTTTACAGGAAAGTTGGGATAAGGTCAGAGAAAGTGCGTAATCGTTATCAGTTTGCTGAGGCCACACCCGAATGCCAAGTTGGGTGCTGAAACAAGATGGAACTTGATGATTATTTGGAACTTAAAGCAGCAAATGTTACCTTAGAAATAAGACTGTTTCATAGAGGTGTACAAAGTAGACCAAAGCCCGGCCCAAGCAATTTCTTTCAAAATGATGGACATTCTTTCGGGCTGATTATGTGCACCTCTTTGTGTGTCACACTACACAGTGTGCCTGCGAAACCCAGACTGGCCACAGCTGACCATCCCAACAGCTGGTACTTGGGTCCTGGCCGCACACTGTCTACAGCACTGCCTATTATCACACCAATTGAGATCTGAAACAGATTTGCTCTTGTTCCCAGAAAGAAACTCATATAGCAAAAGCTTGATAGAGTTTAATTAACCTCTCTCCTATTCAGTCCTATGATCCTGGTAATAACACCGATCATCTAGAACATTTGCTCCTACTCTAGCTGCTCGCATGCTGTTTTAATGAAATTCGTATCTGGTCTTAGGAGCTGTCATTAGTTGAAAATTATGACCAAGCCTGCAAGCAACTCTCAGATGATTTTGAGAACCTCAAGGATTATTGTTTAGAGACACTACAAGCTACATTGGTCAATCTGTTTCTTTTCATTTCAATTGAATTTACTCAACATTCATTGCATTCCTACTGTGTGCCAAGCACTGTGGTTACAAAAATGAACGGGATGTGCGGTTTGCACCCTGAGGACTTCTTGATCTAGCAAGTTTGGGGGCCTGTCGTTCTTCCCTGACTTCTCACACAGCCATACTCTACTCCCACCCAGATGGGGCCCTGTTTCTCTTTATACCACATGTGGGTGTGTTCTTCTCCATTCTGCTACGGTTAAGCTGTCTCTTAGCCATGTTCCTCTCTCTGCTGTGGTTCTTCCTTTTTCCCAGGTCTGAACAGAGGACTGAAGAGGATGGGCATGTTTATGTGGATTTGAGGATGAGGCCAGTTGTTACTATCAAATCAGTGGAGCCACAAACTTGGTGTGCCATGGATTCCTCAGGGGAAAAAAAATAGTCATGCTGTGTTTTCTGAGTTATGGGAATCGAAGGAGTTGTGATTTTAATTCCCCAGAAGCATTTGAAGGCAAAGAAGACTCCAGTCTTTTATTCCTGTCTCCTGTTGGGGGAGAGTTTGCTAGTCATCACTGACCATTCACTGGCCTGGCTCAGGATGGCTGTTTAGAAGTTTTAATTGAAAAATTGGCTTGAATTTTTCAGTTTGGACCTACAGATGAGAATCTACATTTTGAGGCAAAATTGAAAATGAGCAATTTGCCTTGAAAACAGGCATGTCTTCCAGCTTCCTATGACTAATGACACATGAAGGGAGTAATCACATAATTAGTTTGCCATTACTAAGAAACCATTTTCAGAGTCCATGAGATGTGGTTTGTAATAATTTCAGTGGTTCTGCACCAACAACCTAGACTTTGGAGGCCCACATTTGAAGACAAAGACCCAATTTCCAATGATAGAGCCATGGGGAATTCTTCTAACTGGGGGACAAAGCTTGGTGTAACTCATTTTCTTTGTATTTTGCTTAGAATCCAACCCTTGGATCAGGTTCAGGAAAAAACGTCCTTGAGGATTTGTAAACTTTTTACAGATCTCAGGCCCTACTCAGTTCATATGTTCGCCTTGATTCCATGCTGAGATGGAGAGTTTGATGGATCATATATCTTTTGTAATTTTTTTTTCAGCTTGTATTACTATAAACTATAATTCCAGATAGACTGGGCTACTTTTTTTAAAAAAAATTAACTAAAGGGAAATTAAGCTGTAAGGAGTGTGTGTCTGAAAATGTTTACTGGGATAGTTGGGATTTTAATAAGAGAAACTTAAGTGATCCTATATAATAAGCAAAGTGAAATGGTAAAATAGCCTTTATTTTCCTCATCCAGAGTTAATGTTTAAAAGATTATATAAGTTGAACATTGTTGAATCTGGGTCATGGGTATTTCAGAGTTTTTATTCTGATTTTTTATATGTTTGAAATTTTCTATAATAAAACACAAAACTTTAATGAAATTCAACAGAAAATTTCAAAGAAGGAAGAGACTGATGATATAAAAGAAAATTGGAAAGAAAGAGGGAAGAGGAGAAAGGTGGAGAGAGAGTGAAGGAAAGAGCGAGAGGGACGGAGAACTTAGTTTTTTTGCAATTATGTAGTAAAAAGCCACAGGGCAACCATCTCTGGAGCCATTGAACAATAATAATAGTTCATAATAATAGCCCTTTACTGAATACTTAATACGAACTAGGGCTTTAATGAACATTATTGAATTTAGGCTTTACGGCCACCCTTTGACAAAAGCAGCGTCAAGGTCTGTATTTTTAAAAATGTAAGCACTGAGGCTTAAAGAGTGCCTGTGACTTGCTTCAGATCACACATCAATGAGTGGCAGATTATCTGTAACCAGAGCCCAGGCCCCAACGCATATTACTATCTAACAATTACTTTCCAAAGAGTGAAGAGGCTTGTTTGGAAAAGAACTCTTCCTTTAGAACATGGTGGGAACACTTTGGAGCCAGACTGACCAGGCAAGGGCAGGCATATTGAGCCCTGGCTTCCTCTTATGTGAAACAGAGCACATAGTAGCTCCTCAATAAAGCTTAGCTATAATTTTTCTCTTGCCTGCTCACTATGTCTACTTCTGTTCCAACATGCATAAACACTGTTCCAGCT
Source organism: Ictidomys tridecemlineatus (assembly GCF_052094955.1). Taxonomy (NCBI): domain Eukaryota; kingdom Metazoa; phylum Chordata; class Mammalia; order Rodentia; family Sciuridae; genus Ictidomys; species Ictidomys tridecemlineatus. Next base: position 125,700,215 of record NC_135479.1, read on the forward strand.
TTTCATGATACAAGAGACCATATCAGATGGACTTCAGAACAGCTTTTAGCCGTGAGAAGAGGCTTAAAAATTGATTTTATCTTAATGGAAGCAGAATTCAGGCCTACTTGAAATTTACTTCAAAACAGCTTTACTTCTAGTCTTTTTTTTTTCCTTAAACCAACACACAGAGGTGTCTTTATAATTACTAATGAGACAATGGTGAGTCATCTTATTATCATCGAGTCATTCCACCAGAATCAGGAGACAGACGAGCAAGGGCTCATCAAGGCTGATCCTAGCATTCCTCAGAAGTCTGGAAGTTCTTTGGATTGATTTGGTGGTTTTTCTGTTCACCTATGAGCCAGGGAGAGTCTTCAGGACATTGTGGCATAGTCAGGGTTACCTGTGCCTAAGAATACGAGTACTGTCCTAAGGGCTTAAAAGAAATAGTCATCTCTGAAAAATCAGATCAGCCACCTAAGTTGTTGGAAAGAAATAACTAAATAATAACCCAGTAACCCTTAAAGATCAAACTGAGGAAAGTAAAGTTGCTTTAGTGTTCTCAACCAGGTCATGCTGAATTTGGAATAAGTAAGAACAAGAAAAGGACAAGCCAATAAAAACAGAGGATGGAAGTTTCTAAATGTACCACACATACATCTGCAACATCAGGAACCTCTCTGAACTCTTCTTCCTCAACCTTCCATCCACCCCAGCCCTCCCACAATCGGGATGGTGTGAATGTACCTGTGAGTTCCTAAATATCCCAGTATCCAAGGCTTTCCTCAAACTCCTCCTACCAGACTTGGAAGAGCTTGTTGTTATGAAACAAACATACTTTTTGTGCACTTTGTTGATCAGCTTTTCTTCCTCTGTACTGAGAGTGATACTTATTCTCAAGTGATGCTGTTAAGTTTCAGCTGAGAATGTTGGCTTGCTGTAACATGGATGTTGCCTGAGGTAATAGGTTAAGTATATAATTCAGGTTTGGGTCATTCCAGGTTAAGAAATTCGTGAAAAGGGGCTGGGGATGTGGCTCAAGTGGTAGTGCGCTCGCCTGGCATGCGTGCGGCCCAGGTTCGATCTTCAACACCACATACCAACAAAGATGTTGTGTCTGCCAAAAAAAAACCCAAAATAAATAAATAAATATTTAAAAAAATTGCAGAACAATTTATAAAAAAAAAAAGAAATTCGTGAAAAGATTTTTTTTTGTTTTGTTTAAGACATTTTTTTTTCTTTAGGAAGACTTTCATATTGCAAGTAATTTACATTATAAAACAGCTTCTTATTACAGCTCCATAGTTAGACATCGATAGGATAGTAAAATGAAGCAAAATAAAACATTTTCAAGCAGTGCATGGTGGCATTTGCCTGTTATTCCAGTGGCTTGGGAGTTTAAGGCAGGAGAATCAAGAGTTCAAAGCCAGCCTCAGCAAAAGTGAGGCACTAAGCAACTCAGCGAGACCCTGTCTCTAAATAAAATACAAAATAGGGCTGAGGATGTGGCTCAGTGGTCGAGTGCTCCTGAGTGCAATCCTTGGTACCTGTCCACCCCCCAAAACAAACAAAAAACATTATCAAGTAAAAATACTATTTTTTACTTTTTTTTTGAATGGGGATTAAACCCATAGATACTTAACTACTGAGCCATGTCCCCAGCCCTTTTTTTATTTTTTATTTTGAGACAGAGTCTCACTAAATTGTTTAGGGCCTAAAGAAGTTGCTAAGGCTGGCCTCAAACTTGCAATCCTCCTGCTTCAGCCTCTGGAATCATTGGGATTACAGGTATGCCGTATGACAACCAATTTCAAGCAAAAGTACTTTGGAATATCTCCTGAAACTTATTTAGTAGTTTTAAAAGTTAAATGTTTCTGAGAAGAGATCCATTTAGCTACTAGGCAGGAATCACTCCAGTTTACGAATTAACTACATAATATATTGTATCCTTTCAACTCAATTTAGTACTTCCTTATTTGATCAAATTTCTTTTTACTTCAATGGGAATTACATTTGAAAAATTACTTTAGAATTAGGCTGGGTAGAAATTTCTGTAAGGGAAATATTGGGTGATGGATAGAAAGTTTTGGTGTTTGAGAGTCAGGACCAGGAAGACAAAGTGAGAAAATGAAATCTCGTAATTTTAGCAACTAATACATATTTTCTTTCTTTCCACCCTTCAGTGGGACTTGCCAACAGAACAAGGGAACTACCTTGTGGAGGCCACACATTATTATATGGAAAAGTGAGACTTTGACATGTGCAAAATCCTGAGAGTTATCCTGAAAATCTGTTTTAAAAAAAAAAAAAACAAAACAACCCTTTAGTCCACTGCCCTTCCGATACAGGTGGTCTCCTGGGCAGATTTCTCTGTGTGAACAAATGAACAAGTGGAAGAATCTGACTGTTCCATTAGTGAATAAGCTGCTTTGGGGGAAAAATGCAAACTGGATTAAGGCTGGATTTTCTAAGAAAGAGGATAGGATCTAAGACCTGGAGATTGGTATTTGGTTTTTACATACACAATACCCTTTTAGCGATTGGTCAGACACTTAGCAGTACATCTGGAAGGGAAGTCTAGCCAAGTGCCATGCATGTGGGAGGAGGTCCTGGAACTAGTGTCCTGGGAGCCTGGGTGGGCTGGAGGGTTAGGAATTTGGGCAGGACTGGCCCAGGGCAAAACTGTGAAGAAGGGAAAGCTCAATTTCCAGATGCACCCCCACCCTTTCCAGACATCTGGTACTTTCCAGCGGGGAAACCACAACTGTCCTTGCCTTTTTGAAACTGGTTGGGATTCAGATTGTGGGGAGAAAAAGTGGAACTAATAACAAAAGTAAAAAATATTTATATATTTATTTGTGATTCAAAGATAGTAAATGTCAATTAAAGAAAACTTGCAATATTCTATAAAGAATAAAGAGGATGAAATACACTTTATCACTTAGAGATAATGACATAACACATCTGTGTATTCCATTACTATAACATATCATACACATTTTGGGTAGGAGTAGGAGTATCATAGTTGACTTTTTTTTTTTTTTTTTTAAGGTACCAGGGATTGAACCCAGGGCACTCAATCACTGAACCACATCCCCAGCTCATTTTTGAACTTTATTTAGAGACAGGGTCTCACTGAGTTGCTTAGTACCTCGCTGTTGCTGAGGCTGGCTTTGAACTCGTGATCCTCCTTTATCAGCTTTCCAAGCCGCTGGGATTACAGGCATGTGCCACCATGCCCAGTTATAGTTGACCCTTAAAGTCAACTATTATTTATTTTATCTTCCCTCTCATCAAAATATATTGATTCTGTATCTTATTCATTTAAGATCCTGTTGAGTACTAGAGGTACAGTATTTCTGTGACAATATGACAGCCATTTATTGTACATACAATAAATGCACAGGTGGGATTATGGGACAACAGTCAAGAATACTTTGCCAACTTAGAATTAGTAATGGGTGTTAGTTATAACAATTTTAGTGGGAATGAGATCTAGTAACTTGGAATATAAAACAGCCTCATTTCTAAATATCTTCACTTTTTAAAAGGTGAAGGACAGTACTGTCACCTTAGAAAAGCAAATAAGCAATTTTTTTATTCTGGTACTAGAGATGAACCTAAAGCTACCCAACCATGACGTTACATCCCCAGACCTTTTTATTTTATTTTGAGACAGGGATTCACTAAGTTGCCCAGGCTGATCCTACCACCTCCGCCTCCCTAGTAGCTGGAAATACAGTACTGAGCCACGGTCTCAGCAGCAAATAAACAAATTTATATTGCATTGCACATAATCTATAAACTTTAGCAGAGTGTATACTTTTGCAGAGCTTTAAAACTATTAGGAATTGTTACAAACTTGTTTAGCAACATTTTTAAGTAAATAAAATAATCTCAAGGACCGGAAATACAGGGCTGTCACCATAATAGGTAGGCTGGAAAAGAAGAATCAGTGTGGTGAAAATAGCACTAAAAATAAGAACAGAAATGTGTTTGGCCTATAACATCAGATAATATGCTCTAAAGGATGTATTTATAACAAAAATTTAAGCCTTGAATAGTGCGATAAATAGGAGGATTGAGCCTTTATATATAAAGAATAAAAGTACAAATATTTTGGGAAGTTGTAACAATGTTTTATGGTTTCTCTCTTCAATTTTTTATGAATTTAAAATTCATGTGCTTTTATTTGGTAACATGAGGGGAGATGTCAGTGGAAAGGAAGTTGTATCTCTCCATAGGTTATAAGCAATGGTAAGGTAATAACAGTTTCAGAAGATATAAAGAAATTAAAAAATCCAAATAACTTTTAGTACACAGTAGTACACAATAGTTCCAGAATACTCATATAAAACCTATATGAGTATTCTGGAACTACTGTTCCTTGGCCTTGCTACTTTCTTAGTAAAGGATAGGCATATTCTAAATGAGCTGTCAAATTCTAACTTTGAATAATTAATTCTTTAAAATATAAGACACAACCAGGCGCAGTGATGCACACCTATGATCCCAGTAACTTGGGAGGCTGAGGCAGGAGGATTGCAAGTTCAAAACCAGACTCAGCTACATAGAAAAGTCCTAAGAAACTTCGTGAAACCCTGTCTCTAAATAAAATATAAAAAGGGACTGGGGATGTGACTCAGTGGTTAAGCACTCCTGGTTTCAATCCATGGTACCAAACAAAAACAAAACCCCAAAAAATAAACAAACAAAAAAAGCCACTCCTAAATTGGTCTTAGATTTAGGAAATACATATACTAACTTGAACCATTTTATTTTCATTAGACTACTTAAATGTCTAATAAAATTTATTGGGAATTGTCTTGTAAAGTGATTATCTCCTTGTAAGAATTATTTAAAAGTCTTCATTTATTTGTTTTGTGCATCTACAATATGAGTGCTTTTGTTTAACATAGAATACATAGATTTTCTTAACATATGACATGGTTGAAAAATAATAAGTTGGTATCGTCCAGTTATTAGTTAGTCCTTATAATGTGCTGACTATACTGAATTAGTTTATGGTAATAATTGTGTTTCCTAAGTGCTCTATAAGTTATTCTACCTTTCAAAACAGGAGTTGCTTTCTGTATTCTGTTGATAGTCAGGGTAGTCACCTTAGAGAAGACAGAACAGAAGAATCTAATGTTTAATTTATAAATGCAGGAGACGTTAATAACTGCTTTGCAATTTTTTTTTTTTTTTTTTTTTTTGGTGTTGGGGATGGAGCTCATGGCTTTGTGCTTGCTAAGCACACAATTGGCCACTGAACTCAACCTTAGGCCATAAGTAAGAGATTTAAATCTTTGGACTATTCCTCTGGCTTGATCTGTTGTCTTATCGGCAGCAACAACAGGAGTTGTGTATGACAATTTTTCAATTGCTGAACCCCAGCAGTAGTCTGAGGCAGAACTCTGTTGCTTTTGTGAGTTTAATAAACTTTCACATATAGAGTTAACAGTCCATCCAGTCACACAGCCCAGTTGGAAGCCAGAGATCAGCAGCTGTGTTAGTTTTCCCATGGAGCTATCATAGCACAACTACTCACCACCTTTTGTTTTTAATAAGGGGCAAACATTCATGTCCTTTTTAATGAGCTGGAGCTGTCCAGTGGGTTCAGCTCAGCCATCATTAGAGTACTAAGAGTTTAATTTGTTTCAGTTCAGGTAATATATATTTCTTAAATACGTATATGCAAATAACTTTGGGGGCAATGGTATTCGGCCAAATGCTAAATTCTTTCGATAAGTGCCAACAGTGAACCTGTTGGGAATAAAAGAGTCCTCCACAAACAACTGCTGCTGCTGCTGCTGCTGCTACTGCTACTACTACTACTACTTGTTGTTGTTGTTATTATTATTATTATTATTATTATTTTGGCACTGGAGATTGAAACCAGATCACTGAGCCACATTCCCAGGTCTTTTTATTTTTATTTATTTATTTTTGGTACTTGGGGGTTGAACTCAGGGGCACTCAATCACTGAGCTACATCCCCAGCCCTATTTTGTATTTTATTTAGGGACAGGGTCTCACCAAGTTGCTTAGGGCCTTTCTCTTGCTGAGGCTGACTTTGAACTCTTGATCCTCCTGTCTCAGCCTCCTGAGCTGCTGGACTTACAGGTGTGTACCACTGAGCCCAGTCTAGTTGCTTTTAAATGGGAAGCAGATAGGCATCTTTCCAAAATCTCTAGTAGGTTCTTTCCTTAGCATGGGAGTGAGTTTTTTGACTTCCCCAGATGGATCTTGGTTTCAATCAGGCTTTATGATCTGCTACTGTGTTTCCATCAGGGGAACTTTGAGGGTCTTGGGAAGTGTTGTTCTCTAGTTTGGTAGCTGTGCTACAAAATTATTTGTGTTCTTTGTATTATAGAAACTTAACTTTTAACTGTAAGGTCATTTTTCTATCAGTCAACTGACTGCCTCATCCTGCTGCTCAAGCACTGGGATAGATGGTGAGCAGGTAATTTTTTCTTCTACTCTTTCTCCATCACTTTAGTACACATTGACATTTCTCTTAATAATGGATTCACTGTATTATCTTCCTCATTTAATGTGAAAACTAAATTCACAGATGTTAGTCGTGCTTTCGGACATATTTCATCATTGACACATAAAAATAGAAACCTAATAAAAATGATAGTACAATTGTACCCATGTTAAAAGATTAAGAAAAAAAATGTATAGTACATGAAATATGGCACTTTCTCTTGAACAAAGAGCTGTTTACTTATGACTGTGGACATCAGAAGGATTGCATCATGTGTACTACAGTGAAGTGGGAGGAGGGTTATCTGAAACACAGAAGATTGAAACACCCAACGTGGAAGGAGGTAGCCTGTGGTTCTCAGTTTGGTATTGGCACCAAACATCCACAGTTGAGTGATCTTCTATAGCCTGAAATCTCAGAGTTTTTTTTTTTTTTTTTTTTTTTTTTTTTTTTTTTTAGTCTTTGAGACATGGATCCTTTGGGGCATTTGTTTATAGTATGGACCTTTTTCATCAAAATTTAAAGTTTGACCCAATTAATAGTTGTATTCTTCAATTAACTTCTACGTAGCAACTGGACACTTTTTGATAGCTTTCTGGGTAGCTAATCTTAGAAGCTGTAGGTATGTTGTAGATGATTAGAGCAGCCAATGCCAGCGCTCAGAGGAGCCACTTCTGCAGGATTTGGTGATTTCTGATCAGTGTTTGCATATAGACAGTGTTTTCCTTTTATTATGCACTGCTTGGCATTTTGAACCAGGATGCTTAGACAAGCTTGGGGTGTTGAATGAGTGTTTCTTTATACAGAAAAGTTCTCAAGTTGCAAGAAGAGCAAAACACAACCTTTTAGGATGATAATACTCAATGAATGGAAGTAACTCTTAGATGTTTGAAGTATGTGTGTGTGTTTTGTGTGTTCCCACCCATCTTGGTTCTGTGGGATACAGTTTTCTACGTTCATCTAGCATTTCTTGCAGACAAAATCATGCGTAAGCAAATGTGAAATTTGAGTTATGTTCAGTTGTTCCTTAATATATCAATTATGTTGGAATAATTTGTGTTTTCAAAGCAAGTTATAGCAGAACTGACTGCACTCTAAATCTGATAAACACACTTATTTTAATGAAATCGGTTTTTAATTTCTCCTTTCTTTTCTCTCTCTCTTTTTAATCCAGTACTGGGAATCAAACCCAGGGCCTCACAAATGTTAGACAAGCACTCTGTCACTGAGCTACATCCCCAGCCCTGAGCAACACATTAATTGTAAGGCATGACCAGGACCAGGTGGTACAGATCCATAATCCTTATCTGTGATTTTAAAATCTATAAAACTTTGAGAACTGAAAGTTTTTTGTTTTAGTTTTTGTTTTTTAGTTAGATAAAACTTGATTCAACTGAGATTCATTTGTCACCAAGCTGGCTTGAACTGGTATGAGGCTCTTTATGTTATTTGGTGTAGCTGTTTATATATTTTGCTGCAGAGATATTATTGCAGTTGATAGCTAAATACCACCCCAGACACCACTGGAGGTTTACATAATGTATGGTATATGCAACCTTTATTTTATTGTTATTGTTGTTGTTTTTCTGGTACTGGGGATTAAACCCTGAGTTCAGTCCTTGCTTGTGCTTTGCCACTGGGCTTCATCCCCAGCCTTTGTAAAATACTTTTATATTGAGGGTTGGGGATCTAGCTCAGTGGTCAAAAGTACATGACCCATTTTAGGTAATTCATCATATTTTCATTTTAATAAGGATCTTCAGCATCTTCTAACATTTAGTAGGGACCACTGTAAGAAGTCTGGTGGGGAGAATGACATGACTTTCCAGTTCTTTCTTGGCTGAAACTGGCTTCTTTGGCTCCAACACACCATATTTTTATTCTCTTCCTACTTTAGCATCTTCCCCTTAGAATTAGTCAAATGTTTCTTTTCCCTTGTGCATCTCTAAAATTGGTGCTTATGAAAGTGTGGTCCACGCCACATCTGCATCACAATCATCCAGGGATCTTGTTCAAAATGCATCAGGCAAGATTTTACAAACTAGAGGAAAGAATATATACTTTTACTAATTGACACTAGCTGGGCAGGGTAGTGTGCATCTGTAGTGCCAGCTACTTGAGTTTGAGGTGGAGGATCACTTAAGCCCAGGAGTTTGAGACCAGCATAGACAACATAACAAGAACCCATCTCAAAAAACAAAATACTAATTTACTCCATGACTTGGATGAACATCAAAGTTTGGATTCCATTGATTTCCCCCCCCCCCCAAGTATTGGAGATTGAATGCAGGGATACTCTACCACTTATTTCATGAAGGGAAACAATCACCCCAGGTTTCTAAACCCCAAACCTTAGTTCATCTTTGATTATTTTTCCCACTTACTTCCAAATTCCATACCGTATCTCCATATTTGAAATAAATCTCCAACTTTGCACTCTCTCCTTCGCTTAGCCTAAGCTGCCTTCACCTTCTGTCTAGATGCTGTAGCACTATGCTCTTCCCAATCCACACTGTCCGCATTGAGTCCACTTTCCACAATGAAACCTGATGGATCTTTCTAAAAAAGCAAATCAGAATATGTCAGTATCCTGCTTTAAAACATTGGAAAGCTTTCAGTATATTTGCTAATGCCCAAAATCCATATCGAGGCTTGCAAAGCTCTGCTTCATTCTCTATCCTCCTCAGTATGGACCCACACCCTGTGATACCCTGCCTCCCTCCCTCCTCCATCTTATTAATGCACTCCTAGAACACACTTCCCTATCAGAGTATCCATCAGACTGTATGTAATTACGAGCTTAATTATTCACCTCCTCCATCACCAGACCCTAAACTCCATGGTGGCAAGACCTTGACTGTCTTGTTTATTGTTGAACAATCCCACGAAAGGCACTCAATTAATATCTGATGAACAAATGAACGAATGACTTACTTTGGCATGTGTAGATGTGAGGGCAGGGGTGGGGCATTTCCTGCTTCTCAAGCAAGACCAGTGAGGATGGTTGGCTGGCCAATTCAATTTAGTTCAAGACAACTCAGTCTAGCAAACAGTTATTATTGAGCATTTATTATGCTCTATTGGGCATGTCACAAAGTTGGAGAAGACAAGGCCTTTGCCCTCAGCGACGGTTGCCCTAACTTAACCTGTCACCGGCTGGCATCCTGCTGTTCATAGACAGATGGCTTAAAATCAGAGTGCCACCGATGCCCGGACGTCAGGAACCGCATGATGCCTCTCCACTACCCCCTTGGAGTCCTGCCTGCCCTTGCTTCAGGTGTTTGCCTAAATTATGCCTGAGTTTGCCACATTCATTATTATTAGAAAAGAGCTGTAATGACTGGATTCTTTAAAGGGGACATTCCAGTCCCCCACTGCCATGTGCCCTTGGCCACTGGGAAACAAGCAATTTCCACATACAATTGCATTTATCGTAGAAGGTGTAGCAGAGTAGGATTTAGGCAGATATTTAATAACCAACTGACCTTGGGCAAGTCTTGATTATATCCTATTTGAATAGAATAATAAGTCATAGCATAGATTTTTGTGAGTTTAATTACATTGAAAATAATAATAGCTAAGATTTATAGCATACTTACCTTTTTTTGCATTGTGAACAGTTTTATTACAATGAACTGTTAATCAACCTATGAACTCTGCAATGAAGTATTTTTTAAAAACATGTAAAAATTTTAGTTGACATAATAATCGACATAATTTTTAGTTGACACGATAATGTCAATACATGTATGTGCACAATTATCAGATCAGGGTAATTGCTGTACATATTATCTTAATATTATTGATTTTTTTTTGTGTGTGTGTGTATGTTGGGAACATGCAAAATCCTCAGTACTAGTTATTTGAAAATATATAAACTTTTCACCAAATGCACTAATAGTTGTCTTCTATTAATACAAACATGCTGCCCCATCTTTTATCAGTTGTAGAGTATTCCATTGTATGTGTATATATATATATATATATATATACACACACACACACACACACACACACACACACACACACACACACATATTTGAATGAACCAATTACTGCTGATGTATTTTAAGGTTAAAGAGTATTTTAGTTTTTTTAAAGGTGGATGACATGTCCTCTTCTCCCACCCCCATCCCCATTATATTTTGCTTCATTATAGTTGTATGCAATGATGGGATTTGTTGCTGCATATTTATACGTACACACAATATAGCAATATGATTTGGCCAATATCACTCTCCAGCACTTCCCCCCACCTCTCTGGAAATATATAACTAATTGTGGTCAACCATAGTTACCCTACTGTGCTGTAGAACATTCCTTCTATCTAGCTGTACCCCATATCCATTTACCATCCTCTCTCTTCATTCCCTAACCAACTCTTCCCAGCCTCTTCCCATCCAGTAAAGAGTAACCACTCCTTTATTCTCTAATTCTATGAGGTCAACTTTTTTAGCTTCCACATGTAAGTGAGAACATGAGATATTTGTCTTCCTGTACCAGACTCATTTCACTTAATATAATGCCCTCCATACTCATTCATGTTACCACAAATTACAGGATTCATTCTTTTTTTAAAAAAATGTGTTCTTTAGTTGTAGTTGGATACAATACCTTTATTTATTTTTCTGTGATGATGAGGATCGAACCCAGGGTCTCACATGTGCTAGGCTCCACTGCTGAGCCACAACCCCAATCCCAGAATTTCATTTTTTAGGGCTGAATAATATTCTATTGTGTGTGTGTGTGTGTGTGTGTGTGTGTGTGTATCTTTTTCTGTATCTCCATCTATCTCACACTTCCTTGATCAATGGATTCATCCATTAGTAAATACAAAGCACATGTATGAAGACATGAATTGGTGTGAATATACTATTTATACAACCAGAGATATGAAAAATTGTGCTCTATATATGTAATAAGAATTGTAATGTATTCTGCTGTAATATATAAATAAAAAAATGTACATTAAAAAATAAACACTGGTCTGGGGATGTGGCTCAAGTGGTAGTGCACTCACCTGGCATGCGTGCGGCCCGGGTTCCATCCTCAGCACCACGTACAAACAAAGATGTTGTGTCTGCCGAGAACTAAAATATAAATATTAAAAATTTTCTCTCTCTCTTTAAAAAAATTAAAATAAATAAATAAAAATAAACACTGAGGCTGATTCCATAGCTTAGCTATTATGAAGAGTGCTGCAATAAATACAGGAGTGTAGATGTCTCTTTGATATATGGATTTCTTTTCCTTGAAATATATACCCAGGAATGGACTAACTCAATCATAAGGTAGTTCTATTTTTAATTTTTTGCTTTTATCTTTGATTTTTTTTGGGGGGGGTACTAGGGATTGAACCCAAGGGCATTTGCCACTGATCCCCCCTTTCCAGTCCTTTTATTTTTAATATGGACACAGGGTCTTGCTAAGTTGCTGAAACTAGCTTCAAACTTGCAACCCATCTGCCTCAGCCTCCTGTGTAGCTAGAATTACAGGCGTCCACCATGCCCAACAATCTATTTCTAGTTTTTGAGGAATTTCCATATTATATAGGGTGCTTAATATATTCTGAGCATTGTCTAGGGACCTATCTCATTAATCTGCATAACAGTTCAATGGGGTAGATAATAAGATTATCTTTCCTGTTGCAAGTATATCTAGTCAGGGTGAGTAACCCTCCCAAGTGAATAGTTAGCAAGGTTTTTTTTTTTTTTTTTTTTTTTTTTTTTAATTGGTGTATTCTGGCTCCATGGTCCATGCCTTCAATCTCCATGCCACTTCTTTGAGGTTGAGGTAAATTAAAGATATTGGTAAAATTTCTCTTCTGTTATTGAAGAAAAGCCAAAAATCTTACTTAAAAGTTTATCTTATTTTAGTTGAATTTTCTTGTTTCTCAGAACGTAGAAGGACTGTTACAAAAACTTTTCTTATTCCATGGAAAAAGTGGGTATTGTTATAAATACATAGGATTCTTTACACTATTTTCCATTTAGCTTTTTCTGTCCTCTTTACTTATTTATTAACTGTCAAAGGAAGTTGGGTCACATTTCACAGAGGTCCAGCCTTTTTGTAAGTTAAATGGAGTAACTAGGTATATTAGGGGTGTGGAGAACATACTTCCTTCATCAGTCACTTATTAAAGAGCTGGTCAGTTTAGCAGTCAAGATAATTCTTAAGCTTAAATTTTGCTCCATTTAATATATTATTATCTCAATGATATGGCATAAATAAGGTAGTTTTCATCATGATAAGAATTTTAAAATAAGGGCTTACAGGCAAACAGCGAATCCAAAGGAGTGTTATACACCGGGGAATGAAATTGATCAAGTTATACTGTTACAATGTGTACATATATGAATAGGTAGTAACAATTCTCAATGTGAATTATAATGCACCAATAAAAAAGTAGAGGAACTTTACAGTGTACAATGTGGTCGGATGAGAATTACACTATTTTTTCAAAACATTTTATTCATTCACAAATTTACACAGTACGTATTTTATACTAATGATTTTTCAATTCTAGAAAATTTGGAATGCTTCCGGTAGAGTTAGTGATCAAATGTGACTAGCATTCTTTATCCTTTGAAAAATATGCTTTCCCCCTTTTTGTTATATTGGTGCATTATAATTATACGTGATAGTGGGATTTGTTGTTACGTGTCTGTACATGCACACAATATGACAATACAAGTTGGTCAGTTTCACTCCTCAATATTGTAAATGTTCCTAATATTACTTCCATGGGTCCTGAGCTTTCTTTGTACAACTAGGGGGCTCCACTATGATGAGACATATTTAGGAAGATAGATATTTGAATCAAAAGTCCAGTTTATGGCATATAATTGATTTCACGGAGCTCAAATAACCAAATTCCCTAGTAACATCCAGCTCTAGACAACCGAGATCATCTCTGTACATATTTATATTATATTCTACCAAAGAGATTGGGTGTAGTGACAGGAGTATGAGCAAGTGTTACTACTTTAACTTCATAAATAGATGCATGTTTATATATTTATGCCCATTGGAAATAACATTAGAATATAATTTATTATATTTATTGTATTTCCACCCATTAAAAAAGACCAACTTGTGAAGTAGCTATAACATTTAAAGTGGGTAAATATTTTGGTTCATATTTAGGTGTCAACCCATACAGGCACAAGATTTTAAAATTGCGAAAACACATATTCATCAAATAAAAAAATTGCAAATTTAGTGATATTAAACATGAACATTTTAAAGAACTGACATTAAAGGAGCCATTGCCACCTACATACAGCACAGAATGTGGAGAGAACATGCCTCCTATGTATGTAATGGGATGGGATGAATTGTGTTCCCTCAAAATTCACATAAGACCCCCAGTACTTCAGAATGGGACTGTGTTTGGAGGTAGGACCTTTAGAGAGGTAATTAAATTAAAATGAAGTTATTAAGGTGAATCCTAATCCAATATGACTGGTGTCCTCATAAGAAGAGGGGATTAGGACACAGACACACACAGAGGAAAGAACAGGGGCAGATGCAGGGTCATCTACAGGCCAAGAGGGAGGCAAAGGCCTTGGAAGAAACCAGCACCATGATCTGAAGCTTCTAGTTTTAAGAATTTTGAGGAAATATCTGCTTTTCAAGTCACCCCATCTATGGGACTTTGTTAGGGCAGCTCGAGGAGATAAATATAAGTGGTTTTACCACTTCCTACGCCTTCATCTTCTGGCCTTTGTTTTTGAAGATTCAAGTGTTATTTTAGCTTCTACTTGATTTGGCTCTGAATATGACGTGACTCAGACCAGTTAACAAGTCACAAGAGTTTCATGTCTGTATTGTGAAGCGTTCGCCGAATCAAGTCAGAAGCTCCGAGACACAATATACACCTTCAGGTTTATCCTTGAATGGGAACAAAGGATAGGATGTTTATTATACTTGTAGATGACCAGAAACCAGAGAGCACAGTCAACTCAAATCATTCCAATAGGCTGAACAAGGAGGTGAACTGAAGTAGAGGAAAATTCAAAAGAAATAATGCAAGTTCTTAAACTTGGATTCAAAAAAGTCAATTGTATAAGAGCAAAGTGGGGGGAAATAAATCATTAAACAGCAGTGTATGTGAACTGTATGAGTCAACTGAATAATGAGAGTGTCCCAGATTCAGGGTGCTTATAACAATTCTTGTTTCTGGTACTGTCTGATAAAAATCCAAGCAATGCTCAGGCAACCATTTTTCAGTGACATGGCAGATGTTACATACAAAACTCAAAGGCACATTAGTGGCTGAAATTAAATTCAATACTAACTGTTGTCTGAGGAATTGAAGACCACTTTCTCCATAATTTTGAGTTTTGTTATTTATTTTTTATTTTTATTTTTTGCAGGGGGTACCAGGATATAATCTCAGGGCTACTTGACCTATTTTGTATTTTATTTAGAGACAGGGTTTCACTAATTTGCTTAGTGCCTCCCTTTTGCTGAGGCTGGTCTTGAACTCCCAATCCTCCTGTCTCAGCCTCCCAAGCCACTAGGATTACAGTACGTGCCATGGCACCTGGCAAGTTTTTATCTTTTAAATATTAATAATTAAGAAAAACAGAAGAAGGCACTAAAGACAGCCATGAAAAATCAATGAGATCAATATCCATTTTTTTTTTTTAATCTCAGTGTATTTGTATCTTTTCTGGAGGAACTCATCCTTTGAGTGGAGATTGGGAAACAGGGGTCTTTGGCTGCATGGAGAGTGTCTAGCCTGACGACTCCAGATATTGATTGGATTTGATTTATTCTGAGGCTATTGTCTTAAATGGTGACATGTTGATCTTGGTTTCTCCTCCAACCTCTGTTCATTTTAAGATAATCAGAAAGATTTTGATCTGGAAAACATGTGTTTACCTGTGTAGACCAGTGAAATCTTATGCTGGGAAAAGTCCCTATTTTAATAAGCTTTAAACAAAAAATTCTACCTTAGGTGCTAATTAGAATCTAAATTCAGGTGTTAACCTCTTTGACTGAAAGTGCATGTTGAGTAATTGCAGGAAAGGGGCCAATTTCAGGCACAGCAGTAATTACTGAATTAGTAGAAAAGTTCAAGTAGGGCTTCAGATTTCAGATCATTACTGAGCTTTCTGAGGAACAGCTAATCCTGGAGTGATTGGGCTCCTCACACCTGTGCGAGCTTGTATGTGTGTGTGTGAGCATGAGCGAGCTCCACTTATATTTCAAAGAAATAACCTTACAAATGACCACAGAATCAAATACTCATATTTCTTGTTATTTAAAAATAGAATTTCAAAGACCTCTGAATTGATCTTCAATGCTTTTATCCTGTTGCTTCCTAAAGAGGGAGAAAACAAACAAACAAACAAACAAACAAAAAACCCCTCAAGATCCATTTTATCTGATAAGATGGCTTCATTCTTAAAATTTATCCAGTATTAGTGACTTCCTTAATGTCTTAGGAATTATCATGCCTAGAAACATCCATCTGTGACATGTACACTACATTGTGGATGCTCAGGGAATTTGGTTTCTGTCAAGGGTAAAAAAAGCCCTGAACCCTACTATGGGTGACACTCTCTGAAGACACCAAAGGAAAAGTTGTGGGAGTGTACAGTTGCCCTGTTTGTTGGGACACAGTGTGCTGGTCAGTCACAATGCTATCCTCTAACTTCAAACAAAATCTAATATTTCCAAGAAGAAGTAAGATGCGAAAAGACAAAATCAGCCCAAGGCTTCAGAGGACATTCTTCAGGATGTGGAGTACCTACGCTCTACTTCACTGTGGGGACATTTCCTCCCCCGTGAGCATCTTCAGAAGCATTAGTCCTGATTTACAGACTGCTAAGTGCGCTGAGTCTTGTTGAGAGCTTCTTGCTTACCCTAGCAACAATGATGCATTACTAGCATCTCTTCATGACCTCAAAAGTAACACTGTGGAGGTTGGCGGTACTGAAGGTTGATGGGAGCACTTTTTTCAAGTGTCAGGAATGGCTGACATCAGCATCGAAGTAGGAATCACCTTCTAAAGCCTACCGTGTGTGACATCAACTTGCAATAGGCTTTGTGCCCTCATGAAAAATTCCCAATCAAATGTTATAGACATATACAAAGTTAAATAGTAATCTCAATTAGATCAGATAGCAAAAAACTAGAATAAACCTAAATTCTCATGAAAGTGGAAGTGGGTAAATAAATTATGGAGTCATATAACAGGGTACTTGGCACCCATTAAAGAAAATTATATACCAATTCATAAAGAGCCTCAAGGCATATTTTTAAAATTAAAAAAAGGTACAAAATAATAGCTTTAGAATTTTCTCACTTGTACAAATTTTTCCAAAAGGAAATGAAAATCTATAAATATGTGTGTAAAATGAAAATGAAAATCTAGGAAAAAAAGGGGAGAGAATTGAACAACAGCAGAGGAGGTAGAGAGGGAAGATGGGAGGGGAGGGGAGGGGAGGGGAGGGGAGGGGGGATAGTAGGGGATAGGAAAGGTAGCAGAATACAACAGTCACTAATATGCCATTATGTAAAAATGTGAGTATGTAACAGAAGTGAGTCTGTATTATGTATTTGGGGAGTTCAAAAACCAATTGAGTCAAATGTATGAAAGATGATATATCATGAGCTCTGTAATGTTTTGAACAATCAATAAAAAAAATGGAAAAAAAAGAAAATGAAAATCTATAAATACTTAGATAAGCATGATTTTTTTAAAAAAGCATTTAGAAGAAATATGAGTTACATTTTGAAAGATGGACTGGGGACAATTATGGGAGGTTCAGGATGGATAAGTGTAGGAAGAATTGCTTTTGTTTATACCTTTTGACATATTTTGATTTTTTTAGCCATATGTACACATTGGTTCTATTTTTTTTTCCCCAGTGCTGAGGATCAAAGAGTAAAGCAAGAAAGAAGACCAAAGAGAAGCCATTAAGGTAGGCAAGTACTCTACTACTGAGCTATACCCCCAACCCTGTACATATTGTTTCTGTGTTTAAAGATACAAGTAAAACTTTAAAAGGCATAAAAGAGGCAGATTACTGTTGAAAAAATATAAGGTGATGTATTATTCATTATCAAATAAATGTTACAGGCAGTGAGTATCATAGAAGTTCAATGGAGAGAGAGATCACTGTATGAGAGTCTGAATCATTATTATAATAATTCTGTTTATAAATCAGTGTCAAGACCATTTTTGATATATTTCTATCCATTGCAGTTTTTATCTTTATCAATATGTAAATCATCCCTTCTTCCAGTAGAATCCTTTTGTCTCCTGAGTCATTTTTTTTTAAAAATTTTTTAGTTGTTGACGGACATTTATTTTATTCACTTCTTTATATGTGGTGCCGAGAATCAAACCCAGTTTCTCACACATGCAAGACAAGTGCTTTACCACTGAGCCACAACTCCAATCCTTCCTGAGTCCTTTTGACAGAGCCTCAGAAATCTTTGCTAGTTTCCTTTTTCCCTGGGATAATAAGGTGTTCCAAAATCATCTTGTACATGTTCTTTTGTAGATCTGGAAGTCTCTTCAAAGAATGAAGAATTCCCAAAGAGCCCTGGTCATCTATTTTCATGGAAAATTGTATTTAGGGACACTTATTTGGTGCTGGGTTAGTCATTTTTTGGTAGTCCTTAGTAGTGAGCAGATTTTTATATATGTACTTGTATAATAAAATACACATGAGCTCATACTGATGCTGTCAATTCATGTTCAGGATTTTAAGATTTTTCTTCACTTTGTTGAGCTCACGTATTTAACTTTTTGTGTGTGTTTTGTTCGGTGCTAACAATTGAATGAAGCCAGGGCTTGGTGCATGCTAGGCTAGTTCTTTATCACCAAACCACATCCCCAGCTCTTTTTTTCATTCAGTTCTCATAATTTTATAGCAGTCTCAGAGTAATCATTTCAACACCACTATTAATAATACAATTACTGAAAATAGCTGTAATTATGGAAACTAGTTCTCACTGAATATATTTCACTAACACAGGCAAATAATTGCTCTAAAAGTCATTTGGAATAATTCCCTTTGGTGAGGTTTTACTATCAATTGACTATAGATTGAGGTTCATTTGTTTCATTTTACTTTGGATGTTTGGAAATTGCATTTTATTTTATTGCTTTTTATTTTTTATTCTATTTATTTATTTTTAATTGGAAATTGCATTTTAAACTTTATTTTTTTTAGTAATTATGGAAACAGTTAACTTGATTCCAAACCCAAATCTATAAAAAACACATATGCAAAAATGTATAGCTATTACCTCCTTTGACCATCTTGTAAAATTTAATTTATAAATTGTGTTTCTTTTTAGAAATGATGGTGGAAAATGATGGTCATTTTATCCAAAGTACATGTATGAAGACATAAATTGGTGTGAATATACTTTATATACCACCAGAGATATGAAAACTTGTGCTCTAATGTATGTAATAAGATTGTGATGCATTCCGCTGTCATATATAAATTAAAAAAATTTTAAAAAACAACCTAAAAATTTCTTTCTCATGTTTTATTTTTAATTTAGTCACATGAATCTTCCTAGAGCAATGGAAGCATTTAGCATAATGTATCCTAGAATAACACCATAGTCCTACGTAAAGATAGTGTTCCTTTCTTTTTACAGTATCTCTCGTAACCTTTTTTCCCTCTGAAATTAATAGTTCTTCTCATTTGCTTTTTAAAAAGTTGGTTTATTTTACAAGGTATCTATCAACAATTTGTCTTCACAAATCTCCAGTTGTCTCTCTCTCTCTCTCTTTTTTTAACATATATAAGCACATCAGGTGCTCTATTATGTTTGACTTGAATGTATCCTCTCAGAACCTGCTTCTTGTCCTCTGGATGGATGAGTCCCATGTTTCCTGCACAGATGACATTTGCTGTCTACAATCTCCTTGCACCACTATCCTTGGAATTTCCTCCTTTTCATTGGGTGAAGTCACCTGCTTACCGGTTTCTCTATCATCTTCTTTCTTGTTTAACTCCCTTTTTTTGATGAAACAGAACTAACTCTCTTAGCTTGATACTATGTTAAAGTTCATAACTCTTTATTCTTACTGTTTCACCAATAGTCACTGGAAGATGGGAATATCACTGTGGAGCATTGTCCCAATGACCTATTGTTACCCAATATGTCCCATGATGCCCTTTCCTATGACTCATAAATAAAGTACTCTATAAATGCTTCACACTTTGGTCAGATTCTGCCCTTACTCAAATGGGGCCATGGCTTAAAAATGCTTCCATTACAATTAATTAGGAACCATTTGCTCTGAGTTCAGAGAGCTCCTTTTCTTACTGCGGAGCAGTATCAGATATAATAGAAACACAGCCTGAAAACAGACTAAAGAGACTTGAAAGCCTTTTTTTGGGGGATACACAGTAGGAATATAAAATGCACCCTAAACAGAGCTTTGAATGTGTTGGAAGATCTCAGCACCTATTCAATCAAATTATTAGTGCGTTTGGGATGACAGTAAGAGTCTATGACAGGCATGACTCCATGGTGCCAATAAAACACCTAATAAAGCACCTATTCTTACTATATAGGTTGAATAAAATTCCCAGGGTGAGTTTAGAGTGATGAGGGACAAGCGCTTTAAAAAGTGTTTAAAGCAAGCAAAGAAATGAATGATACATTTCTAATAAACCGATGGATGCAGTCGAAAAAGACATCAAAATTCACTAATTCATTTACAGGCTGTTGGTTACGTATTTGAGTAATGTACAGGGTTTGCGGTTTATAACATCATCAGAGTTGTACAAAAGCATTATATCCCTGAGAGTTGTGCAGTTATCTCTCTCTTTCTCTTTCTTTTCTTTGTATACAATGGGGGATCTAAGCCTGGATCCATGCCCTACCCAGGACATTTCCTCTTTGTGGCATGTGAGCCTTTACCAAGGCTAAGATTTACTGCTTTGGGGATCGGTTCAGAACAAATGTTCCAAGCAGCCGTCTGCCTCGGGCAAGGTAATTTTGGACAAATTCAGCAAGACTTCAAAGGAAGCCACCTACTACAATGACGAAGAAGGATAAAGACCTGATTTAAATGAATGTATTGCAATTAGTGGGTATTTACTTTATATGTTGCCAAGTTCTGATAGCTTTCTCTAACCCTCAGGGAAATAATATATATGTCTACTTCTAGTGAGCTAAAGAAATGGGATATGTGATTCCAGAAGAGACAGGTGTTGGAAACATACACAGATCTAAAGGAGAGAAAAGATAAAAAGTCCCTGAAAGGTGAAGACACAGAATAAATGCAATGTTTGTTTTAAGTTAAAAAAAGAAATGTATTAGCCTTGTTTTCCCAGCATCCCCCTCCCTGAAAAAATCATCCTCTGATGTAAAAATCTATCCTTTTTGAAAATAGTTTGTATTAGCTTTAAAAAAAAGAAAGGGAACTTTTAATATCAATAAATATAGAGAAGCCACGTGTCAATTAAGAGTCTTGGACCACCAAGCTACTCTAGGTCCATCCTGACATGCTGTGTGTTTAATCCAATCATTCGGCAGGAAGTATTTCAGCAGTAGAGGAAATTAAGGATTAAACTGTGGTGGGAAGAATCAGAAAGCAAGAGACTGGATGTATAGTCTGAGTGGACTTTAATCAAATCAAGCTAGAAACAGGCCAAAATGGAAATCTAATAGCCAGGACTTACACTGACAAGTGAGACTGAGTGTAAGAATTGTTATAGGGCAAGCCAGAGGGTTCTCTTTGCATTTTGCAAAGAGAGGATGCAAAAAAGTCAGCCTAAATTTAGCCAAGCAGTATTGCATAGAAGCTTCTTCTTCTTCTTCTTTTAAATTTTACTTTGATTTTAATTGACACAAGGTACCTCTTAATGAGATACAGTGTGATGTTTCTTTTTTAATTTTTGGTGATGAAGATTGAACCCTGCATCTCCTATGTGTTAAGCACATGTTTTAGCACAGAAGTACATCCCCAGCCCCAAGATATTTTGATATGAGTATACAATGTATATGATCAAATCAGGGCAATTAGCATATGCATAACCTCAAATATTTTTCATTTGTTTGTGGTGAAGACATTTAGATATACACAATAACTTTTTGTTGACTATAGTCACCCTGCTGTGCTATAGGATCCTGGAATTTTTTTTTTTATTGTTTTATTGTTGGTCGTTAGGATCCTGGAATTTATTCTTCTTTTCCAACTATGATATTAACCCATTAACTAATCCCTACATAAAGTCTTGTATTGGGTTGGGAGGTGGAGGGTGGAAGAAACCGCATACCAGATCCCTAATCTAATTTCTCTTTTGCCAGAAAAGATTCCAAAGAGAGGGAAAACAAAATAGAGTCTGATCTATGTTCCTGTTCATATCACACAGTATGCAATTGAGCAAATAAATCCTTGCTGAAAATATTAATCCAAGATAGTTTTTTAATTGATTTTATTTTTTAAATACATGACAGCAGAATGCATTACCATTCTTATTACACATGTAGAACACAATTTTTCATATCTCTGTTTGTATATAAAGTGTGTTCACACCAATTCATGTCTTCATACATGTACTTTGGATAATGATGTCCATTACATTCCACCATCATTGCTAACCCCTGCCCCTCCATTCTCCTCCCATCCCTCTGCCCTATCTAGAGTTCGTCTATTCCTCCCATGCTCCCCCTCCCTACCCCACTATGAGTCAGCCTCCTTATATCAGAGAAAACATTCAGCATTTGTTTTTTGGGGGATTGGCTAACTTCACTTAGCATTAGCTTCTCCAACTCCATCTATTTACCTGAAAATGCCATGATTTTATTTCTTTTATTGCTGAGTAATATTCCGTTGTGCATATATGCCACATTCTTTTAACCCATTCATCTACTGAAGGGTATCTAGGTTGCCTCAACAGTTTAGCTATTGTGAATTGTGCTTCTATAAACATTGATGTGGCTGTGTCCCTGTAGTATGCTGTTTTAAAGTCCTTTGGGTACAGACAGAGGAGAGGTCAAATGGTGGTTCCATTCCCAGTTTTGAGGAGAAGGCTGTTCATCAGCACTGCCTTAGGGGTGGGGAGGCAGCTCCGTGATACAGCACTTATTTATGTAGCTTGTGCAAGGCTCTGGGTTTGATTCCCAGCTCAGGGGGAGAAAAAGATTGCTTTCCTTGGATTTAAAAACCTGATTTATCTAGGTAATTACTAACCTTTTCTTCCATTGGAGACATGGCTGTATGCCTCCATTGTGTATGTCACCAACTTCTTCCTGCATTTTGGAATCAAATGGTATCTGAATATTTAGACCTTATCCAAGAGATAAGCTCTTCTTAGAAAAAAACAAAAACAAAAACAAAAAATCCAAAAAAAGAGCTTCCATTAAAACAGAACAAAACAAAAACTGCTCAAGCATTCTTTCTGATAATGTTGCTATCTGAACCATTCTTCCCCATTTCTTTCTCTTAAGAACTGGGGATAGGGCTGGGGTTGTGGCTCAGAGATACAGCACTTGCCTAGCATGTGTGAGGCACTGGGTTCAAGACTCAGCACCACATAAAAATAAAGATATTATATCCACCTATAATTAAAAAATAAATTAAAAAAATGCTGGAATTTGTTGAATCAAATCCTGTCTGTGAAGAAATCCTTAAAAAAATAAAAAGAACTTGGGATAGAACCTAGGGCCTGGTACATGCTAAGCAAATGCTCTATAACTGAATGATAATTTTATTTTTTTAATTTTTATTTTGAGACAGAATCTAAGTTGTCCAAACTGGCCTTGAACTTGCCATCCTTCTATCTCAGCCTCCTGAGTAGCTGGGATAACAAAAGTATGCCACTCTTCCTGGCCTTTACACTCTTTATTAGAAGATATTCTGTAAACTAACTGAATGTTTTACAGTGACATAGTCTCTCTTTGATAAGCTGCAAAATTCCTAGCCCAGAAATTTTACCATTACTCCTGTTATTTCTGAGGTTTCTGAAATCACTACTATCTGATTACTGGTATGTTTTAGGAAGTGGAAAAGAATGAAAAACTCACTTAGAGGTGGGGAGTGAGGCATGGGACTGTTTGTTTTAATAAATCTTAAACCATTTTGACATGTGCTAATGGTTGAAATGTAAGTGGCTTAAAGGTGTGTGGCCCTGCGTTCTTCTCCCCTGATGTTTACTTTGGTGGCTTGTCTGTCTGGAAGTTAGGATACCACAAAGCCTCTTTAGGGTCTCTGAGCGTGATGCAGCATGCAGACTACAGAAACCAGCCCCCAGGGCTGGCCCTCCAAGCTGCAGCAGGTAGGACTCTGGTACCAGTGGGCAGGTAAGCAGTCCAGGGAACAATGAGGAGGCAGCAGGTGAACGTAGCCTGGCTTCACCTGGATGCCCTGGAACAATTAGAAAACTTCCATCCTAAAAGGCTCTCCTTTGCAAAGATAAAGGGAAATCTGTTAAGTGACTATTGTCAACTCCGAATTGCCATGTGATGCTAATTTTTCATTTCCTGGGCCTGCCATTCTGCCCAAATCAGATTTTGCTCAGCACAATTTTAACAAAGTAGATCTAGGTGATTGGTGCCTTTTAAGTAAGGAAGCTTTCTAATTTTTAAAAACACATTAGCAAAGGAATTTATTCTTAGATAAGGAAGACTGAAGTGGCAGTGTAAATATAATGACCTGAGGAAAGCAGCCTTTAAAACATACACACACACACACACACACACACACACACACACACACACACTCACACACACACACATACACACACACACAGAGGCAAATAAGAGATTGGAAATAATTTATTTAATCTGGTGGTTATATTTCAGCAACTCTATTTTTGCCTTCATCATTTCTGATACAATTGTTTATAACAACATTTAAATTGTTTATTCCCCTTTGATATCTTTTTGTCTTTTTGATTATGTAGTTAATATATGTAGTTAATAATAGTACTATTGTAAAAGATCCAAATAATACTTTCATCACCAGTTTGCTGTGTATCTTTTAAATTTACTTTTATCACATTACATACAAAAATCCATTCTTTGGAAGCTGTAAATATAAACATAAACAGAAATATGTTTACTTCTTTTGCAATTTTCTTTCTTTTCTCAACTTAAAAATATGCCTTGGAGATTTTCCCAAGTTAGTATTTGATTTTCCCAAGTTAGTATTTGAATATATCTGCCCTTATAAATGGCTGAATATTATTCCTTAGGTAGAATTCATTTATTTATTCCGGTATTGATGAACATTAAGATTGTTTCTATCTTTTTTGTTTTTAACAGTTAAGCTTGGAACTCCCCCCCACACACACACACATGAATTTAGTTTTAGCAGAAATTTCTTTCTTTCTCTCTTCTTTCTCTTTGCCTCTAGGGATTGAACCCAGGGTTGCTTTGACACTGAGCCATATCATATCCCCAGTCCTTATTATTATTTATTTATTTATTTATTTGATACTCGCTAAATTACTGAGGCTGTCCTAGAATTTAAAATCCTCTTGCCTCAGCCTTCCAAATCACTGGGATTACAAGTGTGTGCCACTATGCCCAGTTTAGGCAATGAACTCTTGAAAAGTTTTTGGTACCTGAGTGACATCATAAAAGTATGGCTATGATGAGTTTTTTTGTTTTGTTGTTTGTTTGTTCTGAAGCTCTCCCTACTCTCTGACGAGAGGTGTGAATCCTGCGTTACTCTGGATTTATAGAGATGCCCACAAATGGCAGGTAGTATGCGCAAAGAAAGAGCTGATAATAAGAAAGCCCGAATGGTGTGGCCCTTTTCCTCTCATCTCTGCTTTATGAGCCCTGGGAACTAAGACCTAAAATGGCATAACATATCCCGACACCTGGGTGGAACAGCAGTGTTCCAGCAAGGACTCAGAGCCCAGAAACCAGAATCACCTGGATTCAAATCCTGGCCCTGCCTCTTTCCAGCTTCAAGCACGTTGCTGTGTGAGTTTGTGATTCTCGTGGGGAAGGACTGTACCTGTGTACACTATGAAAAAGTCTGGATCCTGGATTCCATAAAAAGTAAAATTAAAAAGAAAGAAAGAAAGAAAGAAAGAAAGAAAGAAAGAAAGAAAGAAAGAAAGAAAGAAAGAAAGGAAGGAAGGAAGGAAGGAAGGAAGAAAGAAAGTGTCTTTCCAAGTCTCCATCTCTTCACCTGTAAGATGAGGATGGTCACACCTACTTCTTGAAGTCCTGCCTCCTCCAAACCAAAGGCTTACAAGTCACCTGTGTCCTCACTGCAGAAAGGCCCAAGAGGTCTCTGTGACTGCTGTCCTGCTTTCCCCTGAGCTGTCTGATTAATGTGGGGGTGAGGGAGAATGATTACTTCTCTGCTGTTTTAAAAAGTAATTTTTCCTATTTATCAGGATAATACATGTTCATTTTATATAGAACTTTGACAGATTTGGAGAAGTTTAAAAAATAGATTAAAATAAGAAAGATAATAGATATCTTCCTGTTTTGGCCAATTTTCTTCCTGTCTTTTATTTTTTTTTCCTTGACATATATATCTTATATAATAAAATTTTGATCATTTTCAGTAAAAAGCTTTCTAACCTACTTTGTAAAATTTGGTTTTGTTCTGCTGGGGATCTAACCCAGGGCTTTGCACATGCTGGGCAAGTCTTCTACCTCTGAGCTGTTCTCTCACTCTCCATTTTTTTTTTTTTTTTTTTTTTAGCACCATTTTATCAGGAGATTTCCCCAGATCTTAAACAAATTTGAAAATAAGATTTTTAATGTCTGCATGGAATTTCATTATATGAACTTCCTTTATTAGAACTTTTTCTTATTTATAGGTACTTGGTTTGCAGTTTTTGCTGTTATAAAGTACATGGCAATGAACCCTTATATTTTCATCTAAATCTTGGTTTCTGTTTCCTTAGCACAGAGTCTTGAAGGGAAACTATTGGTCAAAAGTTTTGTTTGTTTGTTTTTTTGTGGTGCTGGGGATTGAACCCAGGGCCTTGGGCATACAAGGCAAGCATTCTACAACTGAGCTATATCCCCAGCCACTAAAGTTTAATTAATTTTGTATGCTACTTTTTATAATACTTTCTTAATATATATTTAATTTTATATAAAAATAATTTTTTTTAGAGGAGGAAAAGTTTATTTGGCATTCAGTTTCAGAGATCTCAGTCCACAGATGGCCAATTCTATTGCTCTGTGTCCGAGTAAGGCAGAACACCATGGCAGAAGGGTGTGAGGAGGAAATCAGCTCAGGACATGGCAATCAGGGACCAGAGAGAGCTCCACTCACCAGTGACAAAATATAAATCCTAAAGACATGCCCCCAGAGATCCCCACCTGCTACAGTACTGCCCAGTTAATCCCTATTGGGGATTAATGCACTGATTAGGTTAGAGCTCTCATGACCCAATCATTGCACTTCTAAACTTTCTTTTTTTTTAAAAAAAAATATTTTTAAAATTATAAGAATAAAATATATTCATAATATAACAATTTTAAAATGCAGATAAATAAAAAGAAAAGAAGATCATTTGGGACATATATATAATGATATGTTGTATATATTATAATATATATTACATTATGATATATAAGTGTTTATAGTATTTATATATTATATACTTATATATTAGACAATATGTATTTATATATTATAGATATATATTATAGATCATAATATTAAGTATATATTAAATATGTATATGTTATACATATATACCCAAATATGTACATAATTTTTTATTCTTGGTTTGACAGTTTTTGTAGTGATATTTCTAATCTGTTAATAACCAGTTCCTATTCTGTTAAATCTATGTTCAATAAGAATCTATTTTTATGGCTGAATTTAAATATTTCCAAAAAAGAAACACAATTCAAAAATACTTACTGAAACATTTTGTGGATGTGGTGTAGACACAACTTTTCATACTTTTTGTACCTAGAGTAAAATATCTTTTGGGGGATCAGTATGGAAGTGGGGCCATTTAGATAAGCTAAGCACCATCCATTAACACGGCACAAAATGGATGACAATTCAATGCAAAAAAAAAAACACATTTAGTTTCATGAGAATTAAACCCACTTTCAGGTGAGATGTGAAGATTCTATGTCATTCTAAAATTGTACAGTAGCAGAAAGCAATTGTAGAAGATGAGTGCCAAATATGAAGGATTAAGGTTAAAGGTATGTTTGCTCCTTTTGCCCAGACTGGAATAAACATTGTCATTAACTAGCTCCAGTCCTTTGGGATCCAAAAAATAAATGCCTACTTTGATTTCTAACCATTGTAGTTTCTATCCTCATTTGTAGGCTCCTACAAAGGAGAGGCCACATTTAATTCATCTTTGCAGCTCCAGTGCTTAAGACTGTGCAGGTAAAGTCAGCGAAATAATGTCTGAGGGCACCTGCTAAATACAGTTAGAAAGCACAGCCATTTTTGAAGTACTTTCACTTCACTTATCATTCACGTTTTCCAAAGTTGCTCTTTAAATAGATGTTCACTTCTTGAGGGAACAATTTATGTCATAGAGTTGGGGAACAGGGAGTTTTCATGCAGTGCAAACTTGATTTCCAAGCTCTAGCTGTACTGGAGAAGGGTGTTGAACATGTATTATTTTTACAGCAACTCAACTGTAAAGAAAGCAGGGACACAGACTGTGTTGTAGATACAGGTCAGGTTGAAACTATGTTACAAATTTGTCCCTGGTTGCTGACATACTTTAATCCTCATTGCTATTGTTTGGGTCTCCTCACTAGAGTCTCTATTTTCTTCCTTACTTGCCAAACTTCTCCTCCTCCTTAAAGCTCAGGTCAAATGCCCCTTCCTTTATGGAGCCTTTTCTTCCTGGTTCCCCCTTCAGTGTTTCCAAACTAGGCAGAAGTGCTTCTTCTCATCTTTGTGCTTGGGAGTAATGTTTTGCTCAACAGTTTTAACAGTTAGTTGGCTTTTCAATTAAGATTATATGGGTCTATCTTTGCTGCAAGGTGGAGTGCCCTGAGGGCTGGCAAGGGTTACTATCTTTATCCAGGGTATCTGGCAGGATACCTGACAGGTGATCATGAACTTTGGTATTTTCAGGGCCCTTATGTTTGCATCATCAGCTGTAAATACCCTGGAGTCCTTTTTGTTCTCAGTGGCTGCTAAGCTGAATCTGTGATGATGCACAGCAAACTCAGGATGTCCTTTGTGAATGGGCTCTATTGGTTGGGTGGCTTCCCAGGCATCTTCAGCCCATTGTTAAAGCTCATGAGAAGCACTGTGGGTGGGGTGGGACGGACTCCTGAGGCAGACGCAGTCCTCAGACTTTCTATCTCCATACTATTACTAAAGATGGTGTCTTGCTCCTCACCCACTGGTCTTCCGAACCCCAATGTGTTTAATCACCTTCAAGTACCACTCATTAACTGCCCCTAAAAACAATAATTAGGTCCCACATTTTAAATCGAAGTGATCCGTGTTACCATTGTTTCCTCTGCATAGTGACTCTCCCACTGCTGGTATTGTGACAGCTAAATAAAAAGGCCAGTAATATGTGGGTTTCTGTTTTTTTTTTTTTTTACCTTGAGGAAACAAAGCCTCCCCTGATGTAATGAGATACTAGGAATCTCAAAAGAGCCCAACAGAACAATACAGATTCTTTTTTTATATACATGATGATTACAAAGCCAACAAGAAGGAATTATTTGGCAACAAAATATGGGAGACTGGTTATTGTTAGAGCTTTCAGTCCATCACTTGGGGGAAATCCAAGCTGTTCGGGGGCAACCTGTGAGAAGTGGGTGGCAGGAAATAACATACATTGCTAGAGTTGACAGTGGCTTCCAAAGGCCGACAGGGACCCGCAATACAAATGCCAACAATCCCTGGAGACACCTGTTCAGAGCTCTTCAGTACTGAATCAAAGTTTTTAAAAGAGGGAGACCTTATTTTTTAAAAACGTATTCTGCCAAGTGTTGCCCTCTATGACATAACTTTTAGCACCCCCTCTCTGCCCCTGAAAAGATATTTACCCTAATTTCCCAGGTATTTCTCCATTTCTTGGTCAGAAGCTTTGGGCTGTCATCACCAAGATTCTAATTCATTGGCTGGAGGATTAAGCCCTCCTCCCCCCATGGGGTCTCCCATCTTCTGTGTGCTTCAGGTGAAAAACTCTCCTGTAACTATATATAACTGCCAGAGAATGGTCGCAGCTCCGCGAAACTGACATCTCACCATCCAATTGGCCTGGTGCCCAGAAGCACCCTGGGAAAAAATTTGAATGCTCTTGGCAGTTGGGATTCAGATCTTGACGGTTGTAACTGATGGACTGGGCTTGGGGAACTGCTGATGAAAGTCAAATTCCTTAGAGAAAAAAAAAACCATCCAAAGTAAGAGTTTGACACTGTAGTCTCAGTAGCAGTAACTGAAATAGAAAGAGGTGGTGTTTCCCAGGACAGGCATCTGAACCTGTCTGGGCCCTGTTGTCTGAGGGGGTGGGGGTGTGCCTTGTGAGTAAGAGGGAGGGTTATGAAGTAAAACTGAAAAACAAAATTTAAAAAAAACACCCCGCCCCCAAATAAAACCCAAACAAATATCACTTGAGATATTTGTAACCATTTGAGATTTGGGCACTGGGAGGGAAAATGTGTTTCCCTGTCAGATGGGAAGAGTTGTTAGGGGATGGAGATGAAGAAACCTGGGACAAGGAAATGCAGGCAGCTGTCAAACAGGGCCAAGGAGGTCAGGAGCAGGTCAGCGCTCCCCTGCGGAGCTCTGAGTTCTTCCCAAACCTCAGGTTATCAGGAACTGCTGCTCTGAGGGCTGTGGGGTTTTTTTTTCAGACTCAAAAGAAAAAGTTCTAATTTTAAAGAAGGAATAACTCATGTGAAAAGATGGGACAGAATGACCAACAATACAGGGCAATGGCATTTAAAAATAGTACCCACAAGAAGAGCACTGATAATTCAGAGGAAAGAGGGATTTCTGGGAAGGTGGTGAGATGGAGCTTAAAGCCACTTTAATTGAGCCTTAAAGAGGTAAAATCTGTGTAGTTAAAGGGTGAAACACTGAGGCCTGGGGTCTTGCTTGAGGGCTGAGGCTCACCTTAATTCTGGCAACCCTGTTGGGCACCTGCGGTATCCGATGTATTATAACCAATTGTGCTTACTTGGCCTTTTTTTTTTTGTTTTTTTAAGTGTAGGTGAAGCTGTAGGTGATAACAGCTTCCTAGAATTTGTTATGAGAGGACTGACTACTTGGAAGGACTCAGAGAAACCCCCAGCCCCCTCATACGTCCCTCATGGTCACCATGTTCCCTCAAGATAGCCACCCCAAGGAGAATCATCCCTGGGCCTCGGAGGAGAGAGAAAAACAAAAGGCCATCAGCAACAGATTGAAAATTTGAAGTTCAAAGGTGAGTGTTTGGATTTGAAGCAAGAATTATATCTAATGTGACACTGTTTCCTTAAAGAGAATGACCTTCTGAGGTCTCAAGACACTAGTTATTAAATTATTCTATCAATGTGGGTATTCATCTATACTAAGATGAATATTTCTACCTAGATTCACTTTGGACTCTAGCTTATTATAATGTATCCCTCATCTAAAATGCTTGGGATAAGGAGTGTTTGGGATTTCAGAATTTTTTTTAATTTGGAATATTTTCATATATATGAAAATATATGAGGTATCATGGGATGGGACTTACGTCTAAATATGAAATACATTTTGCTTCATATACACCTTATAAACATAGGTTGAAGGTAATTATATACAATTTTTTAATATGCCTGCATTTTGACTTTGACATATCACATACAGTCAGGTGTGGAATTTTCTACTTCTTGTTTTTGTTGGCACACAAAAAGTTTCTGATTTTGGACCATTCCAGATTTTAGATTTTTGCATTAGGGATGCTCAACTTGTATACAGATCTGCTATAAAAGGGAAGATGCAAATAATGGCTTGGTTAACAGAAATTTCATATACCCACACAGGCTCTCTTGAAAAATAAAGATCAATATAAATGCATTTAAAATTAATATTTTAGGCAGGCTTATTCTATTTTTCTGCTCAACTCCAAAGAAAGTTGTTTACTCTGAAATGAAAACAATTTTCTCCCAATGCTATCTCTGCCTTTTGGTTAAGAATTATTTGCACCAAGTGCAGGTGTGGGAAATAGTGGTCAGGCACATGGCTTGATAGTCTGCTCCTAGGCAGGCAGCCTCAGAGGCAGCCACACAGCCCTGCCCTGAAAGTGTCCCCTGGCTTATCCATGCTGGCTCTCAGTGCAATATGAACTCACCAATGCTTTGTCAAACTAGCATGTGGATAAAAGTGTTCCCCCTATTGTAGAATTGTGGCCTCCAATGGCCCTTGCTACTTGGCCATGCTTCTGCTGCTGGAGTTTTAACAAGCAAATATGAGAGATGTCATTTAATATTTGGGGATTTTGGCTTCATGTTTGGTCCAAGATGTCATATTTGAAAGTATAAGTGATTCTTCCAGGTGTGGTGATGCATACCTATAATTCCAGTGGCTCAGGAGGCTGAGGCAGGAGGATGATGAATTCAAAGCTAGCCTCAGCAACTTAAGTCTCACTAAGCAACTTAGTGAGACTCAGTCTCAAAATAAAAAAATAAAAAGGGCTGGGGATGTGGTTCAGTGGCAAAAGCACCTCTAAGTTCAATCCCCAACCCCCAGTACCAAAGTGGGGGAGTATAAGTGATTCTATAGTACTAAAATTATTATTATTTTAACAAAACACCGCTACTCTCACCCCAATTTTATTATACTCACTAACAATGGTGCCAAAATGGGCTTCAGGGGATTCCAGGCAACCAGTTTAACAGTTAACACCAATTTAAGTTTTTACTTATCTGTTTACCTATCTATTTATTGGCACTTGGGATTGAACCCAGGGATGCTTAACCACTGAGATACATTCCTAGCCCTTTTTATTTTTTATTTTGAGGCAGGATCTCACTAAGGTATTTAGAGTCTCCTGAAATTGCTGAGGCTAGCCTCAAACTTGGGATCCTCTTGCTTCAGCCTCCCAAATGCCTGGGATTACCAGCCTGTACCACTATGCTGGGCATTAATACCAATTTCAAGTACTTTCCTACTCTTCTTATTAATTTAAAAAATACAATCCATAGGAGCCTCTTGGTTGTATTCTCCTGGCAGTGTCCTGAGATCCCCCAGCATAAGGCTGTGCCTCCTTGTGAGGTCAAGGCTTTCAGATAAGTGTGGCCGGTCACCTGGATTCCCTGGTCCTGCCCCATTTCAGGAGAGCCCCTGTGGGTTGCAGGTATTGGGAAGATATTGTCCTTCACTCAGCTGCTCCAGGGACATAATCTGTACTTTACATCCCACTTTACAGTTTCAATCCTTTTACTTCCATTGCCTGATGATCATATGTAGAAAACCAGGGTCAGAGAGGAAGTAAATCTTTTATTTTTTTCATTTTTTTTTTTTTTGCTATTGGAGCATTATGATTATACATGGTATTTGGGTTCATTTTGACAAAATAATACATGCAAGGAATTTGATTTCAAATCCGTTCTCCCCGTCTTCTTTTCTCTCCCCTCCTGCCTCTCCCTATTGCTCTCCTCTCCTCTATTGATCTCCCTTTCACTCCTTTATTTATTTAATTTTGATTGATATTTTATACATATACATAAAGGTGAAAATTCTTTTTGGTACATTTATATGTGTATGTAAAATTTTGTTAAATTCACCCCATATTCCTACCCTTTCCCTTCTTACCTGCCTTCCTCTAGTTGTCCTCCTTCTACTCCACAAATCTTCCTTGTGTCTTTATGATATTCCACACCCCTTCTCCTCTGTTTTCTTGCCCTTATTTTGCCCTAGCTTCCATATATGAAAGAAAACATTCAGCTCTTGATTTTCTGAATCTGGCTTATTTCATTTAGCATGATTTTCTCCATTTCTATCCATTTATTTCAAATACCATTACTTCATTCTTATTTATGGCTGAGTAAAACTTTATCACATATATATATATAGTGGACACCTGGCCCATACCTGGGTCATGATTTGCCAACATAGCAATCTGGGGTCTGTTTTAGAGGTAGCTTAGAGACCTGGAAATGGATCCCAAAGTTCCTAAATGAAGGACTAACCTGTGGTAGCACGGTAAATCAAGTTATACTCCTGGCTCAATCATTTTAATAACTGATTCACAAAGTTTTAAACCTAGAAGTGTCTTGAGAATCATCTGTTTTGTTTTCCTCATGTTTATAATATAACCAGGATGACAGCTAGTTAGTAAAAAAAAAAGTCTTTTAGTAAATTTCTATTATATGACAGGAGTGATAGTAGGCAATTTACATAGGTTATGTTTTAATCACACTATTAAGCTAGAGTGGTATCAAGGTATTCCTACCTTGATTTTAAAGACAAGAAAGTGAAGGTATAGAGCTTAAGTACTATATCAAATCAACTCAACTAGCAAGAGTCCATGCTGAGATTTGAACCCCTCTCTGTCTTTTTCAAAATGGCATTCACTACGCAGGATTCTGTCTCTTTATTTACAACATGAGCAGCTTGATTCCCAGTTCTGGAGCTTTATGAAAGTCTCTATGTTTAAAACTCAGATCTGTTTTTAACAGTGTTGCCAAACAGATTGACTCCCAAACTGCATTCCTCTTGCTGGGATGATCTGATGTCATCATGTAGAAGCCCATTCCCAGGTTTAAAGGACTCCATTTGCTCTTCCTTAAAGCAATGTGGCTACAGGCCTTCCACCTAAGCTCAGCTTTGCTTTCACTCCCTCACCTACTTGCTCTTCATGATGAGTGTTCTCCCTTACAGGCTGTGGGAAGGCCTAGTCAGGGTGAGGGCATGGTGATACCGTTAACAAGGGTAACCATGTGTGCCAGACAAGGCCGAACACTTTACTAGAGATTATAGCAAAATAAAATGTGGGTAAAATTAAAACTGCACTAAATATAATTAAATCTTTCTTTGATGATTCAAAAGACCTTTAGGATCTGAGTGCCTCAGGGTCATCATTATGTTTATCATTATATTTGATAAAGCAGGCAGCTGAATAAGAATACCAGATTTAAAATTATAGGCCTCCCTCCCAACCTGCCTAGCTGGGTGGCCTTTGGTAGGTAACTTGACCTCTCCAGTTTCATTGTCCCCTCCAAAATAGGGGTGGTGACATGACCTCATAAGGTTGCTATAGAAGGAAACTATGTATATAAAGGATATTATTGTTATTATTACCATTGCTATAAGCTACAAGGACATCCAACTGCTGGCTGATAGGGAAGGCTATTATATGTCTTCTTCTAACATGCTTGAAGTAATTTTTTTCTAGTGTGTTTTGAAGGAAAACATGGCTTCCTTAGCAGCAGGGATTGCTGAGAACTGATATTTAGTCAAGGGTTGGGAAGAGTGCTTAAACATTGTGTTTAACCTGCAAAAGTAGTCCATAGTTGTTGTGAAAAATTCAAACACTAAAGAATATATTAGAAAATAAAAGTCCCCTTCTACTCACATTCTCTCAACCTTCCCCAGGGTAAGCCTTTTGTGGTTTAGTATATGTGTGAGATTTAAATTACACTGTTCAATATTGTTCTGTGACTTTGCTGTTTTTCCACTTGACAACGCATCTTGGTGATCTTTTCAGTCTTTTTATAGCTGCATCTGCATAGTGTTTTCATAATATGAATGCGTTTACCTTGTGTAACCATCACCCTGTTGATGAACATTAGGCTCTTTCAAGTTTGAAATGGCAAACAGTGCTACAATGAACACAGACAGGATGCTTTTCTTTATTCCCCCCCCCCCTTTCTCTTTCTGTGCTGGGGGTTGAACCCAGGGCTTTGCAATGCTAGTACTATACCACTGAGCCACAGGCCTAGCACCACAGGATGGTTTTAAAATATGAATTCAGTTTTAGCCACTCAGTAATATTTGACCTGAGGTTACCTCGACTCATGCTTCCTAAAACAACTTCTTCTCCACCTCCTTTTTGGTGTAAGGGATTGAACCTAAAGCATGCTAAGCATATGCTTTACTACTGAGCAACCCTCTAATCCAAGCATATTATAACTTAATGTATATGCTTTTGGGGGGAAGGAGGGGGATACCTAGGATTGAACTCAGAGGTGCTTATTTTTTTTTTTTTAATTATTTTGAGACAGGGTCTCATCAAGTTGCTTAGTGCCTCACTAAATGGCTAAGGTTGGTTTGAACTTGTGATCCTCCTTCCTTAGCCTCCTGAGATGATGGGATTACAGGTTTGTGCCACCACATTCTGTACACCCAGCGATATATATGCTTTTCAAAAGAGAGTGTATCAAATATGATCAAAGTAAGTGATTTTTGCTAGGGCTGTAGCTCACCAGTAAAGTATGTCCTTAGCATGCATGAGTTCCTGGGTTCAATCCCCCAGCACCAGAACAAGTGATTTTTTTGTAACACTCTGATGACTTCTAACAAATTTATATACTTATGTAACTATTGCCATAATCCAGTTTTAGAGCATTTCTGTTACCGCAAGAAATTTCCTTGTACCTGTTTGTAATATCTTCCCACACCCACCCCAGCTCCAGACAACTATCGATAGAATTGCTTTCCCTATAGCTTTGCAAAATGTAGAAATTTCATTTTTAAATGGGCTTAAATTATGCAGTCTTTTGGGTCAGGCTTCTTTTAATTAACAAAAAATATTTTTTTAGTTCAACCACAGTGATGTAGCAGTTATTGAGGAGATGTGTTCCACTGCATAGATGTACTATATTCTGCTCATTCATTTTAATCATTTTAGTTTAGGGCTATTTTCAATGATTGCCTATTATGAATAATGATGTTATGAACATTTGTATACAAACTTTAGTATGGACATATATTTTTTATTTCTCTTGGGTAGATAACTAGGAGTGACATTACTGGGTCTTATGATAAGTACATGTTTAAATACAAAACAAAACTGTCTGTCTTCCAAAGTGGTTGTTTTATTTTACATTCCCACCAGCTACATATGTGAGTTCCTGTTTCTCCACATTCTTACTGTGCTTGGTAAGAATGTGGAGAAACTGAGGCTTTTTTTTTTCCTCCAAAGTTGAAAATGTCAATCTTCTATGTGGGAAACATAATTCTACATATAATACATAAATAGATACATACACAGAGGATGTTTCTGGTATTAAAATTTCATAGAAGGGCTGATTAGCAAAAAATGTTTTAAAAAGGCTCCTAAGGGTAGCAATAATTGAAAAAAAAAAATAGTTGAGAAATACCACTGAAAGAGGAAATCATGCTATAGCTTTCCTAAGTGACACAAGGCCAGCCATACAAACATCTCTCATCACATTCTGTGAAGATCACACAGGTAGCTTAAATGGCCCTGACCATAACACAGTGCTGATGGGTAAATCTCCTTACTTCCTTCTCTGGACTATGCAGTAATTTCTCAGGGGTCCAGCATGCATTACTTTAATTGTCCAGCCAATGTTTATTCTCATTTTGGTCTGAAAGGTATACCACATTTCACTGTTGAGTTGTAGAACTGTTCAATGGGTTGTTTCCTACCTATCCATGTATTTTCATGCATTCTTAAGTTTGCATCTGTGTTGTTTGACTGGGGTCACCAAGAGACCTTTATGTCATAAACCATTGGCATATGCTGAATGACTTACAATGCAAA
Source organism: Ictidomys tridecemlineatus (assembly GCF_052094955.1). Classification (NCBI taxonomy): domain Eukaryota; kingdom Metazoa; phylum Chordata; class Mammalia; order Rodentia; family Sciuridae; genus Ictidomys; species Ictidomys tridecemlineatus. The sequence continues at coordinate 125,737,310 of NC_135479.1, forward strand.
GTGTTTCTAAGATCTTTTCTGAGACAGAGGAGCCATTGAGGCCAAAGACAAATATAGAGGCATAGGAAAGCATTCCTCCCAGGATTATTAGATTGTTCACATGGGGACTCGATCAGTTTCTGATTCCAGAGAAAAGCACTGGCCAGGATCATGGGAGGAGAGTGAGGGCAGAGAAGATGTTATAGAGAGGCAGGGGATCTTCTGTAGCTGCTCCAGGATGATGATCTTGTCTTTTGACAGTTGAGCTCCTTGGAATCTTATGATGTCACTGATCTCCAGAGTGTAGGCCACAGCATGGTACTTACTCTCTCATCTTCCCATCCCTACTGTCCTGAAATTGAGTCAATTTGTGGTCCCCATTCTTTCCCCATTCTGCAATACAGCTTGACCAGTGACCCTCATTCTTGGCCTTGAGGATGATCCTGCCCAGTTTATGGTCAATGCAGCTGAAGTTGTAGATCCTCTGATGTTGGCTGCTGGTGTTCAGCTCTCCATGACTCTTTGTAGTATCTTAGTGGTCACCCAGGTGCCTTTGTAGGCATACCCATGGGACTTGCTGGGCCCATGTCTGACCACTGGCTATATTCTCTCTCATACTGCTGTTGAGTCTCACTAGAAGCAGTAGTCCCATTGCTTGCATCATGAGTCACAGAGCAACTGGGAATGCAGCCTTCCTCTACTCTGCCATCTTGAATCCACTGTGAGCCTTTTTATTTATAGGTATTCTAGTAGTTGTGTAGTAGTACCATCTTGTTATTTAAATTTACATTTCCCTAGTAATATATGATATTTAGTAGCTTTTCATGTACTTAGTAGCCAATAACATGCAATCTGTAGTGAAGTGTTTATTCAAATCTTTTTTTTAAAGAGAGTGTGAGAGAGACAGAGAGAGAGAATTTTAATATTTTTTTTTTTAGTTTTTGGCAGTCACAACATCTTTGTTTGTATGTGGTGCTGAGGATCGAACTCGGGCCACACACATGCCAGGTGAGCGCACTACCGCTTGAGCCACATCCCCAGCCCCTATTCAAATCTTTTGACTTAAATATACTTCCCCAAGAAATGTTTTCAAATTCTTCTAAATGAACATAATCTTATGTTGTTCCTTGGGAAAATCTTTGAAAATCCAGTAATGAAAGCTACTGTAGTTGATTCTATGGGTACACCATCTAGCCAAGCTCTGAAAACTTCCCTGAAATATATTTAAGTTATATTTATTTTCTATATTTTCTATATCATGAATAGAATGTTCTTCTTAGAATGATATTTTATTGAACAAGTGTAGGGAAATTTCTCTTAATTGAGCAGTAAAGAGCATCTCTCACTAATCACTTTTTCATGGGCATAGTTCCATTTGCTTCTCTTTATTCCTAGCAACTCACTTTATTTCTCTAGGTAAAGAGACTTTTTGTGTGTGTATGTGAGTGTGTGTGTGTGTGTGTGTGTGTGTGTGTGTGTGTATTCCTCCTTTGGCTGTCAGTCTTTTAAAAATATATATATTTTTATTTTTAACTGATACACAGTAATTGTACACACTTATGGGGTACAGTGTGACATTTCAGTACATGTATGCAATGCATGTTGATCGGATCAGGGTAATTGGTATATCCATCACCTCAAACATTTATCATTGCTTTGTGTTGGGAACATTCAAAACCCTTTCCACTAGCTATTTTGAAATATTCAATTAATTGTTGTCAACCATAGTTACCTATAATGGAAGTTACTCCTACTATACAGCTAGCTGCACCTCGCACCTGTTAGCCATGCTCTGTCTACCCCTGCCTTCCCACTCCCTTCTCAGAATCACTATTTTATTCTTTACTTTTTTGAAATCAATATTTAACTTCCACATATAAGTGAGAATATGTGATATTTGATGAGACTGTTCAAAAAGGTTATAGGATTCTGTATGTGTGCGCGTTCTAGAGCTACATTACTGCTCCTGGTTATTGGAAGAAATTGACATTGATTTCTTTGACAACTTCATTGATCATAGGATAATACAAGACTCCATTAGGCCAGATTTTTTGTGTGTGTGGTACTGGGGATTGAACTAGGGCCTTATGCATACAAGGCAAGAAGTCTATCAACTGAACTATATCCCCAGCTCTAGGCCAGATATATTTTCGAAGTCATGTGTCTTTCCTTCCTTCTTTCCTGTCTTTCATAGTTCTCAGGATGGAATCCAGGGTCTTGTGCATGCTTCACCACTGAGCAATATCCCAGTCTACTTATTTTTATTTTTTTATTTTAAGAAAAGGTGTCATTAACTGGCAAAGACTGGCCTTGAACTTATCATTCTCTTGGCTCAGTCTCCTAAGTAGTTAGGATTACAGGCAGCATGTGTGTGTGTGTGTGTGTGTGTGTGTGTGTGTGTGTGTGTGTGTGTTGGAAAGTAGTACAGTGAATATTCTGAGTTAATATAATATCCTCAGAGTCAAGATGATTATTAATATTTTGCAACATGGACACATTAATCTCTGTAAACATCCTTAATATTCAAAATATAGGAAATAAATAAATCTTATAAATAGCTTCTCATCGTTTGGACCAGGTTGTTTTGCTTTGATTCTGTTTTGAGATGGGATCTTAATCAGGGATCCTCCCCTTCAGCCTGCCTAGTAGCTGGAACTACATGTGTGTACCACTAGATCAAGGTGTTTTTTTGTTTTGTGTTTTTGGTACCAAGGATTGAACTCAGGGGCACTCAACCACTGAGCCACATCCCTAGATGGATTTTGTATTTTATTTAGAGACAGGATCTCACTAAGTTGCTTAGTGCCTCACTTTTTCTGAGGCTGGCTTTGAATTCAGGATCCTCCTGCCTCAGCCTCCCGAGCCGCTGAGATTACAGGTGTGTGCCACCATGCCCAGCTGGATCAAGTTTTTAAATGCTTGAATTCAGGTCTGGTCAGCTTGGGGCACAAATGTGCTATGAAAATCCTTTTAGTTCAGAGCTTTTTTGGATTTCTGAGGTGAGATTTGGGCTGGTGGGCTGACTAGTTTTTCCTGACACACTCCATGCTGTGGTGTGTTGGGTCCTAGTTTTAGGTGATCACTTCTGGGTCCTGCACTTGGAGCTGCTGGAAGCAGCTGACAAGTTCCAGAAGACATGGGGAAGCAGAGGAGTTGGCGAGCCTTGGTGGGGGAGGCTTTCAGCCTGAGAGAGTTTTCTGAATAAGCATTTGAAGAGAGATAATTTCCACTGTATACAGTGCTATGATTTATATTGTTCTTTTCCACAGGGAAGATATTCTGCCATTTGAAATCAATATATACTTTAAAAAATGCTTCCTCATCTCTCACTAATTCTAGTGCAACCGCTGCTTCATGGCACAGGCACTCAACGCAGATGCCTAATAAAGATCCTTTATCTAGGGGGGGCCTGGATTCCTGGCTTAGGGTGAAATTATATCCTATAAAATGGAATTGAGTCATGCTGCGGTATATTCGAATCCCATTGAGAGCTAGATTATACGATCAATGGTGGCTGGAAGCACATTTTAATCACCAGCACTTGCTGCTGACCTGATGGTGCTGTTGTGAATCTTTGGCCCGTGTCCCCAGAGAAAACAAGAGCTTCCTCGGTACCCGTAATCACAAAAGCAAGACATAGTCAGTTATAAAGTATTTATGTAAGTACATTATATGCAAAAGGTGACATAAATATATAGAGTTAAAACATAAAAGCCCCTCAGTGCCACTTCCCCTCTCCATTCCTGCCACCCTCTGCAGAGGTCACAGTAATTTGGTATGTGTCACTCTAGGTCTTTTTCTTTGTAGTCATGTAGGTGTGCACCCACAAATACACTTGAGCAATCATATTTATAGGCAAATGAGTAGAACAGGTGGGGGTTACACTCCACAGTATTCTGTCACTTGCTTTTCTTTCCTTCTTTCCTTTCTCCTTTCCCTCCCTCCCTCCTTCCTTCCTTTTTTTTTTCTTTTTCTTTCACATTGGGGATTGAACCCAGGGGTGTTTTACCACTGAGCCACATCCTAGTCCTCTTTATTTTTCACTTTGAGACAGGGTCTCAGTAAGTTGCTAAGGGCCTTATTAAGTTGCCAAGGCTGGCCTCAACCTGGCAATCCTCCTAACTCAGCCTCCAGAATGGCTGGGATTACAGGTGTGTGCCATGGCACCCAGCTTGTCACTTGTATTTTTGGACAATCAATCAGAACCATTTTTCCTTGACGCTACCAACTTTTTGATGCCTGCAGGGCATTACCAAAAATATAGTCAAATACCTATTTAAAAAAATTTATGTGCTATTCTTTGATGATCTTCTTTATTTGTATATTTTTAGGTATATATGAATTTTTATGCATATATGCAGGATAGATAATAAATTTTGGGGGCCTTTTAATTTATCTCTAAGATCTTACTCCCAATGGTTGCTTCTAATAATTGTGAAGTTCAGCTTTTTCTATACCCTTCTCTTGCTTATCCTAAAAATAATTTGGGATACTGGTCATCTTTGCTGGACACATGGACATATGTCTCTTGGGTTGAGTATAGAAACATATGAAGTGGATGGTTAGGTATGTTTACAAATTTTTGTTTGTTTGTTTGTTTTGAGTATAGAACCAGGGCCTCATGCATGCCAGGCAAGTGCTCTATCACTGAGCCATATCCCCCAGTCCTTGTTTACAACTTTTGTACACTTTTGGTTTTGCTTGCTAGGTATTAAATTAACCTCACATTCTTTTATTTCCTCCCATGCACACATCAGATGAGATCAGATAAGAGCTTGCCTTTAGCTTTGTAAATTGTTAGAACATTTTTGGAAGGCCCTTGCCAATAGCTACTAAAATCTTAAATGTTCTCACCTTTTGACCCTGTAACTCTATTGTTACATGGTATTATGGAAATAATATTGAGACCTGAAACCAGCAGCTTTGAGGAGGCTTTTTATTTAAACTCTTCCTTTCATGCAGTTGCTGTCAAAACCCTTCTACAATTCAACTCTTAATTTATAGAATCACAAATTTTCAGAGTTCTACAGTTTAAAGCTATAAGAACTTTGAGCCTGAAAATTGAAGGAACTGGGTGAGATGATCTCAAATTTCCCATTAACTGTTTTTTTTTAATTGCTTTTATTTTTTTCCCCGTTAACTCTTAACCTTTGGTGGTCCTCTGGTTCCAGGGAAAAGATCCTGACAGAGGCAGAAGGGTGACTGTGATGAGTGTGGCGTTGGGGTAAGAATGCTTATGTCAGGACGGGGCCATTTATGCTTTCTTTCCTACACAGAGGGTTATTCTCACTCCATTCTTGATTGTTGCGTGAAATTTCTTTGGTGTACGCAAATATTCAGTTTCAACAAGTCTTTGACATGACTCCATAAAGGTGAGATTGGGGGGAGGGTGAGAACAGGGGGCCCCTCCCCCAAGCCAGGCACCCTCCTTTTAACTTCTGATCTCTCTCATCCCACCAACTCTTCTCAGAGTGCTCTGTCCCCAGCCTCTGCCTCTGTGCACCCGTGACTGCACCTCCTG